>NW_027476108.1:694630-1041946 GCF_051020955.1 Megalopta genalis
CCTCTACGCATGTACCTCAAACGCTACCTCTACGCATGTACCTCTACCTCTACCGCTACGTATGTGCCTCTATCTCTATCTCTACCTCCACCTGTTACCTCCATCCACCATATCAACCTCCACCTTTACGTTGTTTCACTTCGTTTCGCATTCATCATTTACGTTATTTTACGTGTTTTACTTTGCTTTACGTTATTTCGCCTTGTCTCACGTTGTTATTTATTACAGTTTTATGTTCTTCTGCGTTCTTATGCTTTGTTTTTAGGTTGTTTTATATTGTTTTACGTTGCTGTACGTTGCGTCAAGTTGTTTTTTTTGTTTCGCATTGATGATTTACATTATTTTACTTTGATTTTATATTGGTTTACGTTGCTTTACCTTGCTATACGTTGTTTTAAGTTGTCTCACGTTGTTTTTTAAATAGTATTACGTTGTTCTACGTTGTTATACATTGTTTTTACGTCGACTTATACTGTTTTACATTGGTTTATGTTGTGTTACGTTCTTTTACTTTGTTTCGCATTCATGATTTACGTTGTTTTACAATGATTTACGTTGTTTTCTTTGTTTGGTGTTGTTTTTAAAAGAGTATAGCTTTGGTTTACGTTGTTATACATTGTTTTTCGTTGTTTTATTTTGTTTTACATAGCTTCACGTTGTGTTACGTTGTTTTGCTTTGTTTCGCATATATGGTTTATGTTTTTTCTCGGTATTTTACCATGTCTTTCTTTGTTTCGCTATGTTAACAAACGTTGTTTTACGTTGTTTGACATTATTTTTACGTTGTTTTACTTTGTTTTGCCTTGCTTTTCGTTGTTTTACGTTGTCTCACGTTGTTATTTAAAACAGTATTACGTTGTTCTACGTAGTTATACATTGTTTTTACGTTCTTTTATACTGTTTTACATTGGTTTATGTTGTGTTTCGTACTTTTACTTTGTTTCGCATTCATGATTGACGTTGTTTTACGATGATTTACGTTGTTTTCTTTGTTTGGCGTTGTTTTCAAAACCATATTGCTGTGTTTTACGTTGTTGTACATTGTTTTTACGTTGTTCTATGTTTTACGTTATTTTACGCTGTTATACATTGTTTTTACGTTGTTTTACGTTTTTTTACATTATTTTACGCTGTTTTACTTTTTTTTATCGTTGTTTTACGCTATTTTACCTTGCTTTACGTTGTTTTACGTTGTCTCACGTTGTTGTTTAAAACTGTATTACGTAGATCTACGTTGCTATAGTATGCTTTTACGACGTTTAATTATTTTTACATTATCTAACGTTGCTTTACTTTGTTTCTACGTTGTTTTACGTTGTTTTACGTTGTTTTACCTTGCTTTACGTTGTTTTACGTTGTCTCAAGATGTTGTTTAAAACAGTATTACGTTGTTCTACGTTATTATCATTGCTTTACGTTGTTTTATTTTGTTTTACATAGCTTTACGTTGTGTGACGTTGTTTTACTTTGTTTCGCATATATGATTTATGTTTTTCACGTCGTTTTACCTTGTTTTTCTTTGTTTCGCGTTAATGATTATCGTTTTCTACGTTGTTTTGCTTGTTTTTCTTTGTTTCGCTATAATGATTTACGTTGTTTTACTTTGTTTTTACGTTGTAGTACATTATTTTACCTTCCTTTACGTTTATTTACGCTTTCTCGCGTTGTTGATTAAACAACCTCGATTATTACGTGAAACAAGCTAAAACAACATAAAAACGTCGTTTATATAGCGTATATATAGCTTATATATAGCTTAAATATAGCTTAAAATCCATGCGAAATACATGATGTAGCTTCAAATGCATAACAAACAAACGGTTTAGCTTCAAATTGATACGAAACACGTGATTTAGATTCACATTTAAGCGAAACACATGATTTCTCTTCAAATTCATGCAAAACACATGATTTAGCTCAAAATCCATGCCAAATGTAAGGTTTAGATTCAAATCCATGCGAAATAGACGATTTAGCTGCAAATCCAAGCGAAACAAACGATCTACATTCAAATCTATGCGAAATAGATGACTTGGCTTCAAATTCATGCGACACAAACGATTTAGTTTCAAATTCATGCGGAACACATTATTAGCTTCAAACCCATGCGAAATAGAAGATTTATCTTCAAATTCATGAGAAATAAACGATTTAGCTTCAAATGCATACGCGATACAAACGATATAGGTTCAAATCCATCCGAAACAAACGATTTATCTTCAAATCTATGCGAAATACATGATTTAGCTTCACATCCATGCGAAATAGAATATTTAGTTTCAAATCTATGCGACACAAATGATTAAGTTACAAATCCATGCGAAACAAACGATCTAGCTTCAAATCTACGAGAAATAGAAGTTTGGCGGCGGTTCAAAGTGTCGTTGTCGTGGAAAGGAGAGGGGACACGTTTCGTCCGGGGCCCGCTAGAGGACTCATCAGTAAGGCTATCCTACCGGGCCCTTGCCTTAGAAGTAGGGGTAGGACGAAGTCTCTGTGTATATATAGGGATCGAGGCACACAGAAGACTTGGCTTCAAATTCATGCGAAACAAACGATTTAAATTCAAATTCATTTGGAACACATGATTTAGCTTAAAATCCATGCGAAGTACATGATGTAGCTTCAAATGCATACCAAACAAACGATTTAACTTCAAATTGATACGAAACACGTGATTTAGATTCAAATTTAAACGAAACACATGTATGTCAAAACGACCCCGGTTGCAATTAACTCTTTGAACGCTGCATTTATATACTTTTGAAAGACGGCTGGCGAATTACATAACCCAAACGGAACCTTTAAAAATTCATAATGACCGGTGGGAGTTACGGGGGTGGTATATTTTCTGCCATTCTCATTAATGGGAACATGAAAAAATCCATTTCTGAGATCCAACGTACTAAATACTTTCGCGCCTTCTAATAAATCCAATTGATCCTCTATCAAAGGTAGGGGATATCTATCATTTACCATTTTTTTTTATTAAGCTGTGTGTAGTCAATACAAATTCTAGTTGTGCCATCCTTCTTCTTTACTAGTACAATTGGACTTGCGTAATCTGAACAAGACTCTCGAATTATTTCATCTTTCAACCATGACGTTATTTGTTTATCAACTTCAGATTTATCGCGGTCTCTCGTACACTGGGATCTCGTCTTGCAGTATCAAGCTCATTTTAATCCCTACTTCTTTCGTTTTAGATGGTTTATCATTTGCAACACAATCTTCTATAACATTTCTGTGTTCAGGAACCGCAACGTGTGATAAATCTACATTGTCAACTATAGCCTCGACATTGACATTAAAAATTTCCGGCAAATCTATTTATTTAATAGAAATTTCTTCTCCTTTCATACTTAGTTCTACGGAATCTAAAAATTCTGTACTGATTATTAAACTATGGGACGCGACAAGTATTGGGTAGAACGTGTATATTTATTGGATATGTTATCTGATTTATTGCAATAGTTGTTGAAAATTCCCCTAATGTGTGGTTGTTCTCTGCTCCGACACCACGAAATTGCAAAATCTTATTATTCAATCGAGGAGCACCAATTTTAACATAATAATCCGCTCGCATCAAATTCAGATCGCTTCCAGAATCTATTAACGCTGTCAACTTACAATTTTCGATTTGCACTTCTTTAACTCGCTTCTTTCTCGACGCTTCAGACACACTACTCACAACCCTTGCTGGCCCATTCGCACCGTTACAGCTTGACGCAACATGCCCATAGCCTTGACACTTAAAACACTTGGGTCCTCTTTCTTTCGTCGGGCAGTTTGCAGCCGTATGGTATCGGTTTCCACACAAAAAACATCGCCGTAATTCTTGCCGTGCCACTTGCTGTGATTCACCTTGTGACGAGGTTCCATGGACGGTCGTCTTCTTCTTCTCCTCAGGTCGCCTGTTTTTCGTTCTTGATTTTTCCGTCATGTCTTCGTAAATTTTGAATCTTTCTGTCAACTCACGTATATTTCTAGCACCGTACAATATCGTTTTGTTTGTCTCGAAATCCTGAACTCCGTCAATAATATACTTAATAACTGTTTAGACTTCCACGTCTGCTTGCTTCGCAATCTCCAACATTTGATAAATGTATTCTTGATACGACTCGTTCGATCTTTTAATTTTACGTGACAACTCTTTATGTATCTTGTACGTATCTGCAGTTTTACCAAATTCGGACTCCAATGCTCGCTTCATCTCGACCCATTTGCGACAACATTTTTCACAGTCGACGGACAATCTCGCCGATGCACGCAATAACCGCTTCGCATAAATAACTTTTTGTACTTCACTCCATTCACATAGCTCCGCCATGTCTTCAAACTCTTCGAGCCAACAACGAATGTTTGCTTTATCGTCTCCGCTAAATGTACGCATGGACTCCTCAACATCCCTGAATGTTAACGCCTGCATCCGTCGCACGCATCGTGTCACATCGCTTCCTTCTTCTTCATCTTCACTGCCATCAATATCATCTTCCTCTTCGGCATGTTCGATTTGCAACATTATGGCTGCTTTAAGCCGATCTTGTAGTTGCTTTTTATTTCCCGACGTCCTCAGCTTGCGGCTCTTCAATTCTTCCTTTAAACCGGTTAACTTCATTGTTAGAATTTCCTCTAATTTGTCAGCAGATAGGCTTGCTTGTGATACTTCGACAACGGTATCGTTTCCTTCAGACATCTTGAAAGGTTTTTCAATGCACAACACAACAACTAAAGTTCAACTCTCAACTCCTACAGTCATAATATCATTGTTATCATTCAACGCTACCTTTTCCTCAAATCCCGGCTGAGCCCTCAAAATTATGTAGAAATTGTCTAATATTTAAACAATATAGAATCTGTATCGATTAGGAAAGGACAAAACGTGGTGAAGACAGAAAATATCGCGTACCGTACCTTCAACTAGGATTACAACTACTTCACTTAATTTTACAACTTGCAACACTCCTCACTCGACGACTCTCGTACACTCTCTGTCCACTCCAAACACGCTCCTCCGACACAAAGCCTGCCTTTTCTAAAAACGTGCCAATCGCATCCGCCGGCTCCCCGTCGCCAAGGGATTTTTTTCATCTGACCCGGCCTTCGCCAAAGTTTCTCTTCTATTGCCTACCATAAATACAAAGACTTAAAACTACGGTCTCCTATGCCTAACACTCCTCCTCGTCCTAAACGTACCCACTAAATTACGATACTACAATAGTATAGAATTGTATAAAATAGTACAGAATTCGTTAAAAATCATTAAAATATCTTACAGTATATATCATCATTTACCCGCCGAAGCGGGAGGCGGTCGAGTGCTTCGAGCTCCAGGCCCGGGGATTAGCGCTCGCCAGATGGCATGCGGAGCTTTGCTCCCATGCCGGCGAGCGCGTCCCTGGGGCTCTCCTGCCACACTTCACCTCGTTGCGGGAGAGGCGGTTTGGCAGGCTCTCCTACCGTGCGACGCAGGTGTTCACCGGGCATGGCTGCTTCGGTGTTTACCTGTGTCGCATCGGTCGGGAAGCGACGACGGTGTGCCACCACTGTGGCGCGGAGGAGGACTCAGCGCAGCATACACTGGAGGTATGCCCCGCCTTTTCAGTGCTGCGACGAGTCCTAAGAAGGGAAGTTGGTCGCGACCTCGCTCTCTCCAGCTTAGTTGGGACCATGCTGGAGAGCCCGACAAAATGGGCGGCAGCCATAGCCTTCTGCGAACAGGTAATGTTGCAGAAGGAGGCTGCCGAGCGGGGTCGCCGAGCAGCTGAGAATAGGCGGGCGGCGGGTGTACCAGATCTCTGGTTTAATTGCCCGCCGCCCGCCAACCGAGGATGTCCTTTTAGAAGTGGGGGCGACGAAAAGTCGTCGCCCCCGACGGCCGCCGCTGCGGCCGTCATGACGAGGCGGTGTGGAGTGCGGTCCCCCGCTCCGCCGAATCAAGATGATTCATGGGGGGAGGATTAATCTCCCCCCGGGATGCGGCCAGCCACCGCTCCATCCTGGCGGCCGGCCAGGCGAGGGGGAGCCGCGGTCGTGTTCTTGAGAGTTCCCGTGGCTCCCCCGCTAATAGCCAGCGCCCTAGGCCGTCGTGGGGGTTTTAGCAGGTCGAACCCCGAACTACCCCCGACCCGCCCTTCGGGCGGGACGGGGGTGTCTGACCAGCAGATTTCCCCCACGATAAATAAAAAAAAAAAACGTATATATCATCATTTTCTTCATTTATTTTGACAATTATTCAAAACTATTTTCTACATTTATTTTGTAAATTGTGCAAAATTATTTTCTCCATTTTTTTCGACAATTGTAGAAAACTAATTCGTCATTTATTTTAGAAATTATGTACAGAAATGTTCTCCATCTATTTGGGAACTTATTTACAGGTATATTCGAAAACAAGTTTCGAATGCTTTAAAAACTTAATTGCCTGATGAAAATTTGTTTTATGAAATTTTATACTTGATTGAAACCGGAGAAAGATTGGACACGTTTGTTTCATTGGAAGATTGATAGCGTCGACAGCACGGGAAAAGCGCAAGCATCAAGCTGTAACGGTTGCATAATTACCGTTACGTCGAATAATTATTTTAATGAGCTGAAGTGTAGCAAATTAGTTTCAAACACGTTTCGAGCGCACCGGCGCCTCTGTTACTACCCTCCTCCGTCCGTGTGTCCGCAATAACGAAATTTTCTCGAGGCTTTTAAATGCTGTGTACTTGCTGCAGAATAAAAGCCTAATTAATTACCATCCACTGGAATGCCGCGTGCTCTCTGTGATTTAATTCGAGTCTCAAAAACGAAGAAAATTATTTCGATAATACCTGATTGAAAGAATTCCTTTAGAAACAGCACTTAACAGACGATATCTTTTTTTTAATGTATTAGAAATCTCGGTTTTCAAACTTATTTAGTAATAGGATTTTTAAAAAATATAATAACTATCGAAGACAGAAATAATTGTTAAATATGCACCTAGAAAAATTCATCCAAATAATCTTCTAATACGTCCAGAAACTATTTCTGATTCTTCTGCAATTAAATAAAATGGAATTTGACTGAATTCGATTGATATACTGGTAATTAATGTTGAACAAATAGGTGAAGCTACTTTAAATATAAATTTCATCGATTTTCGATAATTTAAGAATTTTAGAAATAAATTTTTCTACTGATGTTATTAAATTAATAATAATTTTAATCAAAATTCTAAGTATGTAAATATGGAAAAATTGATCACAACATTTAAATGCAATATTAACATTATTATCGATATAAATAAGTAATATAACCAAAACTAAGAAATTATTTATTTGATAATTTAATTAGATATATAGAATGTTGCAGATTAACAATATTAGAAACAATATTAACAGTATTATAAACATGAATAAATACCAATTCAAGCTACGAGATCTTTTATTACTGAGGACAATATTAACACTATTGCAGATATGGACAAATATCGATTGAAAATAGAAACTTCTGTGGCGGCTACCTCCAGACCCGCCAGCAGAGGGCTCTTCTTCCCGCTAGTAACCAAGCCGCCTCGATCCCTGTATATACAGAGACTTCGTCCTACCCCCACGTCTAAGGCAAGAGCACGCTAGGATAGCCTTACTGATGAGTCCTCTAGCGGGCCCCGGACGAAACGTCTCCCCTCTCCTTTTCTCGACCAAACACACACAACGACCGTCGCCAAACTTCTTTATTAAATAATTTAATCATATCGCTAAAATGTCGCAAGTTAATAAATATTATAAATAATATCACATTATTATACATATTTTTAGCACACGTACTGCCGAATCAGCTACGACATTGTTACAAATATAAATAAGTAAAAATGAAAACTAGACAATTCTTTATTAAACAATTAAATCAAGTGTCTACAACGTTGCAAATTAATTTGCTATTCAGCTGACGAGCTAAATGAACCAATTCGTAGGAAACGCGTCAGAAGATCGTTCCCGGATCAACGATTCCAAGAAAATTAAGTTTCAAACGAAAATGTCCGATGGATGCCGCGATCGAGCGCGGGAAATTCAAAAGCTGCCGGCGATGAGAATCGAATTCAAATCACTGGCAGAGAGCAGTTTACATATTTAATGGCGTGTGATTAAAGAAACCGCGCACAGTGAAAATAAATGCGTAAAGCTTCCGGAAACTCGACGGTTCCCGTGGGATGGCGGCTGATTAGGCGAACAGCGTTGCTTGGCACTGCGTCGGAACTCTCGTACAACGTAACGGCGGTTAATATCTCTATCGATTGGAATTGAAAACGGCGAAATTCCTGATATCCGAGATCGCCGACGAGCATTTGTATAAATTCGTTATTAAAATGAAAATACTCCGGGCCGCCGTTTCGGTTTTACGTTCTCGCTCCGCCATGACCGGGAAGGTTCAAAGGATGATATTTCAGCTGCGCGAGAAATGAACTCGCGAGCTGCGGTCTCCGTTGCATTTTTTCGACCAACTGCAAAATTTTTTTTGAAATTTTTGACGGCAAAAGTTATGTATATACACAAAAAATTGTGTAACAATATGATTATATACAAATTATGTTTCGTTGTTAAAATATTTTATATTTTTTAAAAAGTCCGAAATGGGGATTGCGACAGGTTGCATGAATAAAAAGAAAGAAAAACATTTTTTTTTATTGTGTAAAAAACAAAAGACCGAGTAAGTAATACATAGTTACTATAAGCTCTACATTACATATTTATGTATGGTATTTAATTATAATATAAAATCCGAACCAAAAATGTCATGCTTCAAATATGATAATTTTGTCATGTTCAACTTATTATTATACGATTATAATATTGTTGCAAAGTACAAAATTTCTATCGCGTCGCGGCATTTTATTTACAATAAAGGATATTAACTATAACACAATTCGATACAATAACAATTCAGATCTTTTAGAAGTAGGATGTTGAGTTGTCCTTTCAGAATCCTTGTCGTAGACAGCGAGCGGTGCCATGGCGAACAACGCTGTCATTGTTTTTGCTCTTCTATAGAAGCACGTTCGTTAATAGAACGATCTTCCATTTAATGGGCAAAAATGTCGGATTACGGAAGCAGGTGAAGTCGTATTTTTAAGTTAAAAAGCAAACCGGTCGCCGAAGCGCGCACAAAGTTTTTGTAATCTCGTTGTTCTTCCAGCGAGAGCGAGGGGGGGGGGGAGACTTAACGCCGTGCTTTCTTTCGATCTTGATCCTGATTTATCTGAACTTTGACGCTCCCATTTGTCCTTCTTTACGCCGCCAACACGCGGTTCCGGCTTCTTAAGCCGGTGGTCGCGTTTCCGGCGTTGTCGTCCACGGTTACCATGTCGTGCGATCGATCTTCATTCAGCTGCAGTTGGTCAGGGGCTTCGGTAATTAATTCGCTGAATCTGGTCGCTACTTGCTTCCATTTCAGCAGGTCAGCTGGCTGCAATGGTAGACGATCGATCAATCCCCGGGAAAATCTATGTAATTTAGACCACGATTTGCTCTCCTTCGATTCGAGGAATCAGTCTTGCGAGCCCGTTAAATCGTGAGCGTTTCTACAACCCGACAAAGTATAATCCTCCCGGTCTCGAATATTAATTAACAAGAGCCCGGACTGATCGAATTCGGCAGCGATAAATAAAAATAGAATCTGCCCGACCTACATCCGTTCATTAACTTGCCCCGGAGAGCAACGCTCTGGGCCAGATGACATCAGCGAAAGAAATAGATCTGTTTCGAACAGTTTTGGTATGAAATCCCGAGATTTCCATTCGGATTTCACCGTTGGGCAATTTTTGTCTTTGGCTCTTTAACGACAAGAGAAAATTTAGTAGGAAATTCGTTAGGAATTTTGCTAGAAAAAATAACTTGGTTGTATTTTACGTACAAATATCTAACAATTTTAATATGTTTTAGAATCTTCGGTATTAAGTACACCAGAAAATTGACTAGGAATATCACTAGAAAAAATTATTTGTTATGTTCAGATTTATGTATTTTATGTATAATTTTCCATCGATGTTTCCGTATTTTTTAAATTTTCGATATAAAGTTCTGTAGAAAAATCATGAGAAACTAACTAGGAGATATACTAAGAAATTTACTACATATGATTACTAGGTCTATTAAGATTTATGTATTTTATGTATAAATTTCCATCAATGTTTAATCAGTTGAAAATCTTTGACGGATGATTTTTCTAGAAACTTCACTGGGAAAGTCACTAGAAAACTCGCTAGTAAATTCGCTAAGAAAAATTACATTTTTATACAGATTTTTATATGTAATTTTTATATTTAAATGTCCATTAATGTCGATATATTTTAAAATCGTAATAATACTGACGCGATAAATGTTTTTATTTAATAGTAATATCTCGAATATTAGTAATTGTATGCAAGAGAACATTTGTGTATGTTTTATGCAAATTTCAGCTGAATGCTTACACATGTTATTAGACCAACTGGACTAATTCACTAACTGGACAATTCACTAAAAGGTACCGATCGAAAAGATATAGCGATGTTTTTGGAACCTCGTGTAGCACCTAGTCTGGAGTGTTTAATGGATTCAGGTTGGTTACCTCGCTAGCGGACGACGAAAATAAGAAATTCCATTAACACTTAACCTGAATCGACCAAGCAGGGCTCCTGGGTTAAAAGAACAGATTCTTATAAAAAAGAGGATCCAGTAAAAGGGTTTCTTACTGGCTTAATTTAAAATGGCCTCTAGAAAGTCATACTGATAATAATAGAAGAATCTTCTGCAGTACCAAGACTGGAGTGATTAATGATGTTATACATAACCTAAACTCATTCACTAGAAATTTAGAAATAACAAAGACATTATTTATAGAAGAAGGCTATATACAAACTAAGATTTGTACATCTCACTAGAAGGAAAAGGTCACTAGAATGTGAGTAGAATAATCCTAATTCTAACCTAAACTCATTCAATAAAAATTTAGAAATAACGAAGAAATTATTTATAGAAGAGAGTTATATACTAAAGAACTAGATACAAATTAAGGTTTGTATATCTTACTAGAAGAAAAAGGCCATTAGAAACTTAGCAGAAAGTCATATCATAGTAAATATTTGGAACCCTACAGGCATGCCAAAATTAAACTATTGAAGCCCTAGGAGAAGCAGTGTAAAATTAAAGAATAACACAATCTGAAAATTTAGCTCAACCCCATCTGGGGGTAAGATAATTTCGAAGCAACGTGTAACCTCCGTGGCCGTATTTCTGGGATTCTACGTCATCTGCTAGTTAAGTGAGTCAAAACTCAAATATTAAAGCCGTAGGGGGCTATTATAATGTGCTAGAATTAGGAAATAGCCCGAACAGAGTCGGTGGTACCGCGATCCAAATATTAAATCCTTAGTGGGACTATTGTATCGCAGAATTAGAGGATTCCGCAAGTGCAGAATTTACATGAAAAGGAAGATGATATAAAGCAATCTTTAACCTTTATGGTTATATTTCTGGGATTCTACCTCGTTCGCTGGTCAGGTACCATACCCCAAATGTTAAGCCCTTGGGGAGACCATTATATCATAGAAGTAGAGTATTCCACAAGTGCAGAATTTATACTAAAAGGAAGATAATTTAAAGCAACCTTTAACCTTTACGGTTATATTTCTGGGATTCTAGATCGTTTGTGCTAGAGAGGGCTATTAAACCTGAAATATTAAATTCCCAGGGACGATATTATATCATAGAATTATTTATAGCTCAAATCGGGAGAAAATGATTTAAAGCAATCTAATCTGGATTCATAAATATAGGGAACAAAACTCTAATGTGGTAATGCAGTATCAATGGTACCAATATACGCACTGCCAAACTCTAGGATGTTAAAACCTAGAGTAATAAAATTTAGGATGACAAAGTCTATGCCCCTTAAAGCTAGTGTACCGACGCATTGAAACTAAGATCTAGGGGTGTTAAAGCTTAAGCTAGTATTCTAGAGTATTCTTTGGAAGTATATGTTTTCCTGGGGATTCACAAAAGAGAGACCCAAAATGTGGGATGTCACCTCATCTAAGGCCCCTAAATCTGGGATGCTACCATCTAGGGTCCCTAAAACTGGAATGTCACTATCCAGGATCCCTAAAAATGAGATGTCACCGTCTAGGATGCTTAAAAACTGGGATGATATCGTCTAGGGTCTTTAAAACTGAGCTACCACCATCTACGGCCCCTAAATCTATGTTACTATGATGCAATGTTCAACAATCTATGTTACTATAATCTAGTGTTCCAAAATCTATGTTGCTATGATCCACTGTTCCATAATCTATGTTACTATGATCTAGTGCTCCAAAATCTATGTTGCTATAATCTAGTGTTCTGTAATCCATGTTACTATGATCTAGTATTCCAAAATCTATGTTACTATGATCCAGTGTTCCAAAATATATGTAACTATAGTCTAGTGTTCTGTAATCCATGTTACTATGATCAAGTATTCCAAAATCTATGTTAGTATGATTCAGTGTTCCAAAATCTATGTTACTATAATCAAGTGTTCCAAAAATGTTGCTATGATCTAGTGTTCCGTAATCTATGTTATTATGATCTAGTGTTCCAAAATCTATGTTGCTATGATCTAGTGTTCCGAAATCTATGTTACCATGATCTAGTGCTCCTAAATCTATGTTATTATGATCTAGTATTCTGTAATCCATGTTACTATGATCCAGTGTTCCAAAATCTATGTTACCATGATTTAGGCTCCCTAAATCAACGTTACTGTGGTCTAGTGTCCCAGAATCTATCACACCGTGATCTGCAACATCAAAACCTGCGATTGTGAAGTCTGAGGTACCAAAATCCATCATTCTTAAACAACGTGGCGCGAAAACGATCTATTCGCGCACAGGATTAGTCCAGGATTGAAGAGTGAGACAGTCGGGGGGAATTTCGGGTTGTGTCAAAGGCAGATAGTCGGATAGGGGAACGTTTAAGCTTCGCGGTCATAGAACAGGAATGGGTGAGGTTAAGTCCCGGGGCTTACCGTTAAAGTGAAAAAGACAGAGCAGCGCTATCGGAAGCAGCGAACCGCGTAGTTCCGATCTTTCGGTCGGGGGTGTCTTGGTAAATCAAGAAGCTTGCCCAGCAGCTCTCCGTGACGGCCGCCGACGTCCTGCCGTATTAAGCCCAGGGCGTCCCTCACAATCACATCGGCGGTCACCCCCGGATTGTCAGCTGGTCGATGCGAAATTACCATTTAATCACCGCTCTTACGATTCTTGGCCCCCCGCCGGTAGTTATAGTCGTGCGGGGACGGATGGCGCCGGATTTATGGTAACCATTGGCCTGCGCTGCGTGCGCTACTTTCCTAGTTGATCGTGCTAAACGCTATTGAGGTTAGGTTAGTGGAACTTATCCGTTGTCGATGGTGATGATGTTCCGAGCTAATAAGGGGAACTTTGACTTTGGAACGACTCGATATACAATTGCGACCGTTAGTGCAACATGGCGGATGGTTGGGTTATGGTGCCAATGTCTAGTTATTTTTTGGTGATTTAACTAGTAGCGTTAGTTTTTGATTGTTCTGTTTAGAACGTTTTTGTAAATGCCTGTAGAAAATTGTATTTATGCAATTGTTTCGATGTAACATTGTTCTTTGAAATTGTTATTGCTATAGAATTGTTTGAAAAGCTGTTAAAGAACGCTTTGGAGGTTAGGTGTGTGACACTTGTCCGTTCTTGATGATTTTGTAAGTCAATAAGGGAAATTTGACTTTGGAACTATTCGATATTCAGTTTTCTGACGACTGCTGACTCAATTGGGACCGTTTGTGCAACATGGCGGACAGTTAGGTTATGGTGCCAATGTCTAGTTATTTTTTGGAGATTTAATTAGTAGTGTTTCAATATGGAATTATTTTTTAACTTTGTTGTTGCTGTAGGATTATTTAAACAATGGTTAAAGTGGAGAACTTTCTACATGAAAATAAGAAATGCTGAAATATTATTGCTTAAAGCGATTTTTCAAATAAAATTGTTTTGTAGGCAGAAATGAAATGTAAAATCTGAAAAACTTGGTTTTTGTTCGATTTAAAGGGTGCAATTTTTTCTGAGCAGATATAATGTAGGAGAATTTGCAAAAAAACAATCGAAAGGAAGGTACACCATGCGTCGAATTGGAAATTATTGGGTCTCAGCGTTCATTGATTCGAGTTTATAAATGACAAAAACGAGGAAATGCTACTTTATTTATGGAAGTCGATATTTATATTGCAGATAGGGACAGGCAGCGTAAAACGATTAATTAGCTGCGACGGAAATTGATGACTTACGTTAACAAATAACGGTACAAATGTGCGAAAGTTTCTGTGAACGACTGCTGTTCGTTTACTTTCCTCGACCAGTGCTATCAACAAATTAAAAAACCAAATTCCCAATCCTGTCCAGTTCGAGGACTGGATGCTTTCGTGATGAATATGGAGTGCCAGAAATAAGTAAATTGACAAATTAGTAAATTAAGAAGTTGAATAAACAAAATCAGGAATGATGAAATAAATAAATTAGGAAGTCAAAGATACGTGAAATAAGGGAGATAGGACATGACAGAATAAACGAAACAAGAGATGGCAAAATAAATAAATAAATGAAGAGAAACAAGAAATTGGTGAAAACCAGAATGAACAATTGAAGAAACACATAAATTAACAAATTACAAGCATTGAATAAACAAAGTAAGAAATGAGGATATAAAACAATTCAGAAATTGATGAAATGATGAATTAAATAAATTAAGAAATAATGGCAAAAAAAATTAAATGATTCACAAACTGACGAAAACAAAAATTAACCTATTAAGAAATGAAAAACTGGAGAAACGACGTGATAAATGAAGCAACGAAGAAACAAACAAATTAAGGAATACGGAAATTAACTGAAATTACTATAATACTTTCTGAAGCAACATTGAGAATGGCGTTTGAAAAATGTCGCAAAATCGATCTCGGGTGCGTGAATTTTATTCAAAAGTACCAATGCAGCGTCGGACCCTATTTTAATTACTCTTCGTTAGCATGGAGCTTGCAAGGATTTTTTCCAAAAGCGGTGCGCATCAAAGAACACGTCGAAGTACGAAAATGAAATTTTACAAACTGTCTGACACAGCGTGACCCCTTTTAATTATCGGGCACCGTTTCGAATCAACGATTGAGCAACATGGCGGAATTATTGCTTAACTCAGCGTTCGTCGTTTACTTGTTCATTTCATCAGCGTGCGCGTGCAATCGAAAAGATTGCGTTGTTATCCTCGCGAACGACCGAATTAAAAACACGTTAACACTTTTCCGGCAACCTCGCGTTGTTCCGCGTTCCCGTCAACTTTGATTCGCCATTCAGTTAAATGCGCAGACTTGCAGCAATGAATTTCTTTAGTCGTTGCGAATTCATTCGATTCAAATCTTGTTAAACAAAATATAAAAACGAAGATTTGTATATGTCTTTATATATTTATATTATATATTTTATATTTTATACTTTTTTATATTATATATTTTATATTTTATACTTTTTTATATTATATATTTTATATTTTATACTTTTTTATATTATATATTTTATATTTTATACGTTTTTATATTATACATTTCATATTTTATACTTTTTTATATTATACGCTTTGATAATAAACGCAGGCCATTTTCTATCGAATCGAATTTCTATCAAAAGGTGAAAAATTCATTTCGACAAAGTGAAATGTTGCAGAAGAAAATTAGGGGAGGGGTGCATATATTATTTAAATTATGCATATTGACTGTATTTTATTATACTTTATAATAATATTATCGATAAGAATTCTCGAAACATTTTTCTCAAAAATATATGTACATATACGATTTAACAAATGCAATAAAATTAATATTTTTCCTTAAACATGTATTTGCAACCAGTGCAAGTGAAATAATGTGTACGCGTGTACATACAGGGTGCTCCATATAAAAGAAACCTTAAACTTATCTCCTTCATTCTATTTTTTTACCATAATAGTATGACCATTAAAGCATCTTTAGTTATATTGTTTTTCATTAGCATGAAGCGTATATTGGATAAAATTTAATGTTCCAGAAATATTTCTTACATGGCAGCTAGGAAGGTTAATAGAATGGTCTGTTTTAGGTGCGACAATAATAATATTATTCTTGTGAATAATGAACTACATTCTTCTGAGAAATATATGTGAAATTATTAAGAATAATATTGTTAGTATTAGCAATATTGGAATATAGAAATAAAGAAATAGAAACAAATACTAAAAATTGCTAATTAGAAAATGAAATTGAAAGTAACAAATAGGACAAAAAATACCGTAATTAGCATAATATTATGAAAAATAACTTATACGTGCCATTAAAATTAATAATATTAGAAAATGAAAATACCAAATGGAAACTAGACATAAATATTGCCTATTAAAAAATAAAAATGAACGTAGCAAGTGGTAAACAAAAATATAAATTGCTACCTAGAAAATAGAAATGAAAAATATCAAATGATAATTAAAACAAAAGATTGTCAATTTGAAAGTAAAAATAAAAGTATGAAGCAGTAAATAAAATAAGAACAAAATAAAAAGTGACTAATTAGAAAATAAAAATGAAAGTAATAACTAGAAGCTGAAATGAAAAATTGCTGAACAGAGTATAAAAATCGAAACTAATAGTAAATACCAAATTGAAAAATTACCAAATGAAAAAATAAAAATTGGAATAACAAATACAACATAATATACAAAACTGTCTACCAGAAAATAGAAATGAAAGTTCTGAGTAAAAACTGAAATTAAAAATTGCCAAATAGATTATAGAAATTAAAACTCCGAGTGGAAGCTTACATAAAAAATTGCCAAACAGATAGCAGAAATTGAAATGCCAAATATTATAGAAAATGAAAGTAAAAATTGTCAATTAGAAAATATAAAAATGAAAGTACTGATTTGGAAACTGAAATTAAAAATTGTCAAATAGAATACAGACATTAAAACATCTAGTGGAATCTAACATGAAAAATTGCCAAATAGATACTACAAATTAAAATATCAAATAAGAAATAAAAGTAAAAATTGCCAATTAAAAAATAAAAATGGAAGTACTGGTGCGTGTGTGTGTAGAAACGGAAATTAAATATTGCCAAATAAAATATAAAAATGGAAACTGATAAATTACAGTAACACGAACTGAAATGAAAAAATGCCGAATGGAAAATAGAAATAAAAACTTTCGTTAGTATTTGCACAAAGTAGAGAACTGATTCTGAGAATTGTCAACTAAAAAATATAAATGAGAGCACCAAAGGTGAACAGAGAATATGACTCAAGATATGAAACGAAATAACAATTGCCAATTAGGGAGGAAAATTGAAAGTAGAGAAGGTAGGAAATAAAAATGGCGGACTTAGCATAAAATAATAATCTGTCTGTTCTGACCCACAACTTTTTTGCTATTTCATTAACATTGGATAGCGAAATCTAAACTTGTATTTTAAAAAATTGGAGTTTGAATAGTTTTCTAATTGTGGTTTAAGATGGAGACCTAACTTCCGGTTACTTTAGAATTTACCAAATCTAGCTTAAACCCTAGAAAACGCCATTTATATTTTCTAGTCGGATCTTCCTTCGGATACTTAATTTTGAAAATAAATTACAAAAGGACTGTGGAAAATGCCTCCCTCTCTTTAAGAATTATTTAAACATGTTTAAATGTTCGTAATATTGTAAAACAGTGTATCTTCGTAATCAGGAGAATTTGTAGAATTATTCTACGCAAATATCATGCGTGTGGCATTCACGGTTAAAGAAAAATGAAAAATTTTCAATTAAGAAGCTAAAAGAAGTTGTAGTCGACAGTTTGACGTTTCGTTTTAAAATGAATTTTTATAATCTAAAACAAATTTTAGATTATAATGATTTCTAAATTTGTGGTAAAATCGTAAAAATCGTTACGTACGCTCCTTGAGGAAGATTATGGTCTCCCTGACCGACTGCAGCGATTTCTTCGATATTATATCGTCGTCTGCGTCCTGTCTGCCAAGAAACATATCAGAAACTGAATTTCACAAAATTACAAAATTTTTTGATTTTTGATAGCCAAACATTACAATGACCTCTGAAAAAATATGTGTAAATATGCACAAAATAGCGATGATCTTCAATACTTGGAAGAAAATGATCTCGAAAGAAAAGAAGAACATCAATCGTAATATTCTTAGCTCTGAACTAAAGAAAGTTGGCACATATTTTTGATATCAGCAAAAATACGAAAATATTTTATTATACAGGGTAAAATAAAATAAACTAACTAAAATAACGAAATATTTAATTTCTCACTGATTTTAACCAAATAAATCGTACAACAATAAACCTAAATACATTTGACGATTTCTTTGAGTTTTATTAATTAGTCTATTTGGACATAAATACAAGTGATATTTGTTAGAATTTTATAAAATAACAAGAAATCCAGTAAAATCGAATGTAGTACTTCAGAACAGTCAATAATTTCATTCAACCGATCACAATAAATTTCATCGGGGAGCACATAATTATAAAATTCCAATGAAACTAATACAATAAATTTCATTAAAGTCCGCGTGTCCGCGATCAAATGAGGAACCCGGCGGAAGCTGAGAACCGGGTAGATCCGTGGCCATAAATAACGCAAAATAATATTCAGCCGGGTTAATTAAAAATAATATTTCATTGTGGACGCGGTGCGCGGCGCGGATCTCCATTATCCTCCGCCATTTTTAAAAACGCGATAGGACCGACCGACTCGTTTCCATTCCGAATTCCGTCAGGTAGTTTATTAAAAAGAAAAAATGAAACGCATAAAACAACGGAAAGAAATCAAAGCGTTCGGGCTAAGAAAAAACAATCAAGAGCGTGTTCGTGTCACGTTCGCTTTAACTGATTCATGCTAGCGATAATTAAACGCAAGCTCGGCCGCGTCGGCCGACTTGTTAGTCCCGAGATAATTATTGTTCGGCAGGCAATTATAATTCTTACTTTACTGTGTTGCCGGGCGTGTGATCGCCGATCTTAATGATCCTAATTGCACCGATAACCTTTCGCAGCGCGTTGATTTTGTAATTAAATCCGCGCAGATCGACGAGCTAGTCGCGAGCCATTTTTATCCGCTGATAAAACCGGAATATATTTATGAAATGTTACAGAATTATTTCTTCATTTATGAGGTTCTTGAGAATTAATTTATGAGAATTCGTGGATCGTATCGAGCAAAAATTTTAATAAAATAAATGATAGTACATAATATGTAGTAAGAAGATTATGTTAGCAAACAAACTAATTTATTCAATAGATTTTAAACAATTTTAGATCAGTCTTCCATTTTAAACAATTTTAAATTAGCCTTTGATCACAAACAATATTAAATCAGTTTTCCATTTTAAGGAATTTTAAATTAGCCTTTGATCATAAACAATTTTAAGTCAGTCTGCGATTTTAGACAATTTTAAATCAGTCTTCAATTTTAAACGATTTTACACATTTTGTAGTCAAAATTTAATCATCCATTTTTTTTATTTTGTACATCAATTAAGAATAAAATATTAATGGTGCTTTATTTAGAATTTGTAGTCTTTTTTGTGAAAATCATATTGTTCTAGTTAAGGGATAAAGGTGTGAAAGTGAACAATTCACGGAGTAAAAAAGTCCATTTCTGATCTAGGGACTTCGATGATGTTCTATTTGATATATAGGAATTTTTATGATATTCTATTAAACATATAGGAACTTTGATGATGCATTGTTTGTGATCGAGCGATCTCTATTATTTTCTGTATGAGGACTAGAGACTTTGATTCTTCTTCATTTGTAATTTAGGGGCTTCCATGATATGATTACAATGTTCTATTTGACATGTAGGGACTTTGATGATGCCTTATTTTCGGTCTAGAAATTTTTGTTATTTTCTGTTTGAGGACTTTGATTTTGCTCCATTTGTGATCCAGGGACTTTAAAGATATTCCGTTGGATGATACATAGATTTTTACGCTAATTTTCTTTAGATTTAGAGACTTTGATGATATTTCGTTTGCATACTAGAGACTTTTTTATATACCGTTTAAAAAGCATAATTATAGCTGTAATCTAGGGACTTTCATGATGTTCCCTTTGAATATGGGAAATCTTGTCTGCGATCTAGGAATTTACATTATTTTCTGTATGAGAGATCTAGACACTTTGATGATGTTCAATTTAAGGTATAGGGATTATTATAATATCTATATTTGAGATGCAATGATTTCGATGATTCTTGCTTGCAATCTAGGGATTTTCGTTATATCCCGTTTCAGGTTTACTGTTTTTCATTACACATCGATCGAGATCTAGGCACCTCGTTCCGTTTTGAAATCTAGGAACTTTTTGATTTCGTTTCAGGGTCTCGTTGCCATTCTCAAGGGTTGCACGTCACGATGATGCAGAATCTACACTATGGTACAGCGGCAAAGGACGGTCCCAGCAACCCAAATACCGCACCAACCCCTTATCAGTCAATTCCTATAATCCATATTACGGTGCCGCTCGAGGCAGAGGTGGCGCAGAAATCGGCAGGGCCTGAGGCGCCGGCGGACGCGAGGTATCCCGCGCTCTCCAGTCCTGGGACATCTATCCTGACCTGGCTCCTGCTCCAGCCTCCCCTTTTAGCAATATAAAAATGTCGAAACCACCTGTAGCGCCGTTTCAACCCCTTGACCCAGACTCCAAAAGACTATTTCAACTCCTTGGCCCAGGCTCCTATGCACCATTTCAACCCTTTGGCCCTGGCTCCAACGCACCGTTTCAACTACTTGGCCCAGATTCCAGTGCACCATTTCAACCCCTTGGCCCAGGCTACAATGCACCATTTCAACCCCTTGGCCCTGGCTCCAATGCACCGTTTCAACTCCTTGATCCAGATTCCAGTGCACCATTTCAACCCCTTGGCCCAGGCTCCAAAGGACTATTTCAACTCCTTAGCCCAGGCTCCAAAGGAATATTTCAACTCCTTAGCCCTGCTCCAATGCACCATTTCAACTCCTAGGCCCAGGCTCCAAAGGACTATTTCAATCCCTTGGCCCTGGCTCCAACGCACCGTTTCAACTCCTTGGCCCAGATTCCAGGGCATCATTTCAACCTCTTGTCCCAAGCTCCAAAGGACTATTTCAATCCCTTAGCCTAGGCTCCAAAGGACTATTTCAACTCCTTGGCTCAGGCTTCAAAGGACCATTTCAACCCCTTGGCTCAGGCTCCAATGGACCGTTTCAATTCATTGGCCCAGGCTCCAATGGACAATTTCAACCCCTTGGTCCAGGTTCCAATGGACCGTTTCAACCCCTTCGCCCAGGCTCCAATGGAATGTTTCAACCCCTTGACCCAGGCCTCAATGGACCGTTTCAACCCCTTGACCCAGGCAACAATGGACCATTTCAACCCCTTCGCTCAGGCTCCAGTGGACCATTTCAACCCCTTGACCTAGGCTCCAAGGCTCAATTGAGGAAGCTCGACCTCTTCGATCCGGCAGAGCCTAATTTCACATCGGTGAATCGTGGATTCCTCAACTATGATCTATCTGATCCATCGAAATCAATTTTCGAGGACTTTAATACGGGAACATCGATGGTCCTCCGAGCTGACAAATACGACGACGACTCCAGTGAGGAGGATCCTGTTCCCCTTTACCACTCGGACTATCCCAGAAAACAGTTTGATTCGAGGACAGACGTTTTCGATCTTAGGAGACCAGTAGTACAGTTGAATAGAACCGAGTTGATCGATCCAAGGAATCCAGGATTACCGATAGACCAAGCGAACCCCAGAAAAGTCAACATCTTGGGGCTGTGTTGAGCCAGGGACTTGTCGAGTTGCTGGAAGATCAGTCTAGGGACCTCAGAGTCGGTAAACCTCAGAAAGATCAAACTCGGGACAGCAGAATGGCGCAGAGACTTAGCGTATTGCCAGGGAACCAGTCCAGGGAGTCGAGGATGGCGCAAAACCATAATCAACTTCAGGACCCTAGAATGACTCACGAGCTTGTACATGTCCAAGGGAATCAACTTAGGGACTCTAAGATGGCTGGTAGGTTCCGGCAGCATCAAGATGCTCAGCCCAAGGACTTCAAGATGGCTAACAGCTTCGGCCAAGGCGATCAGTTTAGGAACATGAGGTTGGCTGACAAATTGATGACGAGGCTAAGGAGAAGAAGGATACCGTGGATGAAAAAAATGTTCCAATGAACGCGAACGACGGGATATTCCTAAGTCATATCGATTATGATCTGCCGGAGTAAACGACCACACAAACTCTGGAGATCGATTTCATGCCTGTTACTCGACAGTCCGAAGACTACAATAGAAAGAGTCTAGGGAATTATTTTCACAGAGTTGGTGGTTTTTGCTTTTAATGGGAATAATGGGGATTACTTTTAGTAATTGTTACTTTAAAATAGTGGATATTATTTTTAGTGGATTGGCAATTGTGTTTTATAGTGGATATTATTTTTATTATGTAAGTTAGTTACTTTACTAGTTACTTTCAATGTTGGGAATTATTTTTAAAGGATTGGCAACTGTTACTTTCAACATTAGGAATTATTTTGACTAGATTAGAAATTGTCTCTTTCAATATTGGGAATTATTTTGACTAGATTGGAAATTGTCGCTTTCAATATTGGGAATTATTTTTAATAGATTGGCAATTTATACTTTCAATACTGGGAATTATTTTTAATAGATTGGCAACTGTTATTTTCAATAGTGAAGATTACATTTAATAGATTGGCAATTACTGTTTTCAATAGTGAGGATTACTTTGACTAGATTGGCAATTATCACTTTCAATATTGGGAATTATTTTTAATACTTTGGCAATTGTCACTTTCAATAATGGGGATTATATTTAACAGATTGGCAATTTGAATTCTTAGTAGTCGGGATTAGTTTCATTAGTTTGGCAATTGTCACTTTCAATAATGAGAATTATTTTTCACCGGTGAAATAATGATGGCTGCTTTTTGTAATATGAAATTTGGAGGCTAAAAACGTATCGATGACAATTCTTGTGCATTTAGCTTCGAATTTAAGAGAATTATAGTTCTTAATTAATTTGTTATAAATTGTTAATCAGTTGATTGTTAAATTGTTAAATTGTTAATGATTAAATTGTTAATCAGCATGACCAGTTTTTATTGTATTGTACAAAGACCTTAATAATAGAAACGATTATTTCTAGCAGAAATCCCTAAAAAATCATTTTATTAATGGGGAATCGAACGACGTGCAATCGACAAAAGGTCACTCATTAGGCTTTTAATTTCGTAGAGCCATAGCCTTCTTTAGTGCTGTTTATTCACGTTTTCCCGATAAGATCGAACAGTGAACTGTTAGATCTACGGAGGTCGTAAGTCTCCGATTCAATCGTGTATGACACCGAGTCTGCGCGATTCCCTATGACTCTTTCGAGTGATACGGATAGTAGATTGATAAAGAATGGTTTTAACACTGACTGATATCAATAACACTATGTTTTAACATAACATAACAATTTTTAACGCTAGGGTGACTAACTGTACTTGGCTTAGAATGAATTGAGTTGATGGTGAGACTATCAATGGAATCTTGACCGAAGTCTTTACGCGTTGATGTCTGGTTATTATCTGTCCGTTCGTTGTCTGTTTTGTTTTTTAAGAAGAATCGTTAGCGGTGTGAAGTTTTTAATGAGACACTCGGATTCAATGTTTTTTCAAGTTATCCGGATCTAGAATGATCGGTTAAAAAATTGTGAACAAGGGAAAAAGTGACCACCCCGAACTAATAGTCACTTGCAGGTATGAATCGTACGTGCGAGTGAATCTCGCAAAGAATCCGCCTGTCTCGAAGGTTGATCGTCGCAGGTAATAAGACTGGGGAAAAAGATATTGCCTTGGGTAATCGGAGTTGTGGAGAAGGTAACGGGAATACGTGACGGTGAGAGAATTTTGGCGACCAGATGTAGGCAGCGTTGAAGGAAATATTACAGACAGGAAATAACGGCTTTTCGGATAATTAGATACTATTATTACGGCCGCTTATTTGTTTGTAGAAACACGCTTGCAGTACAGATAGAGTCGTTTGGTAATTTTCGGACTCTATTGTATGGTAAGGACGGTGTTGTGTCGAGCGGTCGAGCCACGTATGCTTTATTACTATAGGTAGCTTCTATATACCTTTAATGCGGAACAAAAAGTCTTAGTGGACATGTGGCGAAAAAAGATAGAACTACAATTGGCTTATTTGCAAATGCGTTAGGCACACATAAGATTATGCCTACTGTAATTTATAAATATAAAAACCTAAGAGCTTTGAAACATATACTTTCATTACCTTACAGGCAGGAAATAACGGCATTTCGGATAATTAGATACCATCGTTACGGTCGCTTATTTGTTTGTGGAAAGACGCTTGCAGTACAGATGGTGTCGTTTGGTAATTTTCGGAATCTTTTGTATGCTTATGCCCCGACGGTATTGGGTCAAGCGGTCGAGCCGCGTATGCTTTATTAATATAGATAGCTTCTATAATACTTTTAACGCGGAACAATTGCAGTTTCTAGGTTTATGATTTTTTCGAGCCGTCTTCTTTCCGGCAATAAAGTAATTTCTGCATTTTCGAGTAATGCACGCCTCATCGGCAACATTTTTTATAACAGTGTCGTTAGCACGCACCGCTTCGTCGCCCGTCCAGTGTTTCTTGCTACCTGCGATACTGCGTGCTACGTCACTTTTACATCCCCTTTCATCGCGTCACTGGTCAATCAATTTCTAGTCTTCTGTCCACGAAACGGTATAAAAGCTCGAAACCGATTCTTCTCTTTGTCATTGGTCATGAATTATGAGTCATTGTGTCATTAGTCATCGGCCATTGGTGTCTTGTGTCTTGTTCGCTCAGTAAGTGTCAGTTAAAATAAAACAGCTGTTCATCTTTAATTAGACGAACAGCGATACTAATTAATTCCGTCGCTCAGCGTAATTGGCCTTACAACCCGAGAGATTTTGTAATCGCGGAGTTTTAGTATTGGGTATACTCGACGTGCACCCTACAAACAATGATAACTATTTTTACTAACATCATATTTAAAGGTTAATAATGTATAGCTGGTAATCCTGATATATTAAAATTTGAATTTAAAAGAATTACAACAGAATAATGAATTCTTATCTACTTTAAATAGAATAGTAATTACTGTTTCCATGTATTTTTATCGTCAGTTATGAATACTGTAATAGTCGTTAAATTTGATTAAATATTATTGTTATTATGCAAATAGAATACAGATTCATTTACAATAACTGTTATCGTATACGAATTAATTTTATATGCTTTTAGAGATTACTGATTATTGAAACATTAGACAAGTCCAATTAATAATATTACAATTAGAGCGATTGAAAGTGACACAAAATTTAATGTAAATAAAATCAAAATAATTTTTCTAATAATGCGGGACTTGAAAAAATAGTTGTGCCCTGTTATGATTTATGCAACAAACTGTTACAAAATTGACACAATTGAGAACAAAATAATTTATTCCAATAATGTAGAAGTTGCAATGTTTAAAAATATCTACAAAATTAAAGAAACTACAAAAAACTTATTGAAACAGGAAATGACTCTTGCAACAATGTTGACGTTAAAACAAGGACTGTGTTCCACTATAATTTATGCAACAAACTAGTCTACGTCAAAATGAAAAACCAGAAACATTAAAAAACACCGTAAAAGTTTAAATTTGGTACAAGTTAAAACAAAATAATTCTTGCAACTATTAATCAACGAAGTGAAAAACAACGAAAAAGGTTGACACGATTAAGAACAATGCGATTTGTTTTTCAAATATCATAAATATTAAAAATCCACTCAAAATAAAAAAACTCGCATTTTGTAAAGACAAAATAATTGTTCCAGCAATGTCGAAGTTAAAATATGAGCTCTGTCTCGCTACGGTTTATGCAATAAATTAATCTACTTCGAAGTAAAGAACGGCAAGAAAACTAGACATGATTAGGAACAATGCGATTTAATTTAAAAAAATCGTGAATATTAAAAATCCGCTTAATAATAGGAAAACTCACACAAATAAAGACAAGACAACAATATCGATGTTAAAAAATGAGCTGTGTCTCGCTACGGTTTACGCAACAAATTAAACTACTCTGAAATTAAAAACAACGAAAAAATTGACATGATTGAGAACAATGCGATTTGTTCTGTAAAAATCATAAATATTAAAAATCTGTTGAAAAATAAAAAAGACTCACACGAGTAAATGCGAGATCGTTTTCCCAACAATATGAACGGCGAAAATGTAGCTGTTCCTTTTGGATAGACAACTGGATAAGTCCCCTTAATAGAAACGATCTGACACGTGCTACGTCGCAGCTGTTCTCTCTGTTCCGACGGCGTAGTTCCAATCAAAACCCGGCGGAGATAAGAAAAGTTCATGGTTTCCGATGAAAGGAAGAACCCGAGATTGAGACTTAGTTTTACAGACACACAGAGGGTGGAGAAAGTATCCGTACGTTGCGGATGAAAGAAAGAATCCCTGCGCGGAATCGCAGAACAGCTTAAGGTGAACGGAAACGACCGACGAAACCAACTTCTGCCCGGTCAGCTGTGGCTCGATCTACGGTGTATTGAAATCTCTCAACAGTTTTTTGATCAAACGAACACCGTCCTCGCTTCTCCAGATCCAAGAATCAATTTTTTTTCCGCGTCCGAACGCTGAACGTCGACGTTGAAAAATGTTTAATTGGTGTTTTTGATCAATTTCTTGTTCTAATAATTGTAACGTCGACGCGGCAAAACCGACAACCATAATGGCGTACGACATTGTTTAAAAGTCTATTTTATTTGGATAATTATTTTGTACAGTAGAACTTCGGTTATGCGAATTAATTATAACAACGTGGACGTTTGCATAATGGAACAATTACTTAGTATTAGTTATACAAGCAGTATAATTAGTATTAGTTATACAGCAGATTTTGGGGTACCCTGTAGTGTTCAGCAGCATCGTTATTGTATTTTTCAGATATAGTAATCAGTGTTTATTGATTTGTGTAATAAATAAGATTATATTCAGTATTAATAATAATAACAATAATAATAATAATTTTATTTCAATCCATACTTTCGCATTGAAGTTTCGAGTGTTTTTACAGTTACTTAAATTTTTTTATTACACTGTTTTGTATTCAATAATACAGATATAGTATATAATTATACTACATCTGTACTATTGAACACAATAGTATGTCGTATAAAGCTTGATTTAGACTGTGACACCAGTTCGTATAATAAAGGCTGCCAATAACAGTTAATTTTTTAAATTTAATGTCGTTAAAAAAATTGTAGCATATTTAATTTCCTAATCAATGTTTCGTTAAATATTTTATCTGGACGAATGTCTTAAAATATTTCCTAAAACAGGCCTGTTATATAATATTGCATAAATACTTGCTCACGATCTAATTTCCAATTGCAATGACTCGAACAGTATTCCATTGATACCATTCTTTTAATGTTAACCGTTTAATTTCATTAATCTCTCATTTCTGTTCCCACGTGACTGAATAAAACACTTAATAATACATTACATAATTACAATATTCATGGAAATTCTCGTCCTCGTACATCATATTACAAAAATTAAAATTGTAGAATTTCCTTTATCATCGAAAAGATTTTTCATTATAAAAATAAAATAAAAACGCTGTTAATCCTTTGTTAATTTATATGTTTTCTTGAATTTAGGAACCAGCACTAATAATAAATGAGTAACTAAATGAATAATAAGTAAATCTGTCGAATTTTATAATTAGACATATCTAATTAGATATGTTTTATAATTGTAATGTTATTATAATACGATTAGACTAAATAATTATATTATAATGTTATAATAGAATTGTTTACGAATGATATTCTATAAATACGACGATTATCAAATATATAATTTTGTATATAAAATTTTTTATGATTTTTGTGAAATGCGTTTATAATTTTGGTAAGATGTTTTTATAATCTTTATTAAATGTTTTGTTAGGGATATCTTCGTATCCCTTAGTGCCTCATCCTGGCCGCCCCGAGGTCGTCGCCGACGCGTCACCGGCGCGTCCACCGCGTACCACTCTGCTTGTTTCTTATGGTCACAGTCTGTGGGACCCATGTGCACGCTAGCCACGTTTTGTACTAATGTTTATTAAACCACGTTGTGTTAAGTAATTAACCTGTGTCTCTCACTTCCATACCTCTTATCATGTTTCTATCATTTTTAGAAAATGTTTCCTCGATTAATAAAATGTAGTTATAATTCTTACAAAATGTAGTTGTAATTCTTACAAAATGTAGTTATAATTCTTAGAAAATGTTTCTATAATTCTTATAAAATGTTTAAATAACTTTTATAAAATGAATGATGAGAAGTTTGATACAAAATTTGCAAGCTTTCCGTGAGATTAGGGTTATCCAGAAGTTCTGGAAAAATATTAATCCTTCGCTCCTGCGTTGTCATATTTTCGTTTCGTTATCGGATATAAATGATTCAGCTAGAGCCGATAATCGAATGCTTTTTTCGAATACAAAAGTGAGTTTGGTTTTTATTTCCTGTGGATTGAGATTCTCTTCGCTCTGCGTGAATACATTGGCATGCATATCATACTAACTGTTGTTGCTGCAGACTGCATTGATTTTAATCGCGCAAATTTTCTCATATATTACCATCGAAATCTAACATGAGTATTTCAACGAGATTTAATGTGCAGTAATATTAGATTAAAAATTACAAAATTTAAATTTGTTGCATTCAATTCATTTATTTTGTGTATAATAATCTAGTTTTATTTTGAGTTTATTCAATATTTATAGTTTATAGACATAATTATTTATAGTTCATTTAGAACTCTTTTTACATGTACACAATTATTTATATCTTTTATACGATTTATTCTATATACACATACGTAATTATTTATATTTTATTCAGGGTATATTTTATACGATATATTTTATACAATTATTCATATTTTATTTCTAATTTACTCTATATGTACATAATTATTAATGTCTTCTCGAAAATATACATATCTACATATAATTTTAGTGACGCCTTATTTCAAATTCATTTTGTATAAACATAATTGTTTATGCTTTATTTATTTGTTCTATATACGCATCATTACATATGCTTTAATTAAATGCTGTCTTAATTGTTATACTTTAAAATTGATTTTATGCGTAACTATTCAAATTTGACTTAAATTTTTCGACAAGATATATTAACGCAACAAACATTCCAAAAATAAAATTGACATTCGCGTAAACGATTCTTGAAAGTATTTCTATTTTAATAAATCAAATACTTGCTCGCCTCGAAATGCAATCAGCCATTTTGCATACAAACATTTGAGCGGAACACTGAATTGACATCCGCAAACTTAGAACTTCGAGTAACAAAACAACGGCTCCATTTCTTGATAAAAATCAAATTTCCCTTTCCAGCTTTATCCATTTCTTTTACCGTACTGTTTTAGAATTTTTCATATATTCCACGCCGGGGAACCGCTACACTCCAGCAGATTAACAATCTTTTTGTTTCTTCTCTCGTTCGGAGAACAAAGCAGGTTGATTTTATGGCCGCCATGCAATCTTTCGAGAGCGCGTTGCAAGAAGCAGTATAATTTCCGACAGAACCATTCCTCTGGCGTGGAAAGAATTTTACAGACTATTCCGGCTTCAGCTAATCTGTCCACAAAGTTTTAAGTCCATGATCTTATTACTCTCGTTTCGAAAAATGACCGAAGATCAATTTCTGTTTTGGTTGTTCCGATTTTTAGAAAAACACTTCTATATAAAAGAATATTCGTACGTTCGTATAATTTTTCCTAAATAAACAGCGAGAATGGGATACTTTTAGATCATTTAAAAGTTATCCATTAATAATATTATTAACATTAAAATTATTCATATATTAACAATTTTAATATTAATACTAAAACATTTCAAAATTTCATATATTTGATTAATCATTTAATTGATTAATCAATTAAATTAAACTTGCAAAGCAAAGTAATATGACATCGATTACTATTTCAACATTCTTATCTATTGCAAATCTTAATAGAATTAAGAAACTTTTATGAATGAGCATAGAAATTAGATTTTAAATAATTTTGTCACTCGCATACAGGTGACGTAGTCAAAGTGTTAATGATGCAATTAATATAATTTAATAGTTTCACTTAAGTTGGATACGTTAGAATTAACAGTTAATTTTTGTATAAATAATTTCGAAAATGAATATCTTATCGGTGTTTGGGTCAAAATAATTGGTACAAGTAGCTTTTTCAAGTGTCGGTAATTGGGACATCTGCATTATTTTTATTGTTCATTAATTTCACATCAAATTTATGCTTTCTACAAGTATTATATATATATATGCAACAGATGAACAAAAAATCATGCTTAATGTGTCGGTAATTGGGACCCTTACCCTACAGTGCACGTTAGAGTGCATTCTTCTAGAGCACATTGAGCGTTATAAAATAATGTACATCCTCGTCCAAAAGTATTGGGACTATATTTATTTAGCATAAATTATAATATTAAAAATAAACAAACATGGAAAATAAAGAAGAAATAAAGAAGAAGTAAATTTAAGAATAAGTTAAAATAATTCAGGCAATTTCCTATCGAATTTTCTGCAAGCCCCCTGATACTTTTGTAGGGGGGTGTACGAAGCACCCGGACACCGAGCGACTGCGATCTCTTTAAAAATCGAACGAGAATCAACGTTCTTGGAGAAAAAGCGCTCGTTTACGATTTGGTCCAGCAATTAATAATTAGTTTATTGGGTTGTTGGCGGTGAAACGTGCTCGACGTGCGGAACGCTTTAATTGAAATTGGAGCAGAAGCGGCTCCGTGGTCAATATTCCATGAATATTTAGCACTTGCGAAAGAACTCCATGAATGCCTCCTCCTCTGCCGGCATTATTAAATCGCCGGCGTCTACCGTAATGTATTGTGCGTTACGTATTGTCGGTGTATGAAAACAAGCGCGAACGGCGCCGCGCCGCGCCGGGATAAAGGGAACGCAACCATAATATGCTGACGATAATGAAAGTGTGTTGCCGGCAAGAACGGTCAAAAGTGCCCTAAATTCGGCTCGCCGCGATGTCGAAATACGATGAAGCTGCAAATAACTTGTGTCAGCAGAAACCACCGCCTGCCGAAATATGGCTTTGCAATCGTTATTTGCAACGTTGTTTGTTAAATACGGGCCTTGAAACGCGACGCGGGCGACCTTTACCGCGATTCCGTGCCAATTCCCGTGATTCCGTATTTAATTGTTGAGAAAATATTATTAGCAACGTTATAAGCAATTATTATTATTTTTATTATTTAAATTGGTTTCTTTCATGAATTCGGACGTATTTTGAACGAAGACTTTGTGGAAATTGTGGAAGCTTTCATTGGACGGATGTTTTTTTAAACATTGTTTATACCGGCCTTTATTGGCAAATTTTTGACAATGGATTCGTTGATAAATTTTGTCAGTATCTGATTTATTATACTTGTTTCTTATTTTTGGAATTGTAACTCAATTGTGATTATAAATGTTAATTGAAAATTCGATATTATTTCACTTTATATATAAGTACGATTGTAATATTCAATCTTACTAACTTGGGCACACTTACAATGAAAATCATATAAAAGACTATGACTTTTCTTTTTGGCTTCTTTAATATTATAACTTTTAACAGCAACTTTCATTGTAAGTTAATTGTGATTTAATATCATTGATATTTCAATCAATTAATTTCAATCAGAACTTTGATTTCAATTATCGATATTTATTAAAAATTTGCGGTAACCTCAATGTTATTATTACTGTAATTTTCAAGTTACTTTGGGCACGATTTCAATAAAAATTGTGTAGGAACTGTATTTGAATGATCTTAATTCTTTTCCTTCATTTGATGTTGCAACTTTTAATAGCACATTTAATTGTATCTCTTATAATTTACTACCATTATCTTCAGAACAAAAATTGTAATTTAATTATGATTTACAATAAATACAAGTATCCAATACATTCGAATATACTGTAATTCGAATATACCGTGTCGAATATACTGAATATACTGTAATTATCAGACTGCAGACTTTTATGCATTTATGGCAAAAATGTGTCACACTGTTTTCGACTTATCAAAACTATTCCAAGAAACAATTTATTTTTACACAATGTAGATATTTCTTACAACCGTGTTGGAAAATTGATATTTTGCATAAAGATCCGCAGTTTAGTAATTACAATTATATGAAAACTCGATAAAAATTATAATAACTCCTTGACAAGATAATTTAAGAGGCTTGTCTTAAATAGAACACCCTGTATAACTAGCGTTGACATTTCCAAAATATCACCGTAAACATTAACATGTTCAACTTTCTGAACAAACCCTCCTCAGGCCGTCGTAAAGAAGCAAGCTTACAATAAGTAAATAAAACCGCAGCGTTCATTCGACAGAAAAGTGTACTTTGCAAGTGCAGGGACGTACTCCTTGGAAAAAAGATCACACTCCCCGACGTTTGAGCTTGACACACAATGTAAAATTACCTTGTTCAACTTTCTCCTATTTACTACAGAAACAGCGGCTCTCTCGAAATACCATCGTTCCGACTATTGTACATACAATTTCATTCTCAGCCTCAGTCTAAGTCTCAGTCTAAGTCTCAGTCTCATTCTTAGCCCCATTCTCAGACTCACTCCCATTCACAGTCTTACACTCAGTCTTAATCTGAGTCCCATTCTCGGTTTCAGACCCATTCTCAGACCCATTCTCAATCCCATTCTCAGCCTCATTTTCAGCCCCATTCTCAGTCCCATTTTCAGTCTCATTCTCAGATTCATTCTTATTCTTATTCTCGCCCTCATCCTCATTTCCCGAAGCCAGTCCCCGCCCGTGCTGCTCTACGTCGGAATTCGGCACGCTCAGCACTATTGCGTTCCGGAAAAAAGTGCGTGAGCGGTGTCGTCACACCGAAAAATCGGTTTAAAAGCCAGCCAAATCGTCCAAGCATTCAGTTCGCTACGATTGTTCAACCGATTCTACATCGATGAATTCGTTAACAGCATGTCTGTGCGGTTTGTTGGTAGCTGCGATGGCAGTGCAAGCAATGCCAGCTGGCAAACTGGAGACCAAGATGGCCGAATCCTCGGCGATCAGTCCCAAGGATTTCCATTTGGAGGATGCGGGTGCTGAGAAGGACAGGCTGAAGAAGCAGGCGTCCTTCTACGTGGAGATCCGTCCAGGTGCTCAAAATGGACAGCAGGTGTCTCAGGATGGGTCGCAGATGAAAATGCAGGGCCTGAGCGTGGTGCAACAATCGCAGGTGGCGCCACAGATGCAGAGTTACAGCTTCCAGCAGGCCCCGCAGCCTGTGCAGTCTCTGGGAGTCTTCCAGGCTCCTCAGGTAGCAATTGCGTCGTGCTTTCTAATTTACCGTGCTTCTCTCGACGCATAAATTCACTATGATCTGCATGTATCTTGATTTTGTGTTATTTCTTGAGAATCGTGAGAGATTTAAAGTTTTCGACAAAAGTTGTTCGTTTTTCGTAAGAGCTCTCATTTAGTAAATAATTCATCGATTGTTAATTTCGATCGATGAAAATGTACACGTAATTCTCCATTTTGTGTCATAAGTCTTTGTAATTATTTGTATAATTTAAAGGGAGAACTTATGCGTTCGAAGTTTTTTTTATCGCTTATGGTTACAGTAACACTTAATTTCTCGGTGATTCGAAGAATTTATTCGAAAAATTGATTCAAAGGATGTCTTCGAAACGTTATTCGAGAATTTATTCGAATCATTATTTGAATGTAACATAATTCGAATAAAACTTTACTCGAATCATTATTTGAAAGAAACTTTATTCGCGAATCATTATTTGAATAAAACTTTATTCAAATCATTATTTGAATTCGTTATTTGAATAAAGTTATATTTGAATAATTTATTCGAAAGATTAGTCGAATAAAATTTTATCCGTAAAATTTATTTTCAAACTGTACGAAAAAATCATAAAATTTATTCGAATTGTTCAAATGAAATTCTACTTGTATAATGTCCAACTCTGCTATTCCGCCATATCGTTGATTTCGTCGCCACTGTGAATTCTGTTGGCGTAGTACCGATCTCCAAACTTCAACGCTAATTGATAGTTCTTAAAAATTCGTACCGACGGAGCTTGTGTGTGTTATGAAATAGTTTTCCATCCTCAGGCATACGTGGTGCCCCAGCAGTCGTTCGTGGTTCCCCAGCAGGTGGTGCCCCAACAGGTGGTTCCCCAGCAGATGATGCACCAGCAGGTGGTCCCTTCGGTGCAGACTCTGCAGATCATCCAGCCATCTCAACCTTGCCCTCAGGAGTCGAAGGTGCAGATCGTAGAAAGGAGAGTCGAGGTCCCAGCACCGACTCCAGTCCCCGAAGTGGTCACTGTAAAGCCCCAGCCCCAGCCCGAGAGGATCGTGGAACCGCAGACTCAGGTGATCGAGACCATTAAGCTGGTCCCAGTGCCCCCAGTTTGCAAGAATAAACTGGTTGTCGTGCCCTCCAAGCCCATGGTGGTCGTTCCTGAGCCAACTATCGTCAAGGTGCCTCATTGCACTCATCAAAGCGAAGGGATGACCTGCAACTGCAATCAACAGGCGATAAGGGCTGCCGCCGTAGGACCTGTTGATCACATGCATCACATGCACATGAGGGCTCATACTCATCCCATGCACCTTGGCAAGATGATGACTGACTTTCGTTTCCTCAAGGACCCAAAAGCTTAGAGGTAGGTGAGGAAATGTGTTAAATGAGCATTATTTAGGGACTTCGGAGTGTTAACCAACGCGGGGGTGCTATTGAAATATGAATTCAGGCAATTTTATGAATCTAGGGAATTTCGGTTTCATGAATCGGTGGCTATCTTTCGGGGATTCACAGTAAAACAGGTTAGGGAAGTTTTTGTTTATTTGTTAACCTGATTTTACGAGATTCACAATGTTGAATTCTGGGGGAAATTCTGTTTTATAATTGCATCAATGCAGAACAGAATTATTTGGAACTTAATTCAAATGGACGGGTTGACTTTTTTAGATCCAAGTTCAGGAAATGTGTGGTTATGTTTGTCAGTTTCCGGCACTCTGCATCGAGATTCCTTCAAGTTAGATGCTTGAGTAAATTGATAGTTCGTAGGGTTGAGAAGGAAAAATTTTCAATTCTGAGTCTAGCAGTTTGGGGAATTCTTGTTTTATGAATTGGTGGCTATCCACAGGGATTCGCAAAGTGGCAAACTAGAGAATTATTGGATTATAAATTCATAACAGTGCAGGTTACTTACGATATTAAATTCTAGGGGATTTTTTACTATGTAGAGCAGAATTGTTTGGACCCATATTCAAATGAAAAGTTGATTTCCTTTTTAGCTTCAGGTGTAAAAAATGTGAGGTTATGTTTAACAGTTTCAGACATTATAATATTGGGATTCCTTCGTGACAGAAGCTTAAGTAAATTAATGGTTTTTCAGCTTGAGATTTTTCAGTTTTTCAGTCCAGGAAATTTTGTGTTTCATAAATTGCTGGCTTGTCTCTGGATATTCAGCGTGTGGCAAGCTATAGATTTGATTTATAAATAGAATGTTTGGGGACAGAGTGGTGGTCTAGTGAAAATGTTATTTTTATAAGTCCATCTATACAGTAAATATCTATTTTAATCTTTATTCAAACGAAAAGTTGATTTTTTAGCTCTGAATCTAGTAAATGTGAGGTTACGTTTGGATACTTTTGCAGCACGACGTATTTCTTACACTACAAAATTAAAATTTCTTCTCTTCTTCTATAAGATGTTTAATTAAACGCATGATTCATGGGGTTCGGGCAAAATCAAAAAATATTAAACGACCTTTCACGAATCCGTGGCAGTTTAAGGCTAGGGAATTATTGGTTTATGTGCTGGCAACAGCGCCTAGGGGATTCAAAATGTGGACTTTTAGCAATTCATGTGAAACAAAATAATTCAAAACTTTATTTCATTAATCCTGAGTGATTTTTATTGAAGTTTCTGGGATTATTAAATAATAATTATTAAGGATATTAAATAGACGGGGACATTAAAAGAGGGAATTAAATTAACATTGCAAAAATTCGTTATCCGATGCGAGAATAATAATTCCAACAATGTGTAGATTTATTTCAGCGAGCCTGGTGAAACTGCGAAATTTAATTTCGGCTCATTCTCTGTATCGCAGATGAGCAATACACGTTGGATTTTCTGATGACTCTACAGCGAACGCGATGACGATCGATCTGTAGGACTCTAAAAGTAGATTCCGATGTAATGCTTCTGTACGCTCTGCGAGATCAAATAAAATGAAAAATTTGATGATACAATCACGTTGTTCAGCCGGCTAATTAGCCAACAACTCCCTGTAATAAATTTCCTACGAGCTAATTTAATTCCCCATCGGAAGTTTCCTCACCAATATTTAAATCTTCGGTCCCTCTATTTATTTTAAATTACGCTTTTCGGTTCGGCGGCTTTTCACGTGAAATAATTACACGCCGTTTAATTTATCTCATTACGTTCATACTTGCTACAATTACGTCATTGATTAAACAACGAACAGCCGTACTTTTAATAATGACTCGAACATTTGATACGATTTTAACACACTCCCCGGCCATTAATTCTTTTCAGTTTCTATTCTCATCGTTGTTTAAATAATTTATTAAATGGAAGGTATCGCTATTACGAAATATTTAAACAATTTCGCAAAATTAAGCTAAAAAAGGTAGTAGGCTCCTATATATTTTGTGACTTTTATATAAATTAATTTCGAGCGATGGATAAGCATATAATTTTATAAATTTGGCATACTTTGGGCAGACTTGGCATACTTTTACACTGTCCGACACGATTTTTGGGTTCCTATAGCCACTATGAAATTCTTGTAGAGCTTCACTCCCTGAACAAGAATCCGTAAACCGAATTACTCCATCACCCTCAGTTTTTTAAATAAACGAACTTTTGTAAAAACCCAAAATTTTCGACAAAAATGAGGTATTGCAAGAGAAAAGTAAAAACGTTAGAAAGTTCTAATTGGTGTTGAAAGATAGAGGAGTTACCAACTCCAAATACTCTGGTGTGATTTTTTGTGTGAAATATAACACAGTTTGGTGATTATTATCCACAGAAATATGTAAAAAAGAACAGAACATTGAAGTACTAAACAAAATTCAAATATTATTTACGAAAAGTGGATGCCCCATTGGATCTCTCCATCGGTGTCGATTACGCGTAGTTTCGGCCCTGTCAGACAGAGAGAAGCGAGCAGCGAAGCTCATGGCGGCAAAACGTCGTGTACATGTTGCCGTCGAACATTTTCTCGATCTACTCGAAATGTATATCGTTCCGACGCTTTTACCGGGCCGTTTCTTCTTCAGAAATGTCTACAGAATCCGATCCTGGGTAGAGTTTTCGTGCCGAACAAAAAACTTTTCGTAAAAATACAAAAATATTGCGCAGAAACTGCTCACGTCGACACTTTTTTAAATTTTCACATTAATTTATTGTTATTTAGGACCAAAAACAATTAATAAATTGCATGCCATTATATTCGGGAAACTCTCCTCTATCTTTTAACACTAATTAGAACTTTCTAACGTTTTTACTTTTCATGCAATACCTCATTTTCGTCGAAAATTTTGGGTTCTTACAAAAGTTCGTTTATTTAAAAAACTGAGGGTGATGGAGCAATTCGGTTTTCGGATTCTTGTTCAGGGAGTGTCACAATCTTGTCGGACAGTGTAATTAGTGATATATAAATTGTGACAATTAATATCGTTTTTTAAAATCGTTTTACACTCTAAATTACATACACATAGCTTTACTATTAATATTATGGCATCGACATAAAAATATACGTCATTAAACGTGCAGCAACGCTTTTACGCTTTGAAAGATCTTCGAGAAACAGGTCTGTCAATTAAAAATATTGGAAAAAATTATGGCATTGGCATTAGAACAATTCAACGCATTCACATGATGCTACAAAAATGAATGCGCTTGGAAACAAAAATAAACGCGAACTTCAGCGAAGAAAAATAGTAAAGCTACATTATTACGATATACTAAATAAAAAATTATTATGATGGTTGGTACAAAGAGGGATACTAGGAGACCGTATAACCGATGCTCTTATATTAGACAAGGTGGCGGAATTAAGAGAAAATTTTCCGTCATATTCGGGATTTAAAGCGAGTCATGGGTGGTTAACAAGATTAAGAGACAACATGGCATACGCTTATCAAACATAGACAGGGAGAAAGCTAGTGTTGATCAGGATGCATCAAATGCTTTTATAATCGATTTTGAAAAGATGGTAGAGGAAGAAAGTATAAGTTTGGAAAATGTTTACAATATGGACGAAGGTGGACTTGTATGGAAAGCACTTCCAACAAGAATACTGGCTAGAGAAGAACGTTCCCGGCGAGATCGAACAGTGAACTGTTAGATCTACGGAGGTCGTAAGTCTCCGATTAAATCGTGTATGACACCGAGTCTGCGCGATTTCCTATGACTCTTTCGAGTGATACGGATGGTAAGTTGATAAAGAATGGTTTTAACATTGGCTGATATCAATAACACTATATTTTAACATAACATAACAATTTTTAACGCTAGGGTGACTAACTGTACTTGGCTTAGAATGAATTGAGTTGATGGTGAGACTATCGACGGAGTCTTAACCGAATTTTTTACGCGTTGATGTCTGGTTAGTATCTATCCGTTCGTTGTCTGTTTTGTTTTTTAAGAAGATTCGTTAGGGGCGTGAAGTTTTCAATGAGACACTCGGATTCAATGTTTTTTCAAGTTTTCCGGATCTAGAAAGAGAGGCAGTCGTTTTGATATATTTATATTATATATTTATATATTTATCACCTAATACAGTATCTGATCTGGAACCAATGGATCAAGGGATCATAGGAAAAACAAAAAGGTGACCGCCCCGAAGTAACAGTCACTTGCAGGTATGAATCGTACCTGCGAGTGAATCTCACGAAGAATCCGCGCGTCTCGAAGGTTGACCGTGGCGCAGGTAATAAGACTGGGGAAAAAGTGGGTAATTGGGTAATTGGTGTTGTGCAGAAGGTAAGGGGAATACGTGACGGTGAGAGAATTTTGGCGACCAGATGTAGGCAGCGTTGAAGGAAATATTACAGGCAGGAAATAACGGCTTTTCGGTATAATTAGATACTATTATTACGGTCGCTTATTTGTTTGTGGAAAGACGCTTGCAGTACAGATGGAGTCGTTTGGTAATTTTCGGAATCTATTGTATGGTAGGGACGGTGTTGGGTCGAGCGTTCGATCCGCGTATGCTTTATTACTATAGATAGCTTCTATATACTTTTAACGCGGAACAACAAGTCTTAATGGACATGAGGCGAAAAAAGATAGAATTACAATTGGCTTAGGTGCAAATGCGTTAGGCACACATAACATTATGCCTATTGTAATTTATAAATATAAAAACCTAAGAGCTTTGAAACATGTACTTTCATTACCTTACAGGCAGGAAATAACGGCTTTTCGGGTAATTAGATACTATTGTTAATTTTACTATTGGTAATTTTCGGAATCTATTGTATGCTTATGTCCCGACGGTGTTGGGTCGATCGGTCGAGTCGCGTATGCTTTATTAATATAGATAGCTTCTGTAATACTTTTAACGCGGAACAATTGTAGTTTCTAAGTTGATGATTTTTTCGAGCCGTCTTCTTTCCGGCAATAAAGTCATTTCTGCATTTTCGAGTAATGCACGCCTCATCGGCAGCATTTTTTATAATAGGGTCATTAGCACGCACCGCTTCGGTCGCCCGTCCAGGCTTTCTTGCTACCTGCGGCACTGCGTGCTACGTCACTTTTACATCCCCTTTCATTGCGTCACTGTTCAATCAACTTCTATTCTTCGTTTCTTGTGTCATTGTGTCATTCAACAAAAAGTCTTAGTGGACATGGGGCGAAGAAAGATAGAATTACAATTGGTGTATGTGCAAATGCGTTAGGCACACATAGCATTATGCCTATTGTAATTTATAAATATAAAAAGCTAAGAGCTTTGAAACATGTACTTTCATTACCTGTAATTTTTAAATCGCAGTCAAATGCACGGATGAGTAGAACGTTATTTTCAGATTGATTTGAAAACCATTTCAAACCATCAGTAAAACAATATCAGGAGGAAAAACAAATATCGGAGAACGTAAAATGATGTTAAATGATTGCGAAGCCTACAAAATTTCGCTACAAGAAGAGGAAGATTTTAAAATTATATATTTACCATCTAATACAGCATTTGTCCTGGAACCAATGGATCAAGGGATCATAGGAAAAATAAAAAGAATTTTCCGGCACAAGCTTTTGCGACTTGTTTTAACATATGATCAAGGAATAAATGAATTTTATGACGATTACACATTAAAAACCTGTATTGACATTTCATCGGATTCGTGGTTCAAAGTTACAACAAAGAACATAAAAAATGCATGGAATAAACTGCTACATAATAATAATCCTGCTGGCCCTTCAATTCAATCACACATGGGAGAGTTTGAACCTGATTGGCCAGAGATAATGAGTGCAATTACAGGAGAGCAATGCACCCTGATACATGCCACACAATTTTTATTAGACTGTGAGGAGGAAGAAAGAAGGAACGAAAACGAAAAAACAGAACTGCAAAATGAACCAAACAACCACAATAAATTACATGCGGCCCTTAAGTTATTGACATCTTACAGTAAAAGAGAACCACCTTACATACAACACCTTATGGAGGCATTAAAATTATATCTTTTGAGCAAGGATAAATTAAATAAGTAAGTACATACGTATTCATATACAATGGTAAAAATTTGCAGCCAATTTGAATATGAATTATTTACAAATTAATGTTTTTTTTTTACATTATTTGTTATTAGAAAATAGAGGAAAAACACCACCTTGTTATAACGACGTATTTTATTTATTACGTAATTTACTAAAATAAAATGAATTACAGATTAAGTATCAAGTAAATAAATGTTCAGTCTCATTGCAAGGCTGGAAAACTGTTTCGGTTTCCTTCCGTATTCAGGAAGAAGATCCGAAAGAACGAAATTATTTTATTGTGAAAAGGTGAAAGTTTTAGTATTTTAGGTGTACCCGGTGACTACGCGACGCATCCCGATTGCCATAGCCAGGGTGGTACCAGCGATCGCGAACTCTCTGACCACCCTTCGTACCTGCGAAAACTGTGACAGCAGCGCACCAATTTGCATCTGATCGATTGTACCAAACCATCGGAAAATAGCATTTAAAGCGACAATTTTGAATTTTTTGGGAGAATCAAATAAACATCATTGCCTAAACTTTTCACCATCGCACACCACGTGCATCTTGGCAGCGCATTACGCGCAACGTCTATCGTCTTTGATTCTATTGGCAACAGAAATATCTGTCCAAACTATATCACGTTTGGTCTCATTTGAATCAGAAATCCATCAGCAATATGTTAAAAAAAAATCAGTATTAAAATGTTAAAATTAAAAAAAATCTATGTCATTGTATTATGAGCTGTCTTCCGGGAATTCGAGTCAAAGGAGCCGGGGCGCGTGCCGCAGCACACGTGTTCACCGACTCGCATAGCGAGAAAATCGATAAATTACAGGGTCGCGCAATATCTCGGTGTCAGAAGTGGCATACTTAAGTCGCGCCAGGAAGAGAGACACTACTATACATGTATATACGGTCTAAGGACGTAACGCCCACGCGACACAATCTCTCAATAAGAGCGCGGTCCCTAGATCGAGACGTTCGATCTCAATCCATAAAACCGCGGTGTCACCAGTCTGGCTCATAACGCGTCACGGCTGTCTGGCCTCGGAAAGCGACGGAGAGGCTCTTCGGAATCGAGCAGATAGCACCGTAGGACCGCTGTCAGCCGGCAAAGACCGAGCACCCGGCGATCTATCATCCGCGATCCTCTCCCGGGAACGATTGTTAAAGAGTTTCGAATGACAGAAGGCCATTTGCGATCGATGGCCCATCCACGCGCGAGCGCGATATCGGTTTTTCCACCTAGAATTAGTATCTGGCTACGTTCAACCCCCCGTTTGATTCGGCAGCCGTTCCTCCCCCCCTCTCCATAAGATACGAGAAGAATCCCGGGGGTTATAGGAAGAGGATTCTCGAGGTTCTAATCTCCTGATGGTCGGTCAGCTTAGCTTTTTACGGGGGCCGTATGAAAAATCTATCAGGGTTAAAGCGTCGCTGAATCATTGATCGCTTATGCACACCGGCGCGGCTTTATCGGATGGATTCTCCTGTGAGGAACCGTTTCCGAGCGGCGCGCCGCTTTGAAAAATTCAGCCGCGTACCGGGCACTAATAGAGGACTTTTTGCAAGTTGACGAGCCATCCGAACCGGGCGCGCCCGTTAATTATTTTATGACGCGACGTCCACGGGATTCGCGGCGATGCTGGGGGAGGACTTAGGCTGTCTTCCCACTTGGAACCGTTTTATAGCCAATTTCAATCGACCGATTTCAATGAAATTTTCAGCGTGTACAGGGTGTTCCACGTAACCGTTGCCACGATTTTTTCCAGCATCTCCGGCGGTCTAACAAATAAACGTTTCGAACAAATGTTACTCGGTTTTTAGCCGGCTACGGATTGCGATATAAAAAGCTTCGGAAAGAAATATTTTACGTAAAGAAATCAAGGTCACTTTCATTTTTTTTTAAGTTGCACAAGACGAATTCGATGACCTGTTATACCACGACCTTCGGATGACCTTGACGTAACACAGTTTTCAATGACAACATATCACTTCGTTGATCGCATTTTTTGTGCGTCAAGGTTGTCCGTAGGACATGGTGTAACATATCGTTGGATTCGTCTTGGCACAAGCTACAATGATATGAAGTAAAAGATATAAGATGCAATTTAAGAAAATGAAGGTGACCTTAATTTTTTGGAATAAAACACTTATTTCTGAAACTTTTTATACCGCATTATTCCGACTATTTTTTATTCATATTAACATTAGATTTACGGAACCCGTTAAAATGGCGTGTCACCAATTTTTTAATTTACGATTACGGCAAATGTTACAATAACACTTGTTGAGAATCAGAATAAACGTCTTATTGTTACTTTTATAAACTCATTTAAAACAGCTGTTTTTTGTCTAAAAATCTAGTATTAAATAAATATTCCAAAATGTATAATCTTATCTACAAACATCAATTCATCGAACAGTAGTATAAATATTCAACAATAACATTTTTAATCGTCGTAAAATCGATGATAATATTATACCCTCTGAAAAGCGTTCCGTAATAGGTACAGTAAATTCTCCTTAATTGATGCTCAGCTTAGAAACAAAAATGGACAATTTGGGAAGAAGAGATACAATTATTCGAGCTTTGCGGCTCGTTTTTATAGTTAACGATCGTCACCAGCTATAAAAGCGAGCCGCAAGGACACGAAAGCATTCTTTTTGGAAGAAAATTGCTGCTATATTTTTAGACATAATCATTTCAAATTTATATTTATTTATATGTAAAATAAAATTTGTATTCTAAAGATTTCTATGGAATTTTCAATGAAATAATCATCAATTATTAATGAATTGAAAATGAAATAAAAATTGAGACCATCTTCAACGAAAAATTTTAATTCTGACCAACGATGCCCTAAAATATTGGTAGCGGTACGGTAAATTTTGTTGGCGCCTCGGAGTCGCCATTCGAGTGCAAAGGGTTAGTTTTTAAAATCAATCGTACGTCAGCGGTGTCTGGCATTCTTCGAGCGTCATTTAAAAATGTTTATTGCTCCATGGTATAGTAAAAAAATATACGGTTACGATCGCGAGAGTCTACAGAATCGTTCTACGAAAAATTCGTGCCTCTAGCGTCACAAGTTACACCGGGAAAAATTCTCAAACGCGATAATTTGTCTGCTGAAAAAGAAACTCATCTCCCAGCAATTCGAGTTTCAAACTGAAATCTTCGAAGAACCGACAACGAGATCGAGAAAAGATCGTCTCGCGACGTGTAAATGAAATCGGAATCTACGAGATAAAATTCATCGTCGGTTATCATCACGGTCGGAAGCGTGACCGCGGCCTAATAAGTGTCCTCGAGCGGGTGGTTTCGCTCACCTCTTGGAGCTCTGCGCGCCCATCGCGGCGATCACGGCCGATTGGCGGGAAATTCGAACGGGGTTCCAGCGCGTCCGCGGTGCGGCAACAGCAATCAACCGAATAATTTAAGGGTCCATCGAGATAACGGTAGGTTACGACGCGGGTCGCGTCTGTATTTCCGGCATCGATGCGAACCTATTCGCTTAACGACGAGATTTCCCACGATGCGCAGCACGCACGCGTGCACAAATCGAGAGGACCGTTCGATACAGTCTTTTGTCCCACTGTCGCTGTTAAAATAACGTGATTCCGCGAAAGACACCGGGACAGGAGCGTAATAGAAACACTGATACCGAACCGGCCGCGGCCGGCCGATCGTCACCGATTTTACGATTTCCCGCTAGCTCCCATGGACCCCCGTGGACCCCCATGAAACCAATATGGCCGCCAGGAAATAACGGGACAGTAGGGCAGCTCTCTCGCGATACGCTGTGCGCGTTTTATGCGAAATCAACTTTAAATTCATCGCGCCCCGCCAGCCGAGAATCATTCTCCCCGACGTCAAACAATTCGCTCGATTCCATTCGAAACGAGATTAGTTTTTTGGTTGATGCGCGCACCGGGACGAACATGAATTCTTCTGGAAATTTGGCGGTACGTCATGCGGCCAGAATATGCCGTGAAATATGATCGCCACGTATCTTTCTTTTAGAAAATTTTAACGTTTTCGTAGAATTTTTAGTCCGTTCTTCGATTTCCCAGGTTTTATTCGTCGATTGTTGTTTATGTATTTAATGTTGTTTTTATGTTGTATGGTTTTTAGTACGGTTTTTTGATGCAGCAATGGCTCGACGAGCATCACGGGTGATGAATTTTATAATTGTATGAAGTGATTGTTTAAACAATATTTTATCTGGAGCGAGCGTATTTTTACGTTTGCAAGAAAATATTAATATTTCTTGTCCACGACAACATTGAGCTTAATACTAATTTTTAAGCAATTTTTAAGAATTTTTTGGAAAAAAACACGAGACTCTGACCTTTTTTTATAGAAAAATTTTTCGAGTTGGAGTAACTTACTAAAAATTGTTCCGGGTATTCAATTTTATAATCATTAATATCTGATGTTTGTTTAAACTGTTTAATTCTAGGAAAATACGTAGCAAAATATATTTAATGATAATAACAACCTTGAGGAAAACACTAATTTTTTAAAGATTTTCGAAACAACATGAGAAGTTGACGATTTTTTAAATTAGCAACTAAAGCATTCGAATAATTTTCTTTAATTAAATGATTTAATTTTCAATAATAATAATAATTATATAACTATAAACAATTTTCGTTAATTTAATTCAATAATTTTGTTAAATACAACTTAATTTTGTCCAATAAGTGTTAATAAATTATTTAAAAAATGGCATTTTAGAAATCGTTTTCGGTAAAATTATTATATTATTATATTTCATTTTATTATAAATTCCATTTTATTATTATAATTAACTTAACGTCCGACTTTGTTTCACGGGCCTGTCAAAGGGGAAATTTAGAAAATTTTTAAGATTTTGTGAAATATGTTCGTAGTCGCTAGAAGCTACAACGTAGTCACATTTAAACAAAATCCGAAACAGTACTCCGAACGGTGTCCGTTTTCGCGTGAGTAGACCCGAATTTATGGTTGCGTCTGATCGTTACATCGAAAATATCTGCGGATGCCAAGGATTAACCGTAGCAGGTAATAAATCAGAAAAGCGTTTTGTCTCGTAGGAAGCAGAAAGAAATGAGGGACTCGACGAAAACTCGCCACCGACTCTACTTTTGGCAAACGACTGCGGGCGATATATAATACTGTAAAATACTAAAATGTATAAGGGAAAATAACGTTTTCACGAAAATACTGCTTCCCACGGATAGATCGATATTGTCTACAATTCATCATCGGGAGGACAAGCGCAATACAAATTGAATCATTCGGAAATCTTAATCGTTTCTCAATGGTTAATTTTGAAAATAGTGTTTTTTTTATTTTGAAAAATTTAATTTATTATTTATATAACATTAATAATTATAATTATACATTTATTATTTAGATAATGATAAGTTATGTACATGTTAAAAATTTCACTGAAATCGGTTGACCTTCGTACGAGCTGTAAATAATTAATGATCGCAAAAATCGCAGTTTTGTTCCGACCTTTTACACTTTTGATCAATAAGTATGAGAAATTTGCAATTTTTACAATCTTTTAACGCTTGTAACTTACCATTGCGTTAAACGATTTCAATGAAATTTTCAGCATGCGTATAACTTACCGAGATCTACAAGACGCATTTTTTACATTTTCGTTAGATTTCATAATATAAACATCCTTTTTTATTATTAAATAATTAACTTTCATATTTCAAAAGAAGTATTCGAAATTTATAGATTTTGTCATTATTAATAAATATAATTAACTAATGATATATATTGAAATTATTTATAAATATTTTATTAAACATTCATTAATTAAATATCTCGAAGTTCGAAAAATCGGCAAAATTAGCCCAAAAGTGATCAAAAATAGCTTCCTCAGATAAGAAAGTTAAACAACGAGAGACTTTTACTTTGTTTTGTTATTCCAAGTATGTAATAGCAAAATTGTAACATTGTCTATTATACAGGTCCCTCTATTATCTAAAAAAAAATTCAAATCGTCTACTCTAATTTTAAAAAAGTTAAAATAGCACCTTGAAAAGTGTTCGAATATCAGTGGGAGTCACTGTATACATATAGCTGATGGCCGGCCTCAGCGACCAAGGGTTGTATTCGCGAGGCATTTTCACGCCCGGTATCTTTTTCGCCGGCATTGTTCGTCCTTGACGAATACGAGGTTCTCTGTTCTTCAGCAAGGGCGAAATGAACAGCCCTCCGAAGCATTGGCGGATTAATGCGTACTGGTGCCCGAGACGCGATACAAAATTGAGATCCCTAATACGCTATGACACGCTATGACAAATAGAGCGATTATTAAAAAAAGTTTTATTTGAAAATAAAAACTTTATTTATGGCATTGAGAAATTAATTTCAATAACAGCTTTTCGGGACTTTTGCTAGTGCACAGTCGAATGCATGTAGATTTCAGCTAGCGACTTGCGTTCATTTGTCGCATATGCATTGCATTTATATCATTTTACTACATGAAATAATATCACGTCGTTCGTTTCAACAGACAGCTGTTATATTATGTACAAAAAAAATAAAATACTACTAATTTATCAATATGTAATTTAATTAAAATAATACATGTTTGCTGGCTTTAAATGGACTTACATCATTTTCATAATTAGTCAATTGTAATAATCATTTAATTTCAGTTATGAAATTTTAAATATCATTTGAAATATATTTTCTATTAATCCATATAATTTTGTTTATTAATAATAACAATAAATAAAATAGGAGTCTCGTTTCTTATTTTGAACGTCAAACATATTTATACATTGTTAAACTTAAAATAAGATATTGTTATTATTTATTTACCGTAAATAACCAGACCCTGTTTAGTCCCGGTAGGTTCTGCTTTCCCTTGCAAATCATAATTTTCATCAAGGCTCGGTGCGAGCCTGTTTACAATGGTTCCTTCATTGACTCATTTGCACTGGCTCGGCCTAATCCGCCGCTTCTCTTTTTTTTTTAATTTAACCGAACGAGCCAATCCTTGCAAAATCCGTATGACACGACCGGTCATCGCAGGTACATGTGCTTACCTGATAGCCGGCAGCGGTGGCTGATGGTTTTCCACGGGAGACGTTTTCATACCTGGCGCATCTTTTCCGGTAGTATCCTTTTGTCATTGTTCGTCCTTGCTGATTAGGACGTTCTGTCCTTTAGCAAGGACAGTATAAATACCCTGCCGATGTCAACGGAAACACTCATTCTGTGATCAGTGCAGCAGTGATCAGTGCGAAGACCTCGGCGAATTTTCTCAGTTAATTTTCCCAGTGAAGTATAGTGAGAATTTCTTAGTGAACTAAAATGGCATGGTACGTACATTTTTGCTATATTTTTCCGCGAACATTCTTCAGTCACTTGTTTTGACTAATGTCTTCCGTGTGTCGGGTATAAGAAAGAACAATTTATTTTTACGAATTTAAATATTTATAAATAAAATATATTTTTCATCGAGACACGAATCAACCTCTAGTTTGGCCGGATACGGAGAATTCTCCCTAATTGATGCTCGGATAGTGCACGAAGATGGACAAGTCGGGAAGAGGAGATACGATTATTCAAATTTTTGTAAATTGAAATCTTGAAAATTAGAAAATTTAAATACTAGATAATTTAAAAAATGTACATTTATATATATAGAAATCGGAGAACTTAAAAATCGTGAATTTGTAAATCAAAGAATTTAGAAATTAAAATGATAAGATTTAGAAAATTTGGGAAGCAGATGATTTAAAAATTTGTAAATTTAAGAGTCGGAAATCTTAAAAAGCGTAAATGCAGAAATCAAACAATTCAGAAATTGAAACGGTAAGAACTAGAACATTTAGAAACCAGTTGATAACAATTAAAATTTCAGAAAACTGAAAAATCGTGAATTTATAAATCAAAGAATTTAGAAATTGAAATCTTAAAAATTAGATCATATAGAAATCAGCAGACTTCGAAATTGTAAATTTATAAATCAGAGAATTTAAAAACCGTCAATTTGAAAATCGGACGATTCAGAAATTGGAATCTTAAAAATCAGAAACTACAGAAACCAGATAATTTCGAAATTATGAATTTAGAAGTATGCGCATTGAAACATCGTGCCATTCGAAACGGTTGGATCGAGAAATTGCAAGTTTCTCGGAACGGAAAAATGTGTTTAATCCTGGCGTATAAATATTTCCAATTTATTCGCTTATAAAAACGAGTCGTCTACAAAGTTGTCGATTCACCGATAACTATAAAAACGAGCCGCGAGGCTCGAGTAATAGTGTCTCCTCTTCCCAGATTGTCCATTTCTGTGCGTAATCCGAGCGTCAGTTAGGGAGACATTACTGTATCTCCAAACGTTTCTGCAAACTTGATTCGATTAAAGCTTCCGTCGTTTAATATACCGTTTAATATTACTATACCACACGCCATCAGAAGCTGCAAAATACGTGCATACTAATTAATTGTTTCTTTTCGTTCAGTTCCAGAACTACAACTGAATCCTGCATTCAGTGGGGCTCCATAAATGGTGGAGAAATCGAGTTCGAGTCTCTGACGGAGAATACTTTGGAGGGAGCATTGGAAGTAATAAGGAAAAGCTTTTTCCCCAACGAGAGCATCTGCAAAGGCATAGATCTGTTATCGGATCCTTGTAGCGTCAAAGCGCTCGAGGAGGTGTGTTTGGCAGTTACTAGAGACGGTGTCAGCCTTGTCGCAATCGAAGTCAAGACTCAGAAAGTTGTTGGTGTCGTTCTCAATAAAATTAAGAAAATAAAAAGAGATGAAATTGACCCGCGGTGGTTGTGGGGGCAACCACCGTACGATCGACTTCCCCCGATCATCAGGCATCCTCCTGAAATGACTTGGCTTGAGAGCTTCAGAGAAGATTGTGAACATCACACGGCCAATGCCTACCTAGATTTGATGATTGCTATAAACGACCAGATAAATTTATTCGAATATTATGATGTTGATTGTATTATGGAGTGTATGTTCCTGGCTACGCTGCCGGAGATGCAGCAGCAAAATATTGGCGAGAGCTTAGTGTGCTTGTCCGTGGATGTTGCCAATGCGCTTGGTAGTGGAGAAGATGTGAAAGTACCATTAGCCGATACTGGAGGTGATAGTATAATCCGTCATTACCTGGGCGTACCGAAGTTAGTGACTGCCGTCATGACTTGCAATTACGCGCAGACCATCGCGAGGAGGTGCCGCTTTAAGGTCCTTAAAAGGATCAATTACAAATACTTTGGCTGGGATAACGTACCGTTCCGCGAGAGAATCGGGGATGAGCATCGTGACTTCACTGTAGTAGTCAAGAAAATAAAGAACTTGTACGATTCTTAAAGAAGATAACGCGATATCAAGAAAATTATATTTTATTTAGTATTTACTTGTGTTTAGCACGATTACGATAATATAATTTTGACCGAAGTTGTCAATTATTATCCTCGAAATTATCTTTGGAATTATTAATTTTGAACTTATCATCTTCGAAATTGTTATCTTCGACATTGTGATCATCTTCGAAATTATTATCTTCGAAATTATTATCTTCGAAGTGATCCTAGAAGTAATTATCTTTGAAATTGTTATCCTAGAAATTATTATCTTTGAAATTGTTATTCTATAAAGTGTTATCTCCGAAATTGTTATCTTTGGTAATATAGATCTCGAAATTATTATCCTTGAAATTATTATCCTTGAAATTATTATCCTTCAAATTATTATCTTTAGAATTATCATCGAAATGATTAAAATAACACCAATTGACCAAAATATATTCGCTATGCATTGCTATTGGAATCTCGTCGATTTATCAATCGACTTATCAATGAAAAGTGTAGAAATAAAACAATGAAATTTATACTTTTCTGCCTGGTTACTCGTCGTTTAAGCCACTTCATGAAGGAACGGAGATCAGGCACTCGCGCATTTGCATCAACATTTGCATTGTTGCGGCGCAACGCCGACGTAAAATAAATAAAGCAAATCGCCGAGAATTCCGGAATTCATAAAGTTCGCACGGAATCGCAGTTATTCTTTTCTGATTATTATTCATGGTCGTGATGAATAAGTCGCGTCCGTTCCTTTGGGGACCAACATCTTTTTCTGTGAAATATCAGCGGAACGATGCCGCCGTAGAAACAAATTGGAAATATTTATACGCCGGGATTAAACACATTCTTCCTTTCCGAGAAACTTGCAGTTTCTCGATCCAGCCGTTTTGAAAGGTACGATGTTTCAATGCGCATACTTCTAAATTCACAATTTCGAAATTATCTGGTTTCTGTAGTTTCCGATTTTTAAGATTTCAATTTCTGAACTGTCCGATTTACAAACTCACGATTTTTAAGTCTTCTGATATCTAAATTAACAACTTTGAAATCATTTGGTTTCTAAATTTCCTGATTTTTAAGATTTCAATTTATAAATTCTTCGATTTTTAAATTCACGATTTTTATGTTATTTGATTTTTAAGATTTCAATTTAGAAATGCTTTGATTTTCAAATTCACAATTTTTATGTCATTTGATTTCTAAATTTAGAATTTTTGAGTCATCCGATTCCTAAATGTTTTAATTTTTATGATTCCGATTTCTAAGTTCTTCGATTTTTGAAATGCGGTATCTTGACTGTTATTTCGGAACGATTTGTATTCCAATCGGCGATCTATGGATTATTGTAGAGTGGTTTAAACGACGCCGTTATTAACACTGTCCGGAGATTTGTCGTTTTCACGTTCGAACTAGCCAGCGGTTAATCGAACCTTGGTAATGTCCCGCGTACACGCGGAATTAGAATCGTATAATTCCGATCCAATTCGCCTGCCACGTTGAATTTCATTTACACCGGCGCGACGGCGGTTTTGGTGCGTCCGATTTGATTAGCAGTAACAATTCGGTTGACTGCAGTTTGTTTAGACGATTTAGATTCAATGGATTCAATCCGCGAAGCCGCTCCAAAGGGAAACAGAACGGTTCGCACGATTAGCACTTTTCTTTTCGTTATTAGCTAGTGTTATTATCCACAGCTTGGTCGTGTTAAATACAAATTGTCTACGTCGATCGCGACATACAATACAATATTCTATAATATGACCGAATTTGGATTGCCATTATTAACAATTGATCTTACTTTCCGTAGATTATTATTAAAAGAACAGGATTGGGAACGAATTTATGGCCTAAAAAATGCTCTATGACGAAACCTAACCCAAAATCGACAATTACTGTTTAGCAACGTACGTTTTCAAAATATGCAAATATCATAATTATACAAAGTTCTCGCTATTAATCATTGTGGCTTGTTAACAATTGTTGTTGTGATAAAATTGTTCGTAATTCATTGTAAATATATTGTCAACAATTGTTGCTGTAATAAAATTGTTCATAATTCATTGTAAATATAATGTTAATAATTTATATCATTTGTCGTAGACAAATGTATACAAATTCTTGAGCAATTAATAAATTCTCAGTCTGCTTCATTGATAACAAATTTTGCAGTATGTTTTCAATTTCTTTAAAAATAAATATTGACGCAACGATAAAGAAATGTTCAGAATTTTATGAAAATAATACGATGATAAATAAAAAGGGAAGTTTGTAAATACGGATATGTAGTTACAATAGAGGAATAATCAAAGTGGTGCACACATCCGATTGACTGCTGCGTTCTCACTGTAATTTCCGATCCGCGTCGCGATCTAATGGATTAACAGAAGCTTGCGGTCTCGTGTTAAAACGGATATTAACAGACTGCAACTAAAATAATCAATTAAACCCCTTTAACAGAATTGCATGCAGACGTGAATCCTATTAGCGGCTTTGCTCAGCCTCTAATACATTCGTTATGTAACAGAGTTGCAATCATTGTAGAGAGGATAGCGAATTACATGTTTTTGAAAATCCATTGCTTGAATTTTGAATAATTTCCGTAGACAGAAAATGGCATAAAATGATATAAAATAGCATAAAATGGCATAAAGTAGCATAAAATGGTGTAAAATGGCAGAAAATGGCAAGGAAAGCTCGTAGATCACTGTTTTTGGTCCCAATGGAAAGAGGAGACTTCATTCTATCAGATCATAGTCATTTCAATCGCTATGAAAAGTTTAAATTATGAGAGAAATGTGAATTTGAAAAAATTACTATCTCTACTTAGAATGGTGGGTCTTAAAGATACAAAGGCACTAATACTGAATAATCCAAACGGCGCGAAAGCTAAGATTTCACCCTTTGTAATGTATCTAAGGACACCATTTTATAGTTTTTTTTGTTAACAAAGTTACGATATTTTGAATTTCAGGATTTCATTGGGAAGAGAATCCAAGGTGCTATACGATGGCAAACAAAAATCATAGATCAATATTTTCGGGCTCATTCGAAAGGGGAGACTTCGTTCGTTAAAATAATTGTGAACCAAACAATTTTTTGAACCACTCAGACGTATGCGAATATGAGAAATCGACAAGACGGAAACATTTGTATTTACAGTGCAGGGTATTAACGAAATAAAATTTATAAAACAGAAGAATTAAGATGCTACGAAACTGGAAAATTGGACTTTTAAAATGAGTCGAAGAACACCACCCTAAAAAATGTTCGCCTAGAATTCCACGACCTCAGAAATCACACTAATCTTGGACACTTTTTTTCAAAACTGCTATAAATTTGCAACAAAACATCGCAGACCAACGTTCTTGGACTCGTTGGAAAGGGAATACTTCGTTCCACAGAATCACGGTGATTTCGTACGCCGGAGAAACGTTTCGAACTTATTAGAAGCACGCGAATTTGAAAAACGACTAACAATGTTCCATTTTCGCTTATCGCTCGAGTTCCATCGAACCATTTTTCGTTTCGTGTGATTTATGGTGTAGTGCCGGCAGTGCACAGAGCCAAAAATATTCGCGCCGATTCGGAAATGTGATTATTATGTTCGCGCGACCCCCAGCCGCCGAAATTCAATTGGTCCAGCAAGTTTCGGTTGATCCAGCAAATTAGAACTTGGTGAAATATCGTTGGCGCACTTGTAACAATGACACGGAGTCACTAGAGCTTCAGATGATCGCGATTAGGGCAAATGTCGCGGGAGTTAGACGATTACGCTAGTTCTGGCTCGTCGTCGACGGATAATAAGACGGATAATAAGTGCACGCTTCGCGACGGATAATTTACGATTTTTCGATGATTTTTAGCGGTGGTTGACGAGAATCGCCGGTACGAATGTCGGACAATTTTATTTCATACTTTTAATTGCTCCTGAACAAAATTTTCATCTCCTTTTTATTTTCTGCACAGTGAAACTGCCCCTTTAACAACGACATCCTGATGTTATTCCATTTTCTTGTATATTCAGCAAATTTATCAAATATTAAAATAATGTGTATAATAAAATTTGTACTTTTATCCCCTTTTCCTATTTTTTTTTAGAGCGGAATAGCCCGTTTTTAATTGCGATATGTATATTTTACTCTATTTCTTTATGTGTTTTCAAAATTGTTTTGACATTAAAAAAATGTTTATAACAAAAATTAAATTTTTCACGCCATTCTTACCTTTTTCAGGCTGAAACTACCCCCTTAATAACGATGTCTAGACATTACCATATCTCCATGTTTATTTCTGAAATTTAACCGTATATTAACAAAATATTTGCAGTGAAAATTAAATGTTTTTATTTTTCGTAGTACGAAACTACCTCCTGAATAAATAAGGTATCTTGTAGGTGTTTCCCTCTCTGCATAAATATTTCTACAATTTTATTGGATATTAAGAAATTACTTCCAGCGAAAATTAGATTTTGCACCCCTTTTTATTTTCTTTGAGATAGAACTTCCATATTTTTAAAATTGCACCAGATATTAAAAAAATTTAAGATAAAAATTTAAAGATATTAAAAAATTAAATTTCTTTCCTTCGTTTATATTTTTAAGGGTGAAACTATCCCCTCCTTTCTCGAATGATATATATTCGATATGTACTAAATGTTCAAAAATATGTTACAATAAAAATTGAATATGTTGTCATTTAAAACAATGCAGTCATATAATGTAACAAATATAAATTTTCTGTCTCGTGTAGAGTATGCTAATCAACATGACAATGAAAGAAATCGTATTGTAAGGGGTTAATTACGTCGGAGAATCTGTAAAATTTTTTCTCCGAGAAATTTATAAATAGCCCGAGGCTATAGGAAAATTAAAAACTTTATAATGAAGGGATCGAAATAGTTAAATTTTGTGGAAGGGTAATTATTCCTCAGTCGAAGTTTGGTTGTTGACAGGAACAGTGATTCTTCGAACGAAATTTCAATTCTTCACGAACTTTTCAATATCCTGTATGTTTTCTAATGTGCAACAACCATTAGAATCACAGTGTTTACATAGATACATATATCGATTTTCCAGTGAAATTCGTGATATTTAAAATAAGAATTGAAATATCATAAGCATTTTTAGAGTTGTTAATTATATTGTTCAATATTGTTGATAATCATATTTTATCGATTTATAATAGTAAATAATATAAATTATAGCAGTAGTAAATTCTAGCCAGACTACATAACATATGTTAATTTTATAGCAATTACAATTTGAATGCCACCAGTTAATGTTAGATTAATACGAATTTTGATTTCAGCAATGCTAATGCGAAAATTTACAGCAATTTGAATTTCGGTGATATTAAATAATATGTTACTAAGGAATTTTCAAAAAATGCAAAATGTCGAAGAAATTTCAGAATTGTTGTGTACTGTTGATAATCAAATTTCATCAATTTATATTGTCAATTGATTCTACAAAAAATTAAAATATACACGCGAATATTTACGCTAATTTCACGCACAAAATTCTCGACATATGTAAATAACAATTTCAATCGCCTCTCACTTCTCATGCAGCATCCGATCATTGAATACATTGATTTTCACTGCTCACGCATCATTCGATTCCGCAGTTATACCAATTATACAATTTTAATAAAAATAACCCCGAAAATATTAAATAACTAATTAAAAATTATTTCAATTACTTTTTTCATTCTTGATACATTAAATACATAACTTTCTTATTATTAAATAAATGAATTTCCTTATATATCAAGTATGGAATTGTTATGTGTACAGTAAATTTTCCCTAATTGATGCTCAGCTTAGAAACAAAAATGGACAATTTGGGAAGAGGAGATACAATTATTCGAGCTTTGCGGCTCGTTTTTATAGTTAACGATCGTCAACAACTACAAAAACGAGCCGCAAGGCCACGAAAGCATTCTTTTTGATAGGAAATTGCTGCTATATTTTTAGACATAATCATTTCAAATTTATATTTATTTATATGTAAAATAAAATTGGTATTCCAAAGATTTCTATGGAATTTCCATTGAAATAATCATCAATTATTAATAAATTGAAAATGAAATAAAATTTGAGACCATCTTCAACGAAAAATTTTAATTCTGACCAACGATGCCCTAAAATATTGGTAGCAAAATATATTTCCTAATATTAGCCATAATTTTTATTTATTTGCATTTAAAAAAAAGCAGCTTCAGTAACGTAAAAATTACTTGAAATTATAGTGCGGTAAATTTTGTTGGCACCTCAGAGTCGCCATTAGAGTGCAAAGGGTTAGCTTTTAAAATCAATCGGACGGCGGTCCCCATTAAAATGGTACGTCAGCGGTGTCTGGCATTTTTCGAGCGTCATTTAAAAATGTTTATTGCTCCATGATATAGTAAAAAAATATACGGTTACGATCGCGAGAGTCTACAGAATCGTTCTACGAAAAATTCGTGCGAAAAATTCGTCACAAGTTACACCGGGAAAAATTCTCAAACGCGATAATTTGTCTGCTGAGAAAGAAATTCATCTCCCACCAATTCGAGTTTCAAACTGAAATCTTCGAAGAACCGACAACGAGATCGAGAAAAGATCGTCTCGCGACGTGTAAATGAGATCGGAATCTACGAGATAAAATTCATCGTCGGTTATCATCACGGCCGGAAGCGTGACCGCGGCCTAATAAGTGTCCTCGAGCGGGTGGTTTCGCTCACCTCTTGGAGCTCTGCGCGCCCATCGCGGCGATCACGGCCGATTGGCGGGAAATTCGAACGGGGTTCCAGCGCGTCCGCGGTGCGGCAACAGCAATCAACCGAATAATTTAAGGGTCCATCGAGATAACGGTAGGTTACGACGCGGATCGCGACTATATTTCCGTCATCGACGCGAACCTATCCGCTTAACGACCAGATTTCCCACGATGCGCAGCACGCACGCGTGCACAAATCGAGAGGACCGTTCGATACAGTCTTTTGTTCCACTGTCGCTATTAAAATAACGTGATTCCGCGAACGGCACCGGGACAGGAGCGTAATAGAAACACCGATACCGAACCGGCCGCGGCCGGCCGATCGTCACCGATTTTTCGATTTCCCGCTAGCTCCCGTGGACCCCCATGAAACCAATATGGCTGCCGCGAAATAATGGGACTGTAGCCGAGATACGGACGGCTCTCGCGATACCCTGTACGCGTTTTATGCGAAATCAACTTTAAATTCATCGCGCCCTGCCAGCCGAGAATCATTCTCCCCGACGTGAAACAATTCGCTCGATTCCATTCGAAACGAGATTAGTTTTTTGGTTGATGCGCGCATCGGGACGAACATGAATTCTTCTGGAAATTTGGCGGTTCGTCATGCGACCAGAATATGCCGTGAAATATGATCGCCACGTATCTTTCTTTTGGAAAATTTTAACGTTTTCGTAGAATTTTTAGTCCGTTCTTTTCTATTTACCAGGTTTTATTCGTCGATTGTTATTTATGTATTTAACGTTGTTTTTATGTTGTATGGTTTTTAGTACGGTTATTTGATGCAGCAATGGCTCGAATGATTCTCAAAGCTAATTTAATAAATAATAATCGTGTTAAAGGACGTGAGGGATATGTTTGTTAGAGAAATATGAAGAATATTATCAATAAGATACTCACCCATTTAGTTGTAAAATCCACTTTATGCACGGAAATGTGTGGGGGATAGTGCATTGACCACATTTACGTACTTTGTTAATCTTCACTGTACACCACATGTTTAAAAATTTCATACGTTACAGACAAGGTGTCATGCACACTAGAAAATTAAAACGGCCGTCACGGTTAAATTGCTTACTATTTCGGGTCCGACAAATTAGTAAATATTCTTCAGACGTTCTAAAGTAAAGGTGAACAGCGTTTTTCTTAAAAATATCACTGTAAAAAAAATCCGGAAAGTTCTCGCTTCGTGATTTGTTCAATACTTCGAACGCGGCTCGAGTCCGTCCCGACCATCTGTCAAAGCCTCTTTCTGCGGGCTCTCGAACTTCGCGCCGTCACCTCCCATTGGTCAGTGATTTCCGTTAATAAATCGTAAACAAAGACGCAGATTGCATTTTCGCAAAGGAAAAAGTTACTTCAAATGACCTCAGCTACCCCTCATTTTCGGCTGTTAGAATAATTTGTGGAACACCCTGTATATTTAAATCATTTATATATATTTTATTGAACATTTATTAGTTAAATATCTCGAAGTTCGAAAAATCGGCAAAATTAGCCCAAAAGTGATCAAAAGTAGCTTCCTCAGATAAGAAAGTTAAACAACGAGAGTTTTTTACTTCGTTTTGTCATTCCAAGTATGTAATAGCAAAATTGTAACATTATCTATTATACAGGTCCCTCTATGATCTAAAAAAAAATTCAAATCGTCTACTCTAATTTTAAAAAAGTTAAAATAGCACCTTGAAAAGTGTTCGAATATCAGTGGGAGTCACTGTATACATATAGCTGATGGCCGGCCTCGGCGACCAAGGGTTGTATTCGCGAGGCATTTTCATGCCCGGCATCTTTTTCGCCGGCATTGTTCGTCCTTGACGAATATGAGGTTCTCTGTTCTTCAGCAAGGGCGAAATGAACAGTCCTCCGAAGCATTGGCGGATTAATGCGTACTGTTGCCCGAGGCGCGATACAAAATTGAGATCCCCAATACGCTATGACACGCTATGACAAATAGAGCGATTATTAAAAAAAGTTTTATTTGAAAATAAAAACTTTATTTATGGCATTGAGAAATTAATTTCAATAACAGCTTTTCGGGACTTTTGCTAGTGCACAGTCGAATGCATGTGTAGATTTCAGCTAGCGACTTGCGTTCATTTGTCGCATATGCATTGCATTTATATCATTTTACTACATGAAATAATATCACGTCGTTCGTTTCAACAGACAGCTGTTATATTATGTACAAAAAAAACAAAATACTACTAATTTATCAATATGTAATTTAATCAAAATAATACATGTTTGCTGGCTTTAAATGGACTTACATCATTTTCATAATTAGTCAATTGTAATAATCATTTAATTTCAGTTATGAAATTTTAAATATCATTTGAAATATATTTTCTATTAATCCATATAATTTTGTTTATTAATAATAACAATAAATAAAATAGGAGTCTCGTTTCTTATTTTGAACGTCAAATATATTTATATATTGTTAAACTTAAAATAAGATATTGTTATTATTTATTTACCGTAAATAACCAGACCCTGTTTACTCCCGGTAGGTTCTGCTTTCCCTTGCAAATCATAATTTTCATCAAGCCTCGGTGCGAGCCTGTTTACAATGGTTCCTTCAATTGACTCATTTGCACTGGCTCGGCCTAATCCGCCGCTTCTCTTTTTTTTTTTAATTTAACCGAACGAGCCAATCCTTGCAAAATCCGTATGACACGACCGGTCATCGCAGGTACATGTGCTTACCTGATAGCCGGCAGCGGTGGCTAATGGTTTTCCACGGGAGACGTTTTTATACCTGGCGCATCTTTTCCGGTAGTATCCTTTTGTCATTGTTCGTCCTTGCTGATTAGGACGTTCTGTCCTTTAGCAAAGACAGTATAAATAGCCTGCCGATGTCAACGGAAACACTTATTCTGCGATCAGTGCAGCAACAACCAGCAATCAGCAAACAGCAGTGATCAGTGCGAAGACTTCGGCGAATTTTCTCAGTTAATTTTCCCAGTGAAGTATAGTGACAATTTCTTAGTGAACTAAAATGGCATGGTACGTACATTTTTGCTATATTTTTCCGCGAACATTCTTCAGTCACTTGTTTTGACTAATGTCTTCCGTGTGTCGGGTATAAGAAAGAACAATTTATTTTTACGAATTTAAATATTTATAAATAAAATATATTTTTCATCGAGACACGAATCAACCTCTAGTTTGGCCGGATACGGAGAATTCTCCCTAATTGATGCTTGGATAGTGCACGAAGATGGACAAGTCGGGAAGAGGAGATACGATTATTCAAATTTTTGTAAATTGAAATCTTGAAAATTAGAAAATTTAAATACTAGATAATTTAAAAAATGTACATTTATATATATAGAAATCGGAGAACTTAAAAATCGTGAATTTGTAAATCAAAGAATTTAGAAATTAAAATGATAAGATTTAGAAAATTTGGGAAGCAGATGATTTAAAAATTTGTAAATTTAAGAGTCGGAAATCTTAAAAAGCGTAAATGCAGAAATCAAACAATTCAGAAATTGAAACGGTAAGAACTAGAACATTTAGAAACCAGTTGATAACAATTAAAATTTCAGAAAACTGAAAAATCGTGAATTTATAAATCAAAGAATTTAGAAATTGAAATCTTAAAAATTTGATCATATAGAAATCAGCTGACTTCGAAATTGTAAATTTATAAATCAGAGAATTTAAAAACCGTCAATTTGATTTGAATTGGAATTGGAATCTTAAAAATCAGAAACTACAGAAACCAGATAATTTCGAAATTATGAATTTAGAAGTATGCGCATTGAAACATCGTGCCATTCGAAACGGATGGATCGAGAAATTGCAAGTTTTTCGGAACGGAAAAATGTGTTTAATCCTGGCGTATAGATATTTCCAATCTATTCGCTTATAAAAACGAGTCGTCTACAAAGTTGTCGATTCACCGATAACTATAAAAACGAGCCGCGAGGCTCGAGTAATCGTGTCTCCTCTTCCCAGATTGTCCATTTCTGTGCGTAATCCGAGCGTCAGTTAGGGAGACATTACTGTATCTCCAAACGTTTCTGGAAACTTGATTCGATTAAAGCTTCCGTCGTTTAATATACCGTTTAATATTACGTGCATACTAATTAATTGTTTCTTTTCGTTCAGTTCCAGAACTAATACTGAATCCTGCATTGAGTGGGGCTGCATAGAAGGTGGAGAAATCGAGTTCGAGTCTCTGACGGAGGATACTTTGGAGGGAGCATTACAAGTAATAAGGAAAAGCTTTTTCCCCAACGAGAGCATCTGCAAAGCCGTAAATCTGATATCGGCGCCTTGTAGCGTCAGAGCGCTCGAGGAGCTCTGTGTGGAAATTGCTAAAGACGGTGTCAGCATTGTTGCAGTCGACGTCAAGACTGGGGAAGTTGTTGGTGTTGTTCTCAATAAAATTAAGATATTGAGAGATCATCCGATGCCGAGAGATCCTGTAACTAACCCGCGACGTCCGTGTGGGCGCCCACCGTTTCGTCGACATCGCCCGGTCCTCTGGCGACCTTGCCAAAAGAGTTGGCTTGAGAGATTCAAGGATAATTGCGTATATCACCGGGCCAGGGGCTACGTAGATTTTCTGATTGCTATACACAGCAAGATAAATTTATTCAAATATTATAAAATTGATTGTATTATGGAGTTGATGTTCCTGGCTACGCTGCCGGAGATGCAGCAGCGAAAAATTGGCGAGGGCTTAGTGTCCGTGTCCGTGGAGGTTGCCAATGCGCTGAATAATGGACAGCAAGTGAAAGTACCGATATCTGACACTGGAATTAATAGCGTGATCCATAATTTTCTGAGCATACCGAAGTTAGTGACTGCAATCATGACTTCCAATTACGCGCAGATCATCGCGAGGAGGTGCCGCTTAAAGGTCTTGGAAAGGATTAATTACAGGGGCTTTCGTTATAATGACGTATCGTTCCGCAAGAGAATAGGGAAGGAGCATCGTGACTTTACTGTTGTAGCCAAGAAAATAAAGAACTAATCGACGGTTCAGAAGATATCGCAATGTCAAGAAAATTATATTTTATTTAGTATTTGCTTGTATTTAACAGGATTTCTATAATTTCGACCGAAATTGTCAATTATTATCTTCGAAAATATCATCTTTGAAATTATTAATTCTGAAATTATCATTTTCGAAATTGTTATCTTCAAAATTGTTATCTTCGACATTGATATCTTCGAAATCATTATCTTCGAAATTACTATCTTCGAAATTATTACCTTCGAAATTATCCCAGAAATTATTCTAGAAATTATTATTTTTGAAATTGTTATCCTAGAAATTACTATCTTTGTAATTGTTATTCTAGAAAGTGTTGTCTCCGAAATTGTTGTCTTTGGAAATATAATTCTCGAAATTATTATCTTTGAAATTATTATCCTTGAAATTATATTGTCATTAAAATTATCATCGAAATGATTGAAATAACACCAATTGGCCAAAATATATTCGCTATGCAATCTCGTCGATGTAACACTTATCAATGAAAAGTGTAGAAACAAAACAATGAAATTTATACTTTTCTGCCAGGTTTCTCGTCGTTTCAGCCACTTCATGAAGGAACGGAGATCAGGCACTCGCGATCGGGCACTAATACTAAATAATCCAAACGGCGCGAAAGAGAAGATTTCACCCTTTGAAATTTATCTAAGAACACCATTCTACAGTTTTTTTTGTTAACAAAGTTACGGTATTTTGAATTTCAGAATTTCATTCGGAAGAGAATCCAAGGTGCTATACGATGGCAAACAAAAATCATAGATCAATACTTTCGGGCTCATTCGAAAGGGGAGACTTCGTTCGTTAAAATAATTGTGATTGCGTTTGCCAAACAATTTTTTGAACCACTCAGATCTATGCGAATATGAGAAATCGACAGGATGGAATCATTTTTATTTACAGTGCAGGGTATTAACGAAATAAAATTTATAAAACAGGAGAATTAAGATGCTACGAAACTGGGAAATTGGACTTTTAAAATGAGTAGAAAAACACCACCCTACGATATTTTTTAACGAAGTTATGGTATTCTGAATTTCGAAAAATGTTCGCCTAGAATTCCACGACCTCAGAAATCACATTAATCTTGTATACTTTTTTTCAAAACTGCTATAAATTTGCAACAAAGTATCGCAGATCAACGTTCTTGGATTCGTTGGAAAGGGAATACTTCGTTCCACAGAATCATGGTGATTTCATACGCCGGAGAAACGTTTCGAACTTATCAGAAGCACGCGAATTTGAAAAATGACCAACAAAGTTTCATTTTCGCTTATCGCTCGAGTTCCATCGAACCATTTTTCGTTTCGTGCGATTTATGGTGTAGTGCCGGCAGTGCACAGAGCCAAAAATATTCGCGCCGAATCGGAAATGTGATTATCATGTTCGCGCGACCCCCAGCCGCCGAAATTCAATTGGTCCAGCAAGTTTCGGTTGATCCAGCAAATCAGAACTTGGTGAAATATCGTTGGCGCACTTGTAACAATGACACGGAGTCACTACAGCTTCAGATGATCGCGATTAGGGCAAATTTCGCAGGAGTTAGACGATTACGCTAGTTCTGGCTCGTCGTCGACGGATAATAAAACGGATAATAAGAGCACGCGTTGCGACGGATAATTTACGATTTTTCGATGATTTTTAGCGCTGGTTGACAAGAATCGCCGGTACGAATGTCGGACAATTTTATTTCATAATTTTAATTGCTCCTGGACAAAATATTCTCCTTTTTATTTTCTGCACTGTGAAACTGCCCCTTTAACAACGACATCCTGATGTTATTCTATTTTCTTGTATATTCATCAAATTTATCAGATGTTAAAATAATGTGTATAATAAAACGTGAACTCTTTATCCCCTTTTCCTATTTTCTTTTAGAGCGGAACAGCCCTTTTTTAATTGCGATATGTAGATGTTACCTTATTTTTTTATATGTTTAAAAAAAATGATATTAAATTATATGTTATTAAGGAATTTTCAATAAAAGCAAAATGTCGAAGAATTTTCAGAGTTGTTCAATACTGTTGATAATCAAATTTCATCAATTTATTTTGTCAATTGATTATACAAAAACTTGAAATATACAAGCGAATATTTACGCTAATTTTACGCACAAAATTCTCGACATATGTAAATAACAATCTCAATCGCCTCTCACTTCTCATTCATCATCCGATCATTGAATACATTGATCACGCATCATTCGTTTCCGCATTTATACTAATTATACAATTTTAATAAAAATAATCCCGAAAATATTAAATAAATAATTAAAAATTATTTCAATTATTTTTTTCATTCTTAACACACTCAATACATAGCTTTCTTATTATTAAATAAATGAATTTCCTTATATATCAGGTATGGAATTGTTATGTGTACAGTAAATTCTCCCTAATTGATGCTCAGCTTAGAAACAAAAATGGATAATTTGGGAAGAGAAGATACGATTAATCGAGCCTTGCAACTGGTTTTTATAGTTGCTGACAATCGGTATCTATAAAAAGGAGCTGCAAGGCTCGAATAACCGTATCTCCTCTTTCCAAATTGCCCATTTTTCTTTAGAAGCCGAAAGAAAATTGGGAAGAATTTAATATACAATGTACTATGAATGTATATGGAAACGTGGAAATATCTAAAAAATATGGGTGATACGAACAATGTTTTAAAACGAATATTATAAGATATCGATGATCAGATTCGATGCTTTGTACATGCTATTCAACAAAACTATTTGTTTATACTATTCGTTATTTCTCGATATAATCATCGATTTTTCAAGTTCCATCGTATAGATATTAATCAGTGAGGTATGTAAACACTTTTACAATACAATTCGAAAAGTCGTCGACTAGAACAACCGTGCCTGGGTTAAAGATTCGTTCTCGATGATCGCAAAGGATCGCATCTTAATGTCGATATTTACATCGATTTTTAAGTGAAAAAGAAAGAACTTTTATCATTAAATATATATATAATAATATAATGCGTGCCATAAACTCGAGGACCGGTCGTAAAAGTATCAAAGTCGAGATCCTGGGTCTGGCCCCTTGAAATTCCTTATAATTTTACAACCGGTCCTAAGAACCGACCGTTCATGTCACGTATTTGGGTATGCTAGAATTTCTGATTTTAATTTCTGCTTGCCCCCTCCCCCATCGGACAATGTTCTGCCCATCATCAGCACGGCATTCTAGTCTATTGATTACGGGTGAATAATGGTGGGGGAGATTAACCAAGAAATTCTTATTTGTATTCTCTTCGATCGTGAATGGCCGTAACGGTACCTTAAGGGGTGAACGTTTCCTCTGCCCAATCCGCTGGAAGGTCCGCGGACTGTACGCATTCTTGTAAATGAACAAGAAAACAATGTACGCAACAATCTACGTTTTCTTGGCTAATGACCGTGCCCGGCCGCTCGGTCTCCCGTGCAATTTACCGTACGGTGCAGTAAATCCACCCTAATTGACGCTCAGATTGTGCACGAATTCTGTTTACACAGCTATACATATATCGATTTACCAGTGAAATTCATGATGTTCGAAATAAAAATCGAGCCGTCGAAAAATTTTCGGTGTTGTTAATTATAATTGTTCAATATTGTTGATAATCATATTTTATCGATTTATAATAGTAAATACTATAAATTATAACAATAGTAAATTCTAGCCGGACTACATAGCTTATGTGTTAATTTTATAGTAATTAATACGAATGTTAATTTCAGCAATGCTAATGCGAAAATTGACAGCAATTTCAATTTCGATGATATTAAATAATATGTTATTAAGGAATTTTCAATAAAAACAAAATGTCGAAGAAATTTCAGAATTGTTGTATACTGTTGTATACTGTTGATAATCAAATTTCATAAATTTATATTGTCAATTGATTATACAAAAGATTAAAATATACACGCGAATATTTACGCTAATTTCACGCTCAAGATTCTATATATGTAAATAACAATTTCAATCGCCTCTCACTTCTCATTCATCATCCGATCATCGAATACATTGATTTTCACTGCTCACGCATCATTCGATTCCGCAGTTATACCAATTATACAATTTTAATAAAAATAACCCCGAAAATATTAAATAAATAATTAAAAATTATTTCAATTATTTTTTTCATTCTTGATACATTAAATACATAGCTTTCTTATTATTAAATAAATGAATTTCCTTATATATCAAGTATGGAATTGTTATGTGTACAGTAAATTCTCCCCAATTGATGCTCAGCCTTAGAAACAAAAATGGACAATTTGGGAAGAGGAGATACAATTATTCGAGCTTTGCGGTTCGTTTTTACAGTTAACGATTGCCACCAACTATAAAAACGAGCCGCAAGGCAACGAAAGCATTCTTTTTGAAAGAAAATTGCTGCTATATTTTTAGACATAATCATTTCAAATTTATATTTATTTATATGTAAAATAAAATTTGTATTCTAAAGATTTCTATGGAATTTCCAATGAAATAATCATCAATTATTAATAAATTGATAATGAAACAAAAATTGAGACAATCTTCAACGAAAAATTTTAATTCTGACCAACGATGCCCTAAAATATTGGTAGCGAAATATATTTCTTGAAATGAGGGACTCGACGAAAACTCGCCTGCGACTCGACTTTTGGTGAACAGATGCGGACGATATATAATACTGTAAAATACTAAAATGTATAAGGGAGAGTAACGTTTTCACGAAAATACTGCTTCGCACGGATAGATCGATATTGTCTACAATTCATCATCGGGAGGACAAGCGCAATACAAATTGAATCATTCGGAAATCTTAATCGTTTCTCATTGGTTTATTTTGAAAATGGTGTTTTTTTTATTTTAAAAAATTTAATTTATTATTTGTATAATATTAATAATTATAATTATACATTTATTATTTAGATAACGATAAGTTATGTACATGCTAAAAATTTCACTGAAATCGGTTGACCTTCGTACGAGCTGTAAATAATTAATGCTCGCAAAAATCGCACTTTTTATCAAGAAGTGTGAGAAATTTGCAATTTTTACAATCTTTTAACGTTTGTAACTTACCATTGCGTTAAACGATTTCAATGAAATTTTCAGCATGCGTATAACTTACCGAGATCAACAAGACGCATTTTTTACATTTTCGTTAGATTTCATAATATAAACATCCTCTTTTATTTTTAAATAATTAACCTTCATATTTCAAAAGAAGTATTCGAAATTTATAGATTTTATCATTATTAATAAATATAATTAACTAATGATATATATTGAAATTATTTATAAATATTTTATTAAACATTCATTAGTTAAATATCTCGAAGTTCGAAAAATCGGCAAAATCGGCAAAATTAGCCTAAAAGTGATCAAAAATAGCTTCCTCAGATAAGAAAGTTAAACAACGAGAGACTTTTACTTTGTTTTGTCATTCCAAGCATGTAATAGCAAAATTGTAACATTGTCTATTATACAGGTCCCTCTATGATCTAAAAAAAATTCAAATCGTCTACTCTAATTTTAAAAAAGTTAAAATTGCGCCTTGAGAAGTGTTCGAATGTCAGTGGGACTCACTGTATACATATAGCTGATGGCCGGTCTCGGCAACCAAGGGTTGTATTCGCGAGGCATTTTCACGCCCGGCATCTTTTTCGCCGGCATTGTTCGTCCTTGACGAATACGAGTTCTCTGTTCTTCAGCAAGGGCGAAATAAAGAGCCCTCCCAAGCATTGGCGGATTAATGCGTACTGGTGCCCGAGGCGCGATACAAAATTGAAATCCCTAATACGCTATGACACGCTATGACAAATAGAGCGATTATTAAAAAAAGTTTTATTTGAAAATAAAAACTTTATTTATGGCATTGAGAAATTAATTTCAATAACAGCTTCTCTGGACATTTGCTAGTGCACAGTCGAATGCATGTGTAGATTTCAGCTAGCGACTTGCGTTCATTTGTCGCATATGCATTGCATTTATATCATTTTACTACATGAAATAATATCACGTTGTTCGTTTCAACAGACAGCTGTTATATTATGTATAAAAAAATAAAATACTACTAATTTATCAATATGTAATTTAACCAAAGTAATACATGTTTGCTGGCTTTAAATGGACTTACATCATTTTCATAATTAATCAATTGTAATAATCATTTAATTTCAATTATGAAATTTTAAATATCATTCGAAATATATTTTCTATTAATCCATATAATTTTGTTTATTAATAATTACAATAAATAAAATAGGAGTCTCGTTTCTTATTTTGAACGTTAAATATATTTATATATTGTTAAACTTAAAATAAGATATTGTTATTATTTATTTACTCTCTTTATGTGGCGGTGTTTTGAAATAGTCATGATGCACAGGCGTTACATAATGTAATAACTGTTTCATATCCTTATATTTTTCGTATGTAACAGATCTCTCGGCATCGCTATACAAAGATGACATTTGAAAACATTAATTTCACTTGGATATCTCCCGCATCACTATACCTGCAGGAAAATTCTTCATACCATCGAATGCCCCCTTTCATGCTAAACAACTTTTGTAGGAACATGTTTTCGATAACTTCACCCTGTAAATATATCCAATAACAAAGGTACTGTAAATAACCAGGCCCTAATTAGTCCCCGTAGGTTCTGCTTTCCCTTGCAAATCATAATTTTCATCAAGGCTCGGTGCGAGCCTGTTTACGATGGTTCCTTCAATTGACTCATTTCCACTAGCTCGGCCTAATCCGCCGCTGTTCTTTTTCTTTTAATTTAACCGAACGAACCGATCCTTGTAAAATCCGTATGACACGACCGGTCATCGCAGGTACATGTGCTTACCTGATAGCCGGCCGCGGTGGCTAATGGTTTTCCACGGGAGACGTTTTCATACCTGGCGCATTTTTTTCGGGTAGTATCCTTTTGTCATTGTTCGTCTTTGCTGATTAGGACGTTCTGTCCTTTAGCAAGGACAGTATAAATACCCTGCCGATGTCAACGGAAACACTCATTCTGTGATCAGTGCAGCAGTGATCAGTGCGAAGACCTCGGCGAATTTTCTCAGTTAATTTTCCCAGTGAAGTATAGTGAGAATTTCTTAGTGAACTAAAATGGAATGGTACGTACATTTTTGCTATATTTTTCCGCGAACATTCTTCAGTCACTTGTTTTGACTAATGTTTTCCGTGTGTCGGGTATAAGAAAGACAATTTATTTTTACGAATTTAAATATTTATAAATAAAATATATTTTTCATCGAGACACGAATCAACCTCTAGTTTGGCCGGATACGGAGAATTCTCCCTAATTGATGCTTGGATAGTGCACGAAGATGGACAAGTCGGGAAGAGGAGATACGATTATTCAAATTTGTAAATTGAAATCTTGAAAATTAGAAAATTTAAATACTAGATAATTTAAAAAATGTACATTTATATATATAGAAATCGGAGAACTTAAAAATCGTGAATTTGTAAATCAAAGAATTTAGAAATTAAAATGATAAGATTTAGAAAATTTGGGAAGCAGATGATTTAAAAATTTGTAAATTTAAGAGTCGGAAATCTTAAAAAGCGTAAATGCAGAAATCAAACAATTCAGAAATTGAAACGGTAAGAACTAGAACATTTAGAAACCAGTTGATAACAATTAAAATTTCAGAAAACTGAAAAATCGTGAATTTATAAATCAAAGAATTTAGAAATTGAAATCTTAAAAATTTGATCATATAGAAATCAGCTGACTTCGAAATTGTAAATTTATAAATCAGAGAATTTAAAAACCGTCAATTTGATTTGAATTGGAATTGGAATCTTAAAAATCAGAAACTACAGAAACCAGATAATTTCGAAATTATGAATTTAGAAGTATGCGCATTGAAACATCGTGCCATTCGAAACGGATGGATCGAGAAATTGCAAGTTTTTCGGAACGGAAAAATGTGTTTAATCCTGGCGTATAGATATTTCCAATCTATTCGCTTATAAAAACGAGTCGTCTACAAAGTTGTCGATTCACCGATAACTATAAAAACGAGCCGCGAGGCTCGAGTAATCGTGTCTCCTCTTCCCAGATTGTCCATTTCTGTGCGTAATCCGAGCGTCAGTTAGGGAGACATTACTGTATCTCCAAACGTTTCTGGAAACTTGATTCGATTAAAGCTTCCGTCGTTTAATATACCGTTTAATATTACGTGCATACTAATTAATTGTTTCTTTTCGTTCAGTTCCAGAACTAATACTGAATCCTGCATTGAGTGGGGCTGCATAGAAGGTGGAGAAATCGAGTTCGAGTCTCTGACGGAGGATACTTTGGAGGGAGCATTACAAGTAATAAGGAAAAGCTTTTTCCCCAACGAGAGCATCTGCAAAGCCGTAAATCTGATATCGGCGCCTTGTAGCGTCAGAGCGCTCGAGGAGCTCTGTGTGGAAATTGCTAAAGACGGTGTCAGCATTGTTGCAGTCGACGTCAAGACTGGGGAAGTTGTTGGTGTTGTTCTCAATAAAATTAAGATATTGAGAGATCATCCGATGCCGAGAGATCCTGTAACTAACCCGCGACGTCCGTGTGGGCGCCCACCGTTTCGTCGACATCGCCCGGTCCTCTGGCGACCTTGCCAAAAGAGTTGGCTTGAGAGATTCAAGGATAATTGCGTATATCACCGGGCCAGGGGCTACGTAGATTTTCTGATTGCTATACACAGCAAGATAAATTTATTCAAATATTATAAAATTGATTGTATTATGGAGTTGATGTTCCTGGCTACGCTGCCGGAGATGCAGCAGCGAAAAATTGGCGAGGGCTTAGTGTCCGTGTCCGTGGAGGTTGCCAATGCGCTGAATAATGGACAGCAAGTGAAAGTACCGATATCTGACACTGGAATTAATAGCGTGATCCATAATTTTCTGAGCATACCGAAGTTAGTGACTGCAATCATGACTTCCAATTACGCGCAGATCATCGCGAGGAGGTGCCGCTTAAAGGTCTTGGAAAGGATTAATTACAGGGGCTTTCGTTATAATGACGTATCGTTCCGCAAGAGAATAGGGAAGGAGCATCGTGACTTTACTGTTGTAGCCAAGAAAATAAAGAACTAATCGACGGTTCAGAAGATATCGCAATGTCAAGAAAATTATATTTTATTTAGTATTTGCTTGTATTTAACAGGATTTCTATAATTTCGACCGAAATTGTCAATTATTATCTTCGAAAATATCATCTTTGAAATTATTAATTCTGAAATTATCATTTTCGAAATTGTTATCTTCAAAATTGTTATCTTCGACATTGATATCTTCGAAATCATTATCTTCGAAATTACTATCTTCGAAATTATTACCTTCGAAATTATCCCAGAAATTATTCTAGAAATTATTATTTTTGAAATTGTTATCCTAGAAATTACTATCTTTGTAATTGTTATTCTAGAAAGTGTTGTCTCCGAAATTGTTGTCTTTGGAAATATAATTCTCGAAATTATTATCTTTGAAAATATTATCCTTGAAATTATATTGTCATTAAAATTATCATCGAAATGATTGAAATAACACCAATTGGCCAAAATATATTCGCTATGCAATCTCGTCGATGTAACACTTATCAATGAAAAGTGTAGAAACAAAACAATGAAATTTATACTTTTCTGCCAGGTTTCTCGTCGTTTCAGCCACTTCATGAAGGAACGGAGATCAGGCACTCGCGATCGGGCACTAATACTAAATAATCCAAACGGCGCGAAAGCGAAGATTTCACCCTTTGAAATTTATCTAAGAACACCATTCTACAGTTTTTTTTGTTAACAAAGTTACGGTATTTTGAATTTCAGAATTTCATTCGGAAGAGAATCCAAGGTGCTATACGATGGCAAACAAAAATCATAGATCAATACTTTCGGGCTCATTCGAAAGGGGAGACTTCGTTCGTTAAAATAATTGTGATTGCGTTTGCCAAACAATTTTTTGAACCACTCAGATCTATGCGAATATGAGAAATCGACAGGATGGAACCATTTTTATTTACAGTGCAGGGTATTAACGAAATAAAATTTATAAAACAGGAGAATTAAGATGCTACGAAACTGGGAAATTGGACTTCTAAAATGAGTAGAAAAACACCACCCTACGATATTTTTTAACGAAGTTATGGTATTCTGAATTTCGAAAAATGTTCGCCTAGAATTCCACGACCTCAGAAATCACATTAATCTTGTATACTTTTTTTCAAAACTGCTATAAATTTGCAACAAAGTATCGCAGATCAACGTTCTTGGATTCGTTGGAAAGGGAATACTTCGTTCCACAGAATCACGGTGATTTCATACGCCGGAGAAACGTTTCGAACTTATCAGAAGCACGCGAATTTGAAAAATGACCAACAAAGTTTCATTTTCGCTTATCGCTCGAGTTCCATCGAACCATTTTTCGTTTCGTGCGATTTATGGTGTAGTGCCGGCCGTGCGTAGAGCCAAAAATATTCGCGCTGAGTCGGGAATGTGATTATCATGTTCGCGCGACCTTTACGAAGGCGGCTGGCCACCCCCGGCCGCCGAAATTCAATTGGTCCAGCAAGTTTCGGTTGATCCAGCGAATCAGAATTTGGTGAAATATCGTTGGCGCACTTGTAACAATGACACGGAGTCACTACAGCTTCAGATGATCGCGATTAGGGCAAATTTCGCAGGAGTTAAACGATTACGCTGATTCTGGCTCGTGAGCACGCGTCGCGACGGATAATTTACGATTTCTCGATGATTTTTATGTTGAAATTATGAATGTCGGACAATTTTATTTCATAATTTTAATTGCTCCTGAACAAAAAATTTTCGTCCCCTTTTTATTTTCTGCACGGTGAAACTGCCCCTTTAACAACGACATCCTGATGTTATCCCATTTTCTTGTATATTTTGCAAATTTATCAGGTATTAAAATAATGCGTATAATAAAATTTGAACTTTTTATCCCCTTTACCTATTTTTTTTTAGAGCGGAACAGCCCCTTTTTAATTGCGATATGTAGATGTTACCCTATTTTTGTATATGTTATCAAAATTCTCATGACATTAAAAAGCTGTTTATAACATAAATTAAATTTTTCATGCCTTCCTTACTTTCTTCAGGGTGAAACTACCGCCTTAATAACGATGTCTAGATATTACCTATCTCCATGTCTATTTCTAAAATTTTACCGTATATTAATAAAATATTTGCAGTGAAAATTAAATGTTTCATCCCTTTTTATTTTTCGTAGTACGAAACTACCCCCTGAACGAATGTGGTATCTTGTAGATGTTTCCCTCTCTGCATAATTATTTCTACAATTTTATTGGATATTAAGAAATTACTTCCAGCGAAAATTAGATTTTGCACCCCTTTTTATTTTCTTTGAGATAGAACTTCCATATTTTTAAAATTGCACCAGATATTAAAAAAATTTAAGATAAAAATTTAAAGATATTAAAAAATTGAATTTCTTTCCTTCGTTTATATTTCTAAGGGTAAAACTATCCCCTCCTTGCTCGAATGATATATATTCGATATGTACTAAATGTTCAAAAATATGTTACAATAAAAATTGAATATGTTGTCATTTAAAACAATGCAGTCATATAATGTAACAAATATAAATTTTCTGTCTCGTGTAGAATTTATTAACGACAGAGTATGCTAATCAACATGACAATGAAAGAAATCGTATTTCAAGGAGTTAATTACGTCGGAGAATCTGTAAAATTTTTTCTCCGAGAAATTTATAAATAGCCCGAGGCTATACGAATATTAAAAACTTTATAATGAAGGGATCGGAATAGTTGAATTTTGTGGAAGGGTAATTATTCCTCAGACGAAGTTTGGTTGTTGACAGGAACAGCGATTCTTCGAACGAAATTTAAAATAAAAATTGAAATATCATAAGAATTTTATATTGTTCAACATTGTTGATAATCATATTTTATCAATTTATAATGGTAAATAATATAAATTATAACAATAGTAAGTTCTAGCCAGACCACATAGCTTATGTTAATTTTATAGCAATTACAATTTGAACGACACCAGTTAATGTTAGATTAATACGAATTTTAATTTCAGCAATGCTAATGCGAAAATTTACAGCAATTTGAATTTCGATGATATTAAATGATATGTTATTAAGGAATTTCAATAAAAGCAAAATGTCGAAGAATTTTCAGAGTTGTTGTATACTGTTGATAATCAAATTTCATCAATTTATATTGTCAATTGATTGTACAAAAAATTAAAATATACACGCGAATATTTACGCTAATTTCACGCACTATATTCTCGACATATGTAAATAACAATCTCAATCGCCTCTCACTTCTCAATCATCAGCCGATCATTGAATACATTGATTTTCACTTCTCTCGCATCATTCGATTCCGCAGTTATATCAATTATACAATTTTAATAAAAATAATCCCGAAAATATTATATAACTAATTAAAAATTGTTTCAATTATTGTTTTCATTCGTGATACACTAAATACGTAGCTTTCTCGTTATTAAATAAATGAATTTCCTTGTATATTAATTATGGAATTTATATACATCCATATTTCGGTTTCGTGAAATACTAAATAGAATTGATTCTCATATTATACAATAATTGAATTTTCGAACGTGATAATTATGGCATGGAGCTCTTGGGAATTATAGCTGTGTTTGATTATTGAAGCACATTAGCGAGCCGAGAGATGACCAAGCAATATTAATTATGATTTCGAAAGTTTTCTTTTCGAAAGAAAATTACTGCTATATTTTTAGACACAATTTTTTTAACTTTATATTTATGTATATATGTACAAGAAAACTTTAATTCTGAAGGTTTCTACTTAATTACCAATGAAATAATTATCAATTATGAATGATTTGAAAATTAAATAAACATTGAGACAATCTTTAACAAAAATGTACGTGTACATATCCATTTATTACTAATGATTTTATTCTCCACGATCTTCATGAAACTTCTTTGAAAATAGGTTTTAATAATTATTTCATATAAGTTCGTAACTAAAATAAATATTATAATTAAAATAAATATATTTATTTATGGAAAATGTTTTCTGTTCTTGATTTTCACGTAACTTCAACCAATGTAATATTTAATTATCATTACACATAACTTCAATTTAAATGAATGTTGAAATAATCGTAAGAATAATACGCGGTTGTATTTGTTTATAGAAGGTGATTTTCTCTCGTTAATTTTCATCGAACTGCAGAGGAAATAATAATAATAATAATAATTATTATGAACAAATTTCATTAAAATGGTTCCCAATTATTAAAAGGAGAATACGTTCGATAATGAATTTCTCCTGACGAATTGCACAGAGATTATTACAACAACAAATGTATATTTTATATAGACATGTAAAATCAGTGGCCTAATCGAAGCTTATCAAACATTCACGAAACCAGTACGAAATAATCCTTGCGCTGATAGCTGGCTCATTATCAATCCATCAAATCCATAATCCCCTATGCAACAATTACGACGTGAACTCGAAAGTCGATCATTCTCTTTCTCGTCGATCAATACCGTTGAGAGTTTCGCAAAATTTTCCGCGAAAATCTCGCATCAAACATAATTCCGCTATTCGAGTTTAGTTAAATGTGAATTCGAGCCGAATGATTTCGCACGATCCATCAAATGATAAATGTCGTCGACTGTAGAAATACTATACATTAAAAAATCACAGCAGAAGCTCAATGATTGTAAGAATCGTTGTAATACATGGCAGAATTCCGATACATGCAAAATACAATTAAGAAGAAAATGATAGAAATATTAGAAACTTGACGAAATACAATAATCAAATATAAAGATAGTAAAATGTAGAAACTATATAAATTCAGTAATCAAATGTAGATATATTCAAATATGGATACTATTTATTATATATTACTATATATATTATATTTATTATATTATTATATTATAATATAGATTATTAATATACAACAAATATAAAATTTACTGAATTTTTGAATTCATGTAGCTTCTACATTTTAGTATTTTTATATTTGGCTATATGTATAAACAATATAAATAGAGTATACGTAATAAATAAAGAAATATTAAAAATATAAAAACTGCACGAATGTAATAATCAAATATAGAAATACTAAAGCCATAGAAACCACTAAAATGCAACTGGCGAATATAGAAATACTAAAATATAGAAACTACGTAAATGGAATAGTCAAATACACAAGAACTAAAAATTTAAAAATTATGAAAGATGCAAAATAGGGGAAAACTATAAAAAAAGACCGGTGTAAGTTGTGATTACGAAAAATATAGAGTCTACAGAAAATGCAATAGTCAAATATACAAGTACTAGAAATTTAAAAATTGTAAGATATGTAAACTGGGGGAAAACTATAAAAAATACCCGCTGTAAATCGTGGTAGTACTAATATAAATGACAAATAAAATTAATAACTAATTACCAATGATCAAATATAGAAATACCAAAAATTTTAGAAAGTGTAGAAGATATAAAATAGGCGGGGAATATAACAAACAATATTATAAATGATAAAATTATCGTTATCATCATTTTACACTTTTAAACATTACACGAAGCAAAATTGTGTAACTTAACAAAAAAAAAAATTATTGTGTGTGTATTATACTATTTTCTATATTTAATATACATATAATTGGGTTGATGGTTTTAATCAATCATCTTCTCCTAATAGCATGTAATTACAGTCGCATTACAATATTCATCATACTCCAATCACAATCACAAATGGCGAGTTCTAATTACATTACAGCCAATATCGTATAATATTATATGTACATAGTCACCTTGTCACCGTCCACTCACCACAAACCACATCCAGTCTCTCACGAAATCAATATTAGCTTATAAGAAATTTATATTTCGACAACAGGAAACAATAATACCTCTCAACATATTAGTTTATGTCAATTTAACAGCAATTTGAATTTTAACGACACTAATTAATGTTAGAATAATATGAATTTTAAGTTCGAGAATATAATATTTTAATATATATAATAACATATATAATAATAATTTAATAATATTTTTTGTAGAGAACTTCAACTCTCATGATATTAAATAATATTTTTTGTTCAGGTATTAAAGCTCCAATAATATTGAACGGAATTATAATAACATCGATACGAATTTTATATTAAATTTATGGGATATATGATGCTCAATGTTATATTTTCATATGATATTGTTTAAAATTGTCTCATATTGTTCTTTTTAACAATGTTTGTTATATTGCGTACAATGATTATTTATTGATATCACATTTATGAGGAATTTAGATATCAATAATTACTATCGCATAAATAACGATAACTAGATTGTTGCATCATTAAAATATTTGAATAATACAACGAGGAACTCAAATTTCCATGATTTTAAATAATGTTTAATTTATTAGGAATTCCAGGATCAATAACATTATACACAATGTAATCGTACTAAACCATTCTTATTAGGTTAATGCATAATTTAATACGGTAATAATGTATTAAATGCTGCAGCAATAAAAAAATATAAAAAATGTAAATTTGATAATATTATTAATTATATATATTTTATATATAAATATATATATATATATATATATATATATATATATATATAATTAATAAAATATTATTAAATTAACATTTTTTATATTTTATAATATATAATTATAATTATGTATATATATTATATATATATATATATATATATATATATGGTATATAATATAATATAATATATGGTATATAATATATATATATATATATATATGGTATATAATATAATATAATATATGGTATATAATATATATATATATATATATATATATATGGTATATAATATAATATAATATATGGTATATAATATATATATATATATATATATGGTATATATATATATATATATATATATATATATATATATTATACTGTATATTATACTAAATTATTATATCGTGTATTATATAGTATAATTAAATACATTTATACTGTATATCATACTAAAAACTGTACATTATATATAATATAATGTAATACATTAAATACTATTTCTAGTATTTTACATAATTGCCAAAAGCTGAGTAATTAAATTATATTACGTTCGCTATCAGCATAGTTATATTTATTGTATTTATTGCATTAAATACATTGTATCATCTTACGCGACATGATGAAAATGCCGCCAAAGTGAAGGCATCGATTCTCTAAATATCATGCTGTGTGCTATAATTTTAAATAATTATATTCAGAACATTAATATGACGTTCTTTATGCTGCGTGCGAACGTGTTAAGCATTGATCCAAACGCCACGGGTTGAAATGACCTCGACGGTCCATAAACCAAAAATAATATTCTTCCTAATTGATCGCATTTTTTAATTCGAATCTTAACCGTTAGAAGCGATAAGCAATTTCAATGCGTTCCTTTTAACGCTGCCAAAAACCTGTTCCCAGTCACGTCCCACCAAAATTGATATTCCCCGCCGTCGCCATAAATTTCCAATAAACTCGCCGCACCAACAGCGCCGCCGAAACCGAAGAAGGAAAACTCGATCGACACTCGCGTGTTTCCCGGTAACGAATCGTCGCTTTCGCCACTCCAACCACGAGTGCAAACACTACGTGGCTGCATCACCGACACCTTTAGGTGCTGGATCGGGGTGGGGTGGGGGGTCGTCGTTGGTGTTCGCTAAAGGTTGCCTCTGTGTTGTAAATAAACGGCGCGATCCGATCGTACTGAAGATAGAAGCCAATCATCCAGCAGGATTTCTGGTTTCCTTTAGTTCCGTCCCCCTCCACCGCTTTCTTCCGTACCTTATGGAGCATAGCTGTACTACCCCCCCCCCCAAAAAAAATTTGCCGGAAAGCGATATTCGGAGTACGTATAGACTAACGGTCGTAAGACGTTGCCCGCGACCATCGAAACCGTCTTCCGACGGTTAATCCGATACATGGAGTTGCGAAATTTCAGCGACACGGTTGTTTTTATGTTTCTGGTCTCCTGACTTCTGCGAACGGCGGATTACGATCGCCGGATATCCATCTCGGTGGACGTAGAATAAAGCAGACCCGATTTTCTGAAGCTTCGCAGATTATGGTATTCGGAAATAAAAGAATTTCGTAGCTTGCTTTCAAGAGCCTTTTAGAGTGTAACGTACGGAGAATCTTCCCACGAATTTTTTATATTCCCTCCTGAAGGCATACGCCAGGCTGGCGCCAGCCAGCCGGGGATTCATTTGTATATCGCGAGTCGAGTACCTCCGAGAGAGTACGACGACGAACATTTCTGGAGTCGGACCACATAGGATCATCCCCACTACCATTTTTCCACAGAAAAACTGACTATATAAAGGGCCCAAACGCGACCGGGAATTGGGCTAGTTTCGAGTCATTTGTCGACGCGGAAACATTAGTAACATCGAGTTTCAATTCTTCTTCCGCGAAAACTTACTTACAGTTGTAAAACCCAACGCGTAATAATTTAGTTTTTACCAGTTTTCTTTGGTTTCAAGTTTAATCATTTCCACCTCCTGTTTCAAACCAGTAGTTGGTATAACCCACCAAGATATATCTTAACCGCTCGAGGTATATCTTTATTTCTTTTCTAACCCTAATATCAATTTCTCCAAACACCTTATCCTAATTTTAAAGGTAGCTACCCGTGTCGAAATAAACATCGGCTGGTCTACGCACCTCATCCAAAAATTCCAATTACATGCAACCTCCGGCCACCCAAACTGCCTGGCCCTCGGCTCGTAACAAGAGCATGATAAGACGAGTAGTATTGTGGTCATTTAATCCTGAGATAGTAGCGTCTGAAAGCAGAGGAACTTAAATATTTTTGATAAATTATTTTCGTTTAATTTTAAATAGAATCGTACGTGTTTTGATGAAGGGCGAAGAAACGAATCCAACAAGTATAATGATTGAATACTTTCGATTGTTTAACCTCGATATGTTTGCGTTTGAAAGTTGATTACTTAATGTTTCGGACACGATATTGTTACAAGAATTATATCTCTTTTTTAATGTTTATGATAATATTGTTACGGCGACTTGTCCAAATCAAGTGGCTGTAATGTGAAACAGCCCTGTTGTGAACACCTCCTTAAAGAATAATAGAAGAGAGGGGTTGCCACGGAGGTGTGTTATCAACGGACAATCGAAGAGTCGGGATCGGATCGTCGAGCGGTCCAAAGATCTCAAACATAATTGAATTGAGTTGTATTATAGTTTATGTACTTTATTGTAAATAAAATGCCGCGACGCGAAAGAAATGCAGTAATTCGCAACAATATTATTGAATCAATTGTTTTCTCATATAATAAAGCACTCCTTAAAGTAAGTAGAAACATAAATTTTGTTTATTTATTGCACATGTCCTTTTGTATAATAAGCGATAAACAAGATAGTGACGAAATTTAACGTCACAAAAATAATCGGACAGTCCGTAGGTATAAGTGAACTAGTTTTTATCGATGGTATTATGGATAAAATGAAATATTTGGACATTTTTTAAAGAAAATTTAATTACAAGTGTTATAAATATGGGTGTACGTACAGTTTTAAGTTTTATTAGGACAGTGATCCTAAACACAAGGTCAGAATTGTACAGGAATATTTGTTAAACAATTGTCCAAAAGTACTGCATCCTTCTCCTCAATCGCCTGATTTAAATCCAATTAAAAAATTATGATATCAATTGGACCACAAAATTCGTACAATACTTACAAAGACAACAACAAAGATAAAACAACGTTTGTTAGACGAATGGAAACGAATTTCGTCGGATTATTTAAATAAAGTCATCTGTAACATGCCCAAGCGATTACATGAAGTAATAAAACAAAAGGGTCAACCGACAAAATATTAATATTATGATAACGTGATTAAAAAGATTTTCATTTTATATAAAATTAATGTAATTCATTCACTATCCGAATATTTTTGTGACGTTAAATTTCCTCACAATCTTGTTCATCGCTTATTATACAAAAGAACATGTGCAATAAATAAACAAAATTTATGTTTCTACTTACTTTGTATGAGAAAACAATTGATTCAATAATACTATCATAAACAATAAAAAGGAGCAATTGTTCTTGTATCAATATCGTGTCCGAATATTAATGCGAGTCACTGTATATATTCATTATACTCGTTGCATTTGTCTTTCGATGCTCTACAAGAATATCGGTAACAATATACAGAGTGTTGTATAAAAGTGTGCTGGAAACAGGAGTAGTCCTCAGGAGTAGTATCTTTTTTTCAGATACAAATATCAAGCGGATTACGAAAAAAAACCGAAAAAATGGACGTCGGATCTGTTGTACATACGAAAACCACACAATGGAGCGATAGAAAAAGACATATCCCTAGTTAACAATACATATGTAACAATAATTTAAACAATATTTATAATTGATTATGTTTTTCTTATTACATTGTCTATAATCATATTGTTCATAACTGATAATATTCTTTATTACTACTTTAGACAATATATTTGTACTACGTGACCTATAATATTATTTAAAAAAAATTGGTTAAGTAAACATTTTTATCACAATTAAATACAAAAATTACTTAACACGAAGATCGTCGTATGAAATTTTATATTCCAATCATATAATTGTAGTCAAAAATCGTAGGCAAATATTGTAGCTAAAATAGAAAAATATTGACATCCACAAAAAATAAGTACTTGGTCAATGAAAATATATAAAGTAAAATGTACAACTAAAATGTTTAGAATAAAATGTTCAAACAAACTGTTCGATAAACATGCTTAAAATAAAATGTTCAACTAAAATGTGTAAAATAAAGTATTCACAACCAATATGTTTAAAATGAAGTGTTCAAAATAAAATGTTCAACTAAAATTAACATCTACGAAAAATAAGTTCGAAACAATGCTTGTGTACGTCGATAGCGTCTGGTGTCGCATTTCGTATCGACAGCGCATTCAAATTCAGGAAACCTCGAAAACATGAAAACACCGATTTTCATAAAAGTCGCACGAAGTTGTGGATTGTGGCCAACTCTTTGAGCGAAAAGTGCGACGTGTGGCGTCGGGTGTCATCTGTCGAAGGAACGTGCAAACGTCGGAATACAAAAATTCTCCCCTCCACACCCTCGCCGATCCCATCGCACACTCTAACCGCCATTTCTGGCGCGGCTCCTATCGGGTCCCTTATTTCGTCGACGAAAAAATGGGGAGGTGGGTGAACTGGAAGAATGCAGTCTCAAGCCTCCGCGACCTAACCCAGTGGAATGAATTGGAGGATCGTGCCCCGACCGTGAAAATCGACGCCAGAAAAATATTTTCCTGGCCTTCGTGCTCCGGGCAACGAACGATGCCGATCTTTTGCGTAAGCCGCTTCCAGATATCTCGCAGAGTCGCTGAGATCGCTCGGTCCCCGAAAAATTCCGTTGGAAAAGTCGTTCGCCCATCGATAGCAAAGATTTCTCGCAGACGGAAGTGGTCACGATTTTTTTTCTTGCGGATTTTAGGGTCGAAGGTTTAGGTTAGGTGGACGGGTTTTTATGGAGCTTGGTGGATGGCGTATGAAATGGAGGGTTCGGGGTGTAGTGAAAAAAAAAGATTGCAAATTGAATTGATATTTTATATTGCTAGTAATAATAAAATTATTTATTTCATTAAAAAATCATTCAAATAATTCGACAAATTATTTATTTATTATTGCAAATGATAAAAAAAATATTTATTATGCAAATAAAATGTTATTTTTCATTTGGGTTTTAGAGAGGGACGAAAAGATTTAGAATACTATTTGCGCTGATATACATATGTATACTTAGTGAATAAATTTAGGATAATGTAAATTAAAGGGTTGGAACTTGAGTTCCAATATATCAATTACTAAAGAATTGAATTTGTATTACAAAGTTTCAATTATTTAAATCTCAAAATTTTAATTTTTTTAATTTTAATTTAAATATTAAGTTACACTTCTGCTTATGTCTACATGCTCCTATGTATTCAATAAATAGATTTTGGCTAGATTTTCTTTCTAATGTAAATTAAGGGTTGTTGACCAAGGTGATAACTACTGAAGGGGTGAATTCGGAGTGCATAGTTAATATTTAAAATAATTTCGAAATATTGATGAGTATTGATTTATTTTTGTCAATAGATTTAAGCTAGAACTCCATTTCCTTATAAATTTAAAGGTCCAGGGTTAATGACTGACGTGTATTAGTTACTGCTGAAGTAAATTTGGGGTGTAAGGTGAGTATTTTAAATTACTGTGAAATATTCACGAATGCTGATTTCAGTCAATAAAGGTCCGGCTTCCCTTTTCGATCTGAATGGAATGGTCGAGGGTTAATGACCGATTGATCGTGGGCAAAGTGAACATTTACAATCATTCCGGAATATTTCTGCATGCCGACGTATTTTTATAAAATCGACTTAGACCAGGTTTGCTAATACATTTCTATTAAATACGTTAAATAAATTTAAGTTAGCTTTCCTTTATTTTCTGAATCAGGGCGCCGAGGCTTGATGATAAAGATATCAACTATTGAAAGGGTGATTTTGAGGTGCAAAATTGACAGTTAAGATTATTCTAAGACACTCCCTGCGCTCTGATAATATTTTCTTGTCTACACGTATTCTGTAAGCAAGGGTTCGAGGTTCCCCTCTTGTACACAAGTTACCCAAAGGGGTGAGTTTGGGGTGCAAAGTTGGCAGTTTGTATTATTTTGGAAAGTTTGTTGATACTAATATTATTTATGTCATGTAAATTTCGGCTGGGTTCTCCTCTTTTTAATGTAAATCAGCTGGTTGCGGGGCGGTGTTGTACATCTAATTTACAGAAGGGACGAATTTTGGGGTGGAAAATTCACGTAATTTTCGGAAGCTCGCAGATACTTACATATCTTTATTATGTAAGTTCATGTTGTACTTCCCTTTTAATATAAATCGGGGGATTGAGGGTTGAAGCTTCAAATGTTGATTGCCGAAAGGGTGAATTAGGGGTAGAAAGACTACGGTCTAAACTATTCCAAGATATTTCTTCGTTCTTAGAAAAATTAATTGACTAAATGTGTCGTAAATTAGCTTCCCAATATGCGTGCAAGGGTTGAGTGCGGTATGTTTAAGGCATCAGTTACTAGAAGGGTGAATTTAGGGTGCGAGGGTTTACGTAGTTTCTGAGGAGGTCGTAGACTCTATTTTTATGCGGGTACGTTTATGTGGTAGCCAGTAATTTTCATGACGTTGTAATGACCAGAACTATAATTCTAGGCAATCATAGGTCTGTTGAAGCTGGTGATACTTCTGATTCTAACCGCATTCCTGTTCTCTCTCGCTGCCGTAACACGGTTGATGGAGCTGACTCTCATCGTAATGTATCCGGTGCCCATTTTCGTGCTCAGACTGTTTTCGAGAGTAGTCGTGAGTACATGTATAAAGGCAAATCTTACTTTCTGAAACATTCGCTCTTCCCATAAATCATCTTAATATTATGCTAATTTCTTAACATAACATTGGCTATTAACTTTTTAGTTTATCTAACAAGTAACTTACGTGGTCAGCATTAGTAAAATTAAGAAACTATTAATCACTGTCTCGAAACCATTTTTATGCAAAATAATCGAATATTCTTGGTAGTTGATTGTGATAATTTTTCAGCATTTTGCTAGTGGTTTTTCGGTTGATTTAGTAACTTCTGCGGTCGTCGTTAAAAAATTTAATATAAATTATATTATTCATAATCACTAAACCATTTTTATGCAAACTTCTGGTCAAAATATTTTAAAAGTTGATGGACAATTTTGTCGTGCCTCGCTAGTGACTTTTCAGTTTACCTAGTAACTTCTGTGATCGACGTTAATAAAGTAAATAATAAAATGAATTGCACACTACGAACGTGGTCCAAAAGTATCAATAACGTCGGGGTAATTATACATACTCGATCAGCAACAAGCGGTCCGAAAGCGTTCGTTGCTCGCTTTTTATTTAAACATTCGCGCTGGTGTCGACCCCGTGTATTTTCTCGCGGCATAAGCGCCCAGGAAAATGGAAAACTGTCATCATGACTGAGGGAAGTCTGGTGAAATATTAGGTTATTACGCGATTTGGTAATCCCATATCGTCCCAGAATCCGTCGCGCGAGTAATTCGGTGAAATTAGATCAGCCATTATGCCGATCCGCAAAATTCCATCTTAAGAGAGATATTTCGGGCATTCGAAGGGATCATTAAACTCTCTAATTGTAAGTCGGCTTCATCAAAAACATCACTGACTTCTAATTTTTCTGAAATTTTAATTTCTATAATATTTTCAGACGCGTTTATAAATTCATTTCAAAAGGACATTCTATTTAAGCGTTTCTAATAAAATGTTTCACTAAAATGTTTAATTAAAATGATCATCTAAAATAATCACACACACACACACAACTAAAATGTTTACAATTAAATGTTTGAAATGAATCATTCGTCTAAAATGTTTGAAAAAAGATTATCAATGAAAATGATGAACTGAAATGTTTAAAATTAAATGTTGAACTAAAATGTTTGAAATAAAACATTCAACTGAAACGTTAAAAATAAAATTATCAATTGAAATGTACAACTAAAATGTTTAAAAAAAGATACCAAAGAAAATGTACAACTGAAATGTTTAAAATTAAATGTTCAACAAAAATGTTTATTTAAAATGTTTAAAAGAAAATTTTAAACTAAACTGTTTAGAATAAAGTTGTCAATTGAAACGTTTAAGTCTCCATCAGGTGCCTGCCCCTGGTGTCCGGTCTGGGCATACCCCACTCCACCGCCTTCGCGTTGAGGTCCCCCCCGACGACGCATCCCCCCTCCAGCTCGCGGATGGCGTCCTCCAGGGCCCCGACCTTATCGCGAAATTCCGCGATGCGATCATTGGGGGAAAGATATACGCTAATCAGCGTCAGGCCCTCGCCCTTCACCCAGACGTATCCCGCCCCTGCACCGCACGTCTGCACCCGGAATCTGGACGGGTCCGGAATCCAGATGGCAGCAGTTCCTGTCACATCGGAAAACCACGCAGGGCCCTCTCGAGATCTGTACGGCTCGCTGAGCAGAAGAATATCGATCTTCCGCTCGAGCCGCATTTGCTCAAGGAGGGCATTCGCGACTCTACTCCGGTGCAAGTTGGCTTGGAGAACTCTAGCCATTCCCGGAGAGTCTCGCCTTCGCCGCCGTCAGGGCGTCGCGGTACGTCTTACAGGCGCTGGATCCTGTCACATGCCCCAGCCTGGCAATGTCCACCCCGCGTTCCGCGCAGATAACGCACTTGGGGGTCGCCTTGCACGACGTTGCTTGATGGCCCTTGGTGCCACAGCGGAAGCACGCGTCCCTCCTGTCGACTCCTTTGCACCACCGCGCAAGGTGCCCGAACGCCAGGCACCTAAAGCACTTGACGACTGCAGCTCTTCGCCGGGGGTGGCATCTTACCAAGCCGATCCGGACGGGGCCACTGCTGAGCAATTTGCTCGCTGCCCCCTCGCCCAGCTCGACGATGGCAAGTCTCTGGCCCCTTGTATTGGCCTTAGTGACGATCACCTTGGCGTCACCACTGGCCTCTCCCAGGACCTCTCTTAGGGCATTAGTAACCTCTTCGCTAGTTGTGAGGCAGTCTAGATCCCTAATTTCCACCGTAGTCCGGGGCTCGATCCTCCTCACGGAGCCCTCCTGCCCGATTGCGCTTTTGATCGCCTCACTGAAGGCGACTTTCTCCTCCTGCTTCGTCTTCGCGTCGAGCTCGAGGATCATATCTCCTGTGCGGGCCTGCCGAACACTCTTTACTTGCACCCCGGTCAGTTCTGGGGCGACCAGGGACCGGAGTCTTCCAAGTACTTCGGCATAGGTCTTCCCTTCTGCCGGTCGTACAATCACTGCGGCCGTTCTCAGCCGCCGGGGCCGTTTCTTCCTCTTCTTCTTCTTCCTTTCCCTCCCTGCTGTTATCGCCCCCTCCTCATGCTTCCTGCAGGAGGCACACACCGTGACCGAGGGCAATTTCGGCCCGGCAGAGACGGGGTGAGACTTCAGCTTTTTTTCCCTCCGTTTTTTTTTGAGACGACGCTCCATGGCCCATCTTCTTCTCCTTTGCTCTTCTTCTCTGGCGGCGATGGCTGAGAAGAAGGACTTTCCCGGATCTTACGGGGGCGCTTCCCCGACTCCTTGTCTTGCTCCCGCGCAGGCTGAGCTAGAAGCGCAGCCTCCATGGCGTCGAGCAGCTCGACGCACCTCGGTAGCCCGCTCTTAATCGGCATGGCCACATTTCTCTGTTTTGTGGTCGCCGTTTCCATCTCGACCATGATGTCGCGGCATTTGCCAAGCAAATCGCGTAGCGAGCTCCGCAAGACATCAAGATATTGCAGTTCCGCCGCTATCCTCGTCAGTTCGACGGGAGCCGAGCGGTCCACTCCTGCAGCACTGCGGTCGTTGGATAACGACGTCTAAAAAACCACTAGCAAAATGCTGAAAAATTATCACAATCAACTACCAAGAATATTCGATTATTTTGCATAAAAATGGTTTCGAGACAGTGATTAATAGTTTCTTAATTTTACTAATGCTGACCACGTAAGTTACTTGTTAGATAAACTAAAAAGTTAATAGCCAATGTTATGTTAAGAAATTAGCATAATATTAAGATGATTTATGGGAAGAGCGAATGTTTCAGAAAGTAAGATTTGCCTTTATACATGTACTCACGACTACTCTCGAAAACAGTCTGAGCACGAAAATGGGCACCGGATACATTACGATGAGAGTCAGCTCCATCAACCGTGTTACGGCAGCGAGAGAGAACAGGAATGCGGTTAGAATCAGAAGTATCACCAGCTTCAACAGACCTATGATTGCCTAGAATTATAGTTCTGGTCATTACAACGTCATGAAAATTACTGGCTACCACATAAACGTACCCGCATAAAAATAGAGTCTACGACCTCCTCGGAAACTACGTAAACCCTCGCACCCTAAATTCACCCTTCTAGTAACTGATGCCTTAAACATACCGCACTCAACCCTTGCACGCATATTGGGAAGCTAATTTACGACACATTTAGTCAATTAATTTTTCTAAGAACGAAGAAATATCTTGGAATAGTTTAGACCGTAGTCTTTCTACCCCTAATTCACCCTTTCGGCAATCAACATTTGAAGCTTCAACCCTCAATCCCCCGATTTATATTAAAAGGGAAGTACAACATGAACTTACATAATAAAGATATGTAAGTATCTGCGAGCTTCCGAAAATTACGTGAATTTTCCACCCCAAAATTCGTCCCTTCTGTAAATTAGATGTACAACACCGCCCCGCAACCAGCTGATTTACATTAAAAAGAGGAGAACCCAGCCGAAATTTACATGACATAAATAATATTAGTATCAACAAACTTTCCAAAATAATACAAACTGCCAACTTTGCACCCCAAACTCACCCCTTTGGGTAACTTGTGTACAAGAGGGGAACCTCGAACCCTTGCTTACAGAATACGTGTAGACAAGAAAATATTATCAGAGCGCAGGGAGTGTCTTAGAATAATCTTAACTGTCAATTTTGCACCTCAAAATCACCCTTTCAATAGTTGATATCTTTATCATCAAGCCTCGGCGCCCTGATTCAGAAAATAAAGGAAAGCTAACTTAAATTTATTTAATGTATTTAATAGAAATGTATTAGCAAACCTGGTCTAAGTCGATTTTATAAAAATACGTCGGCATGCAGAAATATTCCGGAATGATTGTAAATGTTCACTTTACCCACGATCAATCGGTCATTAACCCTCGACCATTCCATTCAGATCGAAAAGGGAAGCCGGACCTTTATTGACTGAAATCAGCATTCGTGAATATTTCACAGTAATTTAAAATACTCACCTTACACCCCAAATTTACTTCAGCAGTAACTAATACACGTCAGTCATTAACCCTGGACCTTTAAATTTATAAGGAAATGGAGTTCTAGCTTAAATCTATTGACAAAAATAAATCAATACTCATCAATATTTCGAAATTATTTTAAATATTAACTATGCACTCCGAATTCACCCCTTCAGTAGTTATCACCTTGGTCAACAACCCTTAATTTACATTAGAAAGAAAATCTAGCCAAAATCTATTTATTGAATACATAGGAGCATGTAGACATAAGCAGAAGTGTAACTTAATATTTAAATTAAAATTAAAAAAATTAAAATTTTGAGATTTAAATAATTGAAACTTTGTAATACAAATTCAATTCTTTAGTAATTGATATATTGGAACTCAAGTTCCAACCCTTTAATTTACATTATCCTAAATTTATTCACTAAGTATACATATGTATATCAGCGCAAATAGTATTCTAAATCTTTTCGTCCCTCTCTAAAACCCAAATGAAAAATAACATTTTATTTGCATAATAAATATTTTTTTTATCATTTGCAATAATAAATAAATAATTTGTCGAATTATTTGAATGATTTTTTAATGAAATAAATAATTTTATTATTACTAGCAATATAAAATATCAATTCAATTTGCAATCTTTTTTTTTCACTACACCCCGAACCCTCCATTTCATACGCCATCCACCAAGCTCCATAAAAACCCGTCCACCTAACCTAAACCTTCGACCCTAAAATCCGCAAGAAAAAAAATCGTGACCACTTCCGTCTGCGAGAAATCTTTGCTATCGATGGGCGAACGACTTTTCCAACGGAATTTTTCGGGGACCGAGCGATCTCAGCGACTCTGCGAGATATCTGGAAGCGGCTTACGCAAAAGATCGGCATCGTTCGTTGCCCGGAGCACGAAGGCCAGGAAAATATTTTTCTGGCGTCGATTTTCACGGTCGGGGCACGATCCTCCAATTCATTCCACTGGGTTAGGTCGCGGAGGCTTGAGACTGCATTCTTCCAGTTCACCCACCTCCCCATTTTTTCGTCGACGAAATAAGGGACCCGATAGGAGCCGCGCCAGAAATGGCGGTTAGAGTGTGCGATGGGATCGGCGAGGGTGTGGAGGGGAGAATTTTTGTATTCCGACGTTTGCACGTTCCTTCGACAGATGACACCCGACGCCACACGTCGCACTTTTCGCTCAAAGAGTTGGCCACAATCCACAACTTCGTGCGACTTTTATGAAAATCGGTGTTTTCATGTTTTCGAGGTTTCCTGAATTTGAATGCGCTGTCGATACGAAATGCGACACCAGACGCTATCGACGTACACAAGCATTGTTTCGAACTTATTTTTCGTAGATGTTAATTTTAGTTGAACATTTTATTTTGAACACTTCATTTTAAACATATTGGTTGTGAATACTTTATTTTACACATTTTAGTTGAACATTTTATTTTAAGCATGTTTATCGAACAGTTTGTTTGAACATTTTATTCTAAACATTTTAGTTGTACATTTTACTTTATATATTTTCATTGACCAAGTACTTATTTTTTGTGGATGTCAATATTTTTCTATTTTAGCTACAATATTTGCCTACGATTTTTGACTACAATTATATGATTGGAATATAAAATTTCATACGACGATCTTCGTGTTAAGTAATTTTTGTATTTAATTGTGATAAAAATGTTTACTTAACCAATTTTTTTTAAATAATATTATAGGTCACGTAGTACAAATATATTGTCTAAAGTAGTAATAAAGAATATTATCAGTTATGAACAATATGATTATAGACAATGTAATAAGAAAAACATAATCAATTATAAATATTGTTTAAATTATTGTTACATATGTATTGTTAACTAGGGATATGTCTTTTTCTATCGCTCCATTGTGTGGTTTTCGTATGTACAACAGATCCGACGTCCATTTTTTCGGTTTTTTTTCGTAATCCGCTTGATATTTGTATCTGAAAAAAAGATACTACTCCTGAGGACTACTCCTGTTTCCAGCACACTTTTATACAACACTCTGTATATTGTTACCGATATTCTTGTAGAGCATCGAAAGACAAATGCAACGAGTATAATGAATATATACAGTGACTCGCATTAATATTCGGACACGATATTGATACAAGAACAATTGCTCCTTTTTATTGTTTATGATAGTATTATTGAATCAATTGTTTTCTCATACAAAGTAAGTAGAAACATAAATTTTGTTTATTTATTGCACATGTTCTTTTGTATAATAAGCGATGAACAAGATTGTGAGGAAATTTAACGTCACAAAAATATTCGGATAGTGAATGAATTACATTAATTTTATATAAAATGAAAATCTTTTTAATCACGTTATCATAATATTAATATTTTGTCGGTTGACCCTTTTGTTTTATTACTTCATGTAATCGCTTGGGCATGTTACAGATGACTTTATTTAAATAATCCGACGAAATTCGTTTCCATTCGTCTAACAAACGTTGTTTTATCTTTGTTGTTGTCTTTGTAAGTATTGTACGAATTTTGTGGTCCAATTGATATCATAATTTTTTAATTGGATTTAAATCAGGCGATTGAGGAGAAGGATGCAGTACTTTTGGACAATTGTTTAACAAATATTCCTGTACAATTCTGACCTTGTGTTTAGGATCACTGTCCTAATAAAACTTAAAACTGTACGTACACCCATATTTATAACACTTGTAATTAAATTTTCTTTAAAAAATGTCCAAATATTTCATTTTATCCATAATACCATCGATAAAAACTAGTTCACTTATACCTACGGACTGTCCGATTATTTTTGTGACGTTAAATTTCGTCACTATCTTGTTTATCGCTTATTATACAAAAGGACATGTGCAATAAATAAACAAAATTTATGTTTCTACTTACTTTAAGGAGTGCTTTATTATATGAGAAAACAATTGATTCAATAATATTGTTGCGAATTACTGCATTTCTTTCGCGTCGCGGCATTTTATTTACAATAAAGTACATAAACTATAATACAACTCAATTCAATTATGTTTGAGATCTTTGGACCGCTCGACGATCCGATCCCGACTCTTCGATTGTCCGTTGATAACACACCTCCGTGGCAACCCCTCTCTTCTATTATTCTTTAAGGAGGTGTTCACAACAGGGCTGTTTCACATTACAGCCACTTGATTTGGACAAGTCGCCGTAACAATATTATCATAAACATTAAAAAAGAGATATAATTCTTGTAACAATATCGTGTCCGAAACATTAAGTAATCAACTTTCAAACGCAAACATATCGAGGTTAAACAATCGAAAGTATTCAATCATTATACTTGTTGGATTCGTTTCTTCGCCCTTCATCAAAACACGTACGATTCTATTTAAAATTAAACGAAAATAATTTATCAAAAATATTTAAGTTCCTCTGCTTTCAGACGCTACTATCTCAGGATTAAATGACCACAATACTACTCGTCTTATCATGCTCTTGTTACGAGCCGAGGGCCAGGCAGTTTGGGTGGCCGGAGGTTGCATGTAATTGGAATTTTTGGATGAGGTGCGTAGACCAGCCGATGTTTATTTCGACACGGGTAGCTACCTTTAAAATTAGGATAAGGTGTTTGGAGAAATTGATATTAGGGTTAGAAAAGAAATAAAGATATACCTCGAGCGGTTAAGATATATCTTGGTGGGTTATACCAACTACTGGTTTGAAACAGGAGGTGGAAATGATTAAACTTGAAACCAAAGAAAACTGGTAAAAACTAAATTATTACGCGTTGGGTTTTACAACTGTAAGTAAGTTTTCGCGGAAGAAGAATTGAAACTCGATGTTACTAATGTTTCCGCGTCGACGAATGACTCGAAACTAGCCCAATTCCCGGTCGCGTTTGGGCCCTTTATATAGTCAGTTTTTCTGTGGAAAAATGGTAGTGGGGATGATCCTATGTGGTCCGACTCCAGAAATGTTCGTCGTCGTACTCTCTCGGAGGTACTCGACTCGCGATATACAAATGAATCCCCGGCTGGCTGGCGCCAGCCTGGCGTATGCCTTCAGGAGCGAATATAAAAAATTCGTGGGAAGATTCTCCGTACGTTACACTCTAAAAGGCTCTTGAAAGCAAGCTACGAAATTCTTTTATTTCCGAATACCATAATCTGCGAAGCTTCAGAAAATCGGGTCTGCTTTATTCTACGTCCACCGAGATGGATATCCGGCGATCGTAATCCGCCGTTCGCAGAAGTCAGGAGACCAGAAACATAAAAACAACCGTGTCGCTGAAATTTCGCAACTCCATGTATCGGATTAACCGTCGGAAGACGGTTTCGATGGTCGCGGGCAACGTCTTACGACCGTTAGTCTATACGTACTCCGAATATCGCTTTCCGGCAAATTTTTTTTTGGGGGGGGGGGTAGTACAGCTATGCTCCATAAGGTACGGAAGAAAGCGGTGGAGGGGGACGGAACTAAAGGAAACCAGAAATCCTGCTGGATGATTGGCTTCTATCTTCAGTACGATCGGATCGCGCCGTTTATTTACAACACAGAGGCAACCTTTAGCGAACACCAACGACGACCCCCCACCCCACCCCGATCCAGCACCTAAAGGTGTCGGTGATGCAGCCACGTAGTGTTTGCACTCGTGGTTGGAGTGGCGAAAGCGACGATTCGTTACCGGGAAACACGCGAGTGTCGATCGAGTTTTCCTTCTTCGGTTTCGGCGGCGCTGTTGGTGCGGCGAGTTTATTGGAAATTTATGGCGACGGCGGGGAATATCAATTTTGGTGGGACGTGACTGGGAACAGGTTTTTGGCAGCGTTAAAAGGAACGCATTGAAATTGCTTATCGCTTCTAACGGTTAAGATTCGAATTAAAAAATGCGATCAATTAGGAAGAATATTATTTTTGGTTTATGGACCGTCGAGGTCATTTCAACCCGTGGCGTTTGGATCATTGCTTAACACGTTCGCACGCAGCATAAAGAACGTCATATTAATGTTCTGAATATAATTATTTAAAATTATAGCACACAGCATGATATTTAGAGAATCGATGCCTTCACTTTGGCGGCATTTTCATCATGTCGTGTAAGATGATACAATGTATTTAATGCAATAAATACAATAAATATAACTATGCTGATAGCGAACGTAATATAATTTAATTACTCAGCTTTTGGCAATTATGTAAAATACTAGAAATAGTATTTAATGTATTACATTATATTATATATAATGTACAGTTTTTAGTATGATATACAGTATAAATGTATTTAATTATACTATATAATACACGATATAATAATTTAGTATAATATACAGTATAATATATATATATATATATATATATATTATATACCATATATTATATTATATTATATACCATATATATATATATATATATATATAATATATATACATAATTATAATTATATATTATAAAATATAAAAAATGTTAATTTAATAATATTTTATTAATTATATATATATATATATATTTATATATAAAATATATATAATTAATAATATTATCAAATTTACATTTTTTATATTTTTTTATTGCTGCAGCATTTAATACATTATTACCGTATTAAATTATGCATTAACCTAATAAGAATGGTTTAGTACGATTACATTGTGTATAATGTTATTGATCCTGGAATTCCTAATAAATTAAACATTATTTAAAATCATGGAAATTTGAGTTCCTCGTTGTATTATTCAAATATTTTAATGATGCAACAATCTAGTTATCGTTATTTATGCGATAGTAATTATTGATATCTAAATTCCTCATAAATGTGATATCAATAAATAATCATTGTACGCAATATAACAAACATTGTTAAAAAGAACAATATGAGACAATTTTAAACAATATCATATGAAAATATAACATTGAGCATCATATATCCCATAAATTTAATATAAAATTCGTATCGATGTTATTATAATTCCGTTCAATATTATTGGAGCTTTAATACCTGAACAAAAAATATTATTTAATATCATGAGAGTTGAAGTTCTCTACAAAAAATATTATTAAATTATTATTATATATGTTATTATATATATTAAAATATTATATTCTCGAACTTAAAATTCATATTATTCTAACATTAATTAGTGTCGTTAAAATTCAAATTGCTGTTAAATTGACATAAACTAATATGTTGAGAGGTATTATTGTTTCCTGTTGTCGAAATATAAATTTCTTATAAGCTAATATTGATTTCGTGAGAGACTGGATGTGGTTTGTGGTGAGTGGACGGTGACAAGGTGACTATGTACATATAATATTATACGATATTGGCTGTAATGTAATTAGAACTCGCCATTTGTGATTGTGATTGGAGTATGATGAATATTGTAATGCGACTGTAATTACATGCTATTAGGAGAAGATGATTGATTAAAACCATCAACCCAATTATATGTATATTAAATATAGAAAATAGTATAATACACACACAATAATTTTTTTTTTTGTTAAGTTACACAATTTTGCTTCGTGTAATGTTTAAAAGTGTAAAATGATGATAACGATAATTTTATCATTTATAATATTGTTTGTTATATTCCCCGCCTATTTTATATCTTCTACACTTTCTAAAATTTTTGGTATTTCTATATTTGATCATTGGTAATTAGTTATTAATTTTATTTGTCATTTATATTAGTACTACCACGATTTACAGCGGGTATTTTTTATAGTTTTCCCCCAGTTTACATATCTTACAATTTTTAAATTTCTAGTACTTGTATATTTGACTATTGCATTTTCTGTAGACTCTATATTTTTCGTAATCACAACTTACACCGGTCTTTTTTTATAGTTTTCCCCTATTTTGCATCTTTCATAATTTTTAAATTTTTAGTTCTTGTGTATTTGACTATTCCATTTACGTAGTTTCTATATTTTAGTATTTCTATATTCGCCAGTTGCATTTTAGTGGTTTCTATGGCTTTAGTATTTCTATATTTGATTATTACATTCGTGCAGTTTTTATATTTTTAATATTTCTTTATTTATTACGTATACTCTATTTATATTGTTTATACATATAGCCAAATATAAAAATACTAAAATGTAGAAGCTACATGAATTCAAAAATTCAGTAAATTTTATATTTGTTGTATATTAATAATCTATATTATAATATAATAATATAATAAATATAATATATATAGTAATATATAATAAATAGTATCCATATTTGAATATATCTACATTTGATTACTGAATTTATATAGTTTCTACATTTTACTATCTTTATATTTGATTATTGTATTTCGTCAAGTTTCTAATATTTCTATCATTTTCTTCTTAATTGTATTTTGCATGTATCGGAATTCTGCCATGTATTACAACGATTCTTACAATCATTGAGCTTCTGCTGTGATTTTTTAATGTATAGTATTTCTACAGTCGACGACATTTATCATTTGATGGATCGTGCGAAATCATTCGGCTCGAATTCACATTTAACTAAACTCGAATAGCGGAATTATGTTTGATGCGAGATTTTCGCGGAAAATTTTGCGAAACTCTCAACGGTATTGATCGACGAGAAAGAGAATGATCGACTTTCGAGTTCACGTCGTAATTGTTGCATAGGGGATTATGGATTTGATGGATTGATAATGAGCCAGCTATCAGCGCAAGGATTATTTCGTACTGGTTTCGTGAATGTTTGATAAGCTTCGATTAGGCCACTGATTTTACATGTCTATATAAAATATACATTTGTTGTTGTAATAATCTCTGTGCAATTCGTCAGGAGAAATTCATTATCGAACGTATTCTCCTTTTAATAATTGGGAACCATTTTAATGAAATTTGTTCATAATAATTATTATTATTATTATTATTTCCTCTGCAGTTCGATGAAAATTAACGAGAGAAAATCACCTTCTATAAACAAATACAACCGCGTATTATTCTTACGATTATTTCAACATTCATTTAAATTGAAGTTATGTGTAATGATAATTAAATATTACATTGGTTGAAGTTACGTGAAAATCAAGAACAGAAAACATTTTCCATAAATAAATATATTTATTTTAATTATAATATTTATTTTAGTTACGAACTTATATGAAATAATTATTAAAACCTATTTTCAAAGAAGTTTCATGAAGATCGTGGAGAATAAAATCATTAGTAATAAATGGATATGTACACGTACATTTTTGTTAAAGATTGTCTCAATGTTTATTTAATTTTCAAATCATTCATAATTGATAATTATTTCATTGGTAATTAAGTAGAAACCTTCAGAATTAAAGTTTTCTTGTACATATATACATAAATATAAAGTTAAAAAAATTGTGTCTAAAAATATAGCAGTAATTTTCTTTCGAAAAGAAAACTTTCGAAATCATAATTAATATTGCTTGGTCATCTCTCGGCTCGCTAATGTGCTTCAATAATCAAACACAGCTATAATTCCCAAGAGCTCCATGCCATAATTATCACGTTCGAAAATTCAATTATTGTATAATATGAGAATCAATTCTATTTAGTATTTCACGAAACCGAAATATGGATGTATATAAATTCCATAATTAATATACAAGGAAATTCATTTATTTAATAACGAGAAAGCTACGTATTTAGTGTATCACGAATGAAAACAATAATTGAAACAATTTTTAATTAGTTATATAATATTTTCGGGATTATTTTTATTAAAATTGTATAATTGATATAACTGCGGAATCGAATGATGCGAGAGAAGTGAAAATCAATGTATTCAATGATCGGCTGATGATTGAGAAGTGAGAGGCGATTGAGATTGTTATTTACATATGTCGAGAATATAGTGCGTGAAATTAGCGTAAATATTCGCGTGTATATTTTAATTTTTTGTACAATCAATTGACAATATAAATTGATGAAATTTGATTATCAACAGTATACAACAACTCTGAAAATTCTTCGACATTTTGCTTTTATTGAAATTCCTTAATAACATATCATTTAATATCATCGAAATTCAAATTGCTGTAAATTTTCGCATTAGCATTGCTGAAATTAAAATTCGTATTAATCTAACATTAACTGGTGTCGTTCAAATTGTAATTGCTATAAAATTAACATAAGCTATGTGGTCTGGCTAGAACTTACTATTGTTATAATTTATATTATTTACCATTATAAATTGATAAAATATGATTATCAACAATGTTGAACAATATAAAATTCTTATGATATTTCAATTTTTATTTTAAATTTCGTTCGAAGAATCGCTGTTCCTGTCAACAATCAAACTTCGTCTGAGGAATAATTACCCTTCCACAAAATTCAACTATTCCGATCCCTTCATTATAAAGTTTTTAATATTCGTATAGCCTCGGGCTATTTATAAATTTCTCGGAGAAAAAATTTTACAGATTCTCCGACGTAATTAACTCCTTGAAATACGATTTCTTTCATTGTCATGTTGATTAGCATACTCTGTCGTTAATAAATTCTACACGAGACAGAAAATTTATATTTGTTACATTATATGACTGCATTGTTTTAAATGACAACATATTCAATTTTTATTGTAACATATTTTTGAACATTTAGTACATATCGAATATATATCATTCGAGCAAGGAGGGGATAGTTTTACCCTTAGAAATATAAACGAAGGAAAGAAATTCAATTTTTTAATATCTTTAAATTTTTATCTTAAATTTTTTTAATATCTGGTGCAATTTTAAAAATATGGAAGTTCTATCTCAAAGAAAATAAAAAGGGGTGCAAAATCTAATTTTCGCTGGAAGTAATTTCTTAATATCCAATAAAATTGTAGAAATAATTATGCAGAGAGGGAAACATCTACAAGATACCACATTCGTTCAGGGGGTAGTTTCGTACTACGAAAAATAAAAAGGGATGAAACATTTAATTTTCACTGCAAATATTTTATTAATATACGGTAAAATTTTAGAAATAGACATGGAGATAGGTAATATCTAGACATCGTTATTAAGGCGGTAGTTTCACCCTGAAGAAAGTAAGGAAGGCATGAAAAATTTAATTTATGTTATAAACAGCTTTTTAATGTCATGAGAATTTTGATAACATATACAAAAATAGGGTAACATCTACATATCGCAATTAAAAAGGGGCTGTTCCGCTCTAAAAAAAAATAGGTAAAGGGGATAAAAAGTTCAAATTTTATTATACGCATTATTTTAATACCTGATAAATTTGCAAAATATACAAGAAAATGGGATAACATCAGGATGTCGTTGTTAAAGGGGCAGTTTCACCGTGCAGAAAATAAAAAGGGGACGAAAATTTTTTGTTCAGGAGCAATTAAAATTATGAAATAAAATTGTCCGACATTCATAATTTCAACATAAAAATCATCGAGAAATCGTAAATTATCCGTCGCGACGCGTGCTCACGAGCCAGAATCAGCGTAATCGTTTAACTCCTGCGAAATTTGCCCTAATCGCGATCATCTGAAGCTGTAGTGACTCCGTGTCATTGTTACAAGTGCGCCAACGATATTTCACCAAATTCTGATTCGCTGGATCAACCGAAACTTGCTGGACCAATTGAATTTCGGCGGCCGGGGGTGGCCAGCCGCCTTCGTAAAGGTCGCGCGAACATGATAATCACATTTCCGACTCAGCGCGAATATTTTTGGCTCTACGCACGGCCGGCACTACACCATAAATCGCACGAAACGAAAAATGGTTCGATGGAACTCGAGCGATAAGCGAAAATGAAACTTTGTTGGTCATTTTTCAAATTCGCGTGCTTCTGATAAGTTCGAAACGTTTCTCCGGCGTATGAAATCACCGTGATTCTGTGGAACGAAGTATTCCCTTTCCAACGAATCCAAGAACGTTGATCTGCGATACTTTGTTGCAAATTTATAGCAGTTTTGAAAAAAAGTATACAAGATTAATGTGATTTCTGAGGTCGTGGAATTCTAGGCGAACATTTTTCGAAATTCAGAATACCATAACTTCGTTAAAAAATATCGTAGGGTGGTGTTTTTCTACTCATTTTAGAAGTCCAATTTCCCAGTTTCGTAGCATCTTAATTCTCCTGTTTTATAAATTTTATTTCGTTAATACCCTGCACTGTAAATAAAAATGGTTCCATCCTGTCGATTTCTCATATTCGCATAGATCTGAGTGGTTCAAAAAATTGTTTGGCAAACGCAATCACAATTATTTTAACGAACGAAGTCTCCCCTTTCGAATGAGCCCGAAAGTATTGATCTATGATTTTTGTTTGCCATCGTATAGCACCTTGGATTCTCTTCCGAATGAAATTCTGAAATTCAAAATACCGTAACTTTGTTAACAAAAAAAACTGTAGAATGGTGTTCTTAGATAAATTTCAAAGGGTGAAATCTTCGCTTTCGCGCCGTTTGGATTATTTAGTATTAGTGCCCGATCGCGAGTGCCTGATCTCCGTTCCTTCATGAAGTGGCTGAAACGACGAGAAACCTGGCAGAAAAGTATAAATTTCATTGTTTTGTTTCTACACTTTTCATTGATAAGTGTTACATCGACGAGATTGCATAGCGAATATATTTTGGCCAATTGGTGTTATTTCAATCATTTCGATGATAATTTTAATGACAATATAATTTCAAGGATAATATTTTCAAAGATAATAATTTCGAGAATTATATTTCCAAAGACAACAATTTCGGAGACAACACTTTCTAGAATAACAATTACAAAGATAGTAATTTCTAGGATAACAATTTCAAAAATAATAATTTCTAGAATAATTTCTGGGATAATTTCGAAGGTAATAATTTCGAAGATAGTAATTTCGAAGATAATGATTTCGAAGATATCAATGTCGAAGATAACAATTTTGAAGATAACAATTTCGAAAATGATAATTTCAGAATTAATAATTTCAAAGATGATATTTTCGAAGATAATAATTGACAATTTCGGTCGAAATTATAGAAATCCTGTTAAATACAAGCAAATACTAAATAAAATATAATTTTCTTGACATTGCGATATCTTCTGAACCGTCGATTAGTTCTTTATTTTCTTGGCTACAACAGTAAAGTCACGATGCTCCTTCCCTATTCTCTTGCGGAACGATACGTCATTATAACGAAAGCCCCTGTAATTAATCCTTTCCAAGACCTTTAAGCGGCACCTCCTCGCGATGATCTGCGCGTAATTGGAAGTCATGATTGCAGTCACTAACTTCGGTATGCTCAGAAAATTATGGATCACGCTATTAATTCCAGTGTCAGATATCGGTACTTTCACTTGCTGTCCATTATTCAGCGCATTGGCAACCTCCACGGACACGGACACTAAGCCCTCGCCAATTTTTCGCTGCTGCATCTCCGGCAGCGTAGCCAGGAACATCAACTCCATAATACAATCAATTTTATAATATTTGAATAAATTTATCTTGCTGTGTATAGCAATCAGAAAATCTACGTAGCCCCTGGCCCGGTGATATACGCAATTATCCTTGAATCTCTCAAGCCAACTCTTTTGGCAAGGTCGCCAGAGGACCGGGCGATGTCGACGAAACGGTGGGCGCCCACACGGACGTCGCGGGTTAGTTACAGGATCTCTCGGCATCGGATGATCTCTCAATATCTTAATTTTATTGAGAACAACACCAACAACTTCCCCAGTCTTGACGTCGACTGCAACAATGCTGACACCGTCTTTAGCAATTTCCACACAGAGCTCCTCGAGCGCTCTGACGCTACAAGGCGCCGATATCAGATTTACGGCTTTGCAGATGCTCTCGTTGGGGAAAAAGCTTTTCCTTATTACTTGTAATGCTCCCTCCAAAGTATCCTCCGTCAGAGACTCGAACTCGATTTCTCCACCTTCTATGCAGCCCCACTCAATGCAGGATTCAGTATTAGTTCTGGAACTGAACGAAAAGAAACAATTAATTAGTATGCACGTAATATTAAACGGTATATTAAACGACGGAAGCTTTAATCGAATCAAGTTTCCAGAAACGTTTGGAGATACAGTAATGTCTCCCTAACTGACGCTCGGATTACGCACAGAAATGGACAATCTGGGAAGAGGAGACACGATTACTCGAGCCTCGCGGCTCGTTTTTATAGTTATCGGTGAATCGACAACTTTGTAGACGACTCGTTTTTATAAGCGAATAGATTGGAAATATCTATACGCCAGGATTAAACACATTTTTCCGTTCCGAAAAACTTGCAATTTCTCGATCCATCCGTTTCGAATGGCACGATGTTTCAATGCGCATACTTCTAAATTCATAATTTCGAAATTATCTGGTTTCTGTAGTTTCTGATTTTTAAGATTCCAATTCCAATTCAAATCAAATTGACGGTTTTTAAATTCTCTGATTTATAAATTTACAATTTCGAAGTCAGCTGATTTCTATATGATCAAATTTTTAAGATTTCAATTTCTAAATTCTTTGATTTATAAATTCACGATTTTTCAGTTTTCTGAAATTTTAATTGTTATCAACTGGTTTCTAAATGTTCTAGTTCTTACCGTTTCAATTTCTGAATTGTTTGATTTCTGCATTTACGCTTTTTAAGATTTCCGACTCTTAAATTTACAAATTTTTAAATCATCTGCTTCCCAAATTTTCTAAATCTTATCATTTTAATTTCTAAATTCTTTGATTTACAAATTCACGATTTTTAAGTTCTCCGATTTCTATATATATAAATGTACATTTTTTAAATTATCTAGTATTTAAATTTTCTAATTTTCAAGATTTCAATTTACAAAAATTTGAATAATCGTATCTCCTCTTCCCGACTTGTCCATCTTCGTGCACTATCCAAGCATCAATTAGGGAGAATTCTCCGTATCCGGCCAAACTAGAGGTTGATTCGTGTCTCGATGAAAAATATATTTTATTTATAAATATTTAAATTCGTAAAAATAAATTGTTCTTTCTTATACCCGACACACGGAAGACATTAGTCAAAACAAGTGACTGAAGAATGTTCGCGGAAAAATATAGCAAAAATGTACGTACCATGCCATTTTAGTTCACTAAGAAATTGTCACTATACTTCACTGGGAAAATTAACTGAGAAAATTCGCCGAAGTCTTCGCACTGATCACTGCTGTTTGCTGATTGCTGGTTGTTGCTGCACTGATCGCAGAATAAGTGTTTCCGTTGACATCGGCAGGCTATTTATACTGTCTTTGCTAAAGGACAGAACGTCCTAATCAGCAAGGACGAACAATGACAAAAGGATACTACCGGAAAAGATGCGCCAGGTATAAAAACGTCTCCCGTGGAAAACCATTAGCCACCGCTGCCGGCTATCAGGTAAGCACATGTACCTGCGATGACCGGTCGTGTCATACGGATTTTGCAAGGATTGGCTCGTTCGGTTAAATTAAAAAAAAAAGAGAAGCGGCGGATTAGGCCGAGCCAGTGCAAATGAGTCAATTGAAGGAACCATTGTAAACAGGCTCGCACCGAGGCTTGATGAAAATTATGATTTGCAAGGGAAAGCAGAACCTACCGGGAGTAAACAGTGTCTGGTTATTTACGGTAAATAAATAATAACAATATCTTATTTTAAGTTTAACAATATATAAATATATTTGACGTTCAAAATAAGAAACGAGACTCCTATTTTATTTATTGTTATTATTAATAAACAAAATTATATGGATTAATAGAAAATATATTTCAAATGATATTTAAAATTTCATAACTGAAATTAAATGATTATTACAATTGACTAATTATGAAAATGATGTAAGTCCATTTAAAGCCAGCAAACATGTATTATTTTGATTAAATTACATATTGATAAATTAGTAGTATTTTGTTTTTTTTGTACATAATATAACAGCTGTCTGTTGAAACGAACGACGTGATATTATTTCATGTAGTAAAATGATATAAATGCAATGCATATGCGACAAATGAACGCAAGTCGCTAGCTGAAATCTACACATGCATTCGACTGTGCACTAGCAAAAGTCCCGAAAAGCTGTTATTGAAATTAATTTCTCAATGCCATAAATAAAGTTTTTATTTTCAAATAAAACTTTTTTTAATAATCGCTCTATTTGTCATAGCGTGTCATAGCGTATTGGGGATCTCAATTTTGTATCGCGCCTCGGGCAACAGTACGCATTAATCCGCCAATGCTTCGGAGGACTGTTCATTTCGCCCTTGCTGAAGAACAGAGAACCTCATATTCGTCAAGGACGAACAATGCCGGCGAAAAAGATGCCGGGCATGAAAATGCCTCGCGAATACAACCCTTGGTCGCCGAGGCCGGCCATCAGCTATATGTATACAGTGACTCCCACTGATATTCGAACACTTTTCAAGGTGCTATTTTAACTTTTTTAAAATTAGAGTAGACGATTTGAATTTTTTTTTAGATCATAGAGGGACCTGTATAATAGATAATGTTACAATTTTGCTATTACATACTTGGAATGACAAAACGAAGTAAAAAACTCTCGTTGTTTAACTTTCTTATCTGAGGAAGCTACTTTTGATCACTTTTGGGCTAATTTTGCCGATTTTTCGAACTTCGAGATATTTAACTAATAAATGTTCAATAAAATATATATAAATGATTTAAATATACAGGGTGTTCCACAAATTATTCTAACAGCCGAAAATGAGGGGTAGCTGAGGTCATTTGAAGTAACTTTTTCCTTTGCGAAAATGCAATCTGCGTCTTTGTTTACGATTTATTAACGGAAATCACTGACCAATGGGAGGTGACGGCGCGAAGTTCGAGAGCCCGCAGAAAGAGGCTTTGACAGATGGTCGGGACGGACTCGAGCCGCGTTCGAAGTATTGAACAAATCACGAAGCGAGAACTTTCCGGATTTTTTTTACAGTGATATTTTTAAGAAAAACGCTGTTCACCTTTACTTTAGAACGTCTGAAGAATATTTACTAATTTGTCGGACCCGAAATAGTAAGCAATTTAACCGTGACGGCCGTTTTAATTTTCTAGTGTGCATGACACCTTGTCTGTAACGTATGAAATTTTTAAACATGTGGTGTACAGTGAAGATTAACAAAGTACGTAAATGTGGTCAATGCACTATCCCCCACACATTTCCGTGCATAAAGTGGATTTTACAACTAAATGGGTGAGTATCTTATTGATAATATTCTTCATATTTCTCTAACAAACATATCCCTCACGTCCTTTAACACGATTATTATTTATTAAATTAGCTTTGAGAATCATTCGAGCCATTGCTGCATCAAATAACCGTACTAAAAACCATACAACATAAAAACAACGTTAAATACATAAATAACAATCGACGAATAAAACCTGGTAAATAGAAAAGAACGGACTAAAAATTCTACGAAAACGTTAAAATTTTCCAAAAGAAAGATACGTGGCGATCATATTTCACGGCATATTCTGGTCGCATGACGAACCGCCAAATTTCCAGAAGAATTCATGTTCGTCCCGATGCGCGCATCAACCAAAAAACTAATCTCGTTTCGAATGGAATCGAGCGAATTGTTTCACGTCGGGGAGAATGATTCTCGGCTGGCAGGGCGCGATGAATTTAAAGTTGATTTCGCATAAAACGCGTACAGGGTATCGCGAGAGCCGTCCGTATCTCGGCTACAGTCCCATTATTTCGCGGCAGCCATATTGGTTTCATGGGGGTCCACGGGGGTCCACGGGAGCTAGCGGGAAATCGAAAAATCGGTGACGATCGGCCGGCCGCGGCCGGTTCGGTATCGGTGTTTCTATTACGCTCCTGTCCCGGTGCCGTTCGCGGAATCACGTTATTTTAATAGCGACAGTGGAACAAAAGACTGTATCGAACGGTCCTCTCGATTTGTGCACGCGTGCGTGCTGCGCATCGTGGGAAATCTGGTCGTTAAGCGGATAGGTTCGCGTCGATGACGGAAATATAGTCGCGATCCGCGTCGTAACCTACCGTTATCTCGATGGACCCTTAAATTATTCGGTTGATTGCTGTTGCCGCACCGCGGACGCGCTGGAACCCCGTTCGAATTTCCCGCCAATCGGCCGTGATCGCCGCGATGGGCGCGCAGAGCTCCAAGAGGTGAGCGAAACCACCCGCTCGAGGACACTTATTAGGCCGCGGTCACGCTTCCGGCCGTGATGATAACCGACGATGAATTTTATCTCGTAGATTCCGATCTCATTTACACGTCGCGAGACGATCTTTTCTCGATCTCGTTGTCGGTTCTTCGAAGATTTCAGTTTGAAACTCGAATTGGTGGGAGATGAATTTCTTTCTCAGCAGACAAATTATCGCGTTTGAGAATTTTTCCCGGTGTAACTTGTGACGAATTTTTCGCACGAATTTTTCGTAGAACGATTCTGTAGACTCTCGCGATCGTAACCGTATATTTTTTTACTATATCATGGAGCAATAAACATTTTTAAATGACGCTCGAAAAATGCCAGACACCGCTGACGTACCATTTTAATGGGGACCGCCGTCCGATTGATTTTAAAAGCTAACCCTTTGCACTCTAATGGCGACTCTGAGGTGCCAACAAAATTTACCGCACTATAATTTCAAGTAATTTTTACGTTACTGAAGCTGCTTTTTTTTAAATGCAAATAAATAAAAATTATGGCTAATATTAGGAAATATATTTTGCTACCAATATTTTAGGGCATCGTTGGTCAGAATTAAAATTTTTCGTTGAAGATGGTCTCAAATTTTATTTCATTTTCAATTTATTAATAATTGATGATTATTTCAATGGAAATTCCATAGAAATCTTTGGAATACCAATTTTATTTTACATATAAATAAATATAAATTTGAAATGATTATGTCTAAAAATATAGCAGCAATTTCCTATCAAAAAGAATGCTTTCGTGGCCTTGCGGCTCGTTTTTGTAGTTGTTGACGATCGTTAACTATAAAAACGAGCCGCAAAGCTCGAATAATTGTATCTCCTCTTCCCAAATTGTCCATTTTTGTTTCTAAGCTGAGCATCAATTAGGGAAAATTTACTGTACACATAACAATTCCATACTTGATATATAAGGAAATTCATTTATTTAATAATAAGAAAGTTATGTATTTAATGTATCAAGAATGAAAAAAGTAATTGAAATAATTTTTAATTAGTTATTTAATATTTTCGGGGTTATTTTTATTAAAATTGTATAATTGGTATAACTGCGGAATCGAATGATGCGTGAGCAGTGAAAATCAATGTATTCAATGATCGGATGCTGCATGAGAAGTGAGAGGCGATTGAAATTGTTATTTACATATGTCGAGAATTTTGTGCGTGAAATTAGCGTAAATATTCGCGTGTATATTTTAATTTTTTGTAGAATCAATTGACAATATAAATTGATGAAATTTGATTATCAACAGTACACAACAATTCTGAAATTTCTTCGACATTTTGCATTTTTTGAAAATTCCTTAGTAACATATTATTTAATATCACCGAAATTCAAATTGCTGTAAATTTTCGCATTAGCATTGCTGAAATCAAAATTCGTATTAATCTAACATTAACTGGTGGCATTCAAATTGTAATTGCTATAAAATTAACATATGTTATGTAGTCTGGCTAGAATTTACTACTGCTATAATTTATATTATTTACTATTATAAATCGATAAAATATGATTATCAACAATATTGAACAATATAATTAACAACTCTAAAAATGCTTATGATATTTCAATTCTTATTTTAAATATCACGAATTTCACTGGAAAATCGATATATGTATCTATGTAAACACTGTGATTCTAATGGTTGTTGCACATTAGAAAACATACAGGATATTGAAAAGTTCGTGAAGAATTGAAATTTCGTTCGAAGAATCACTGTTCCTGTCAACAACCAAACTTCGACTGAGGAATAATTACCCTTCCACAAAATTTAACTATTTCGATCCCTTCATTATAAAGTTTTTAATTTTCCTATAGCCTCGGGCTATTTATAAATTTCTCGGAGAAAAAATTTTACAGATTCTCCGACGTAATTAACCCCTTACAATACGATTTCTTTCATTGTCATGTTGATTAGCATACTCTACACGAGACAGAAAATTTATATTTGTTACATTATATGACTGCATTGTTTTAAATGACAACATATTCAATTTTTATTGTAACATATTTTTGAACATTTAGTACATATCGAATATATATCATTCGAGAAAGGAGGGGATAGTTTCACCCTTAAAAATATAAACGAAGGAAAGAAATTTAATTTTTTAATATCTTTAAATTTTTATCTTAAATTTTTTTAATATCTGGTGCAATTTTAAAAATATGGAAGTTCTATCTCAAAGAAAATAAAAAGGGGTGCAAAATCTAATTTTCGCTGGAAGTAATTTCTTAATATCCAATAAAATTGTAGAAATATTTATGCAGAGAGGGAAACACCTACAAGATACCTTATTTATTCAGGAGGTAGTTTCGTACTACGAAAAATAAAAACATTTAATTTTCACTGCAAATATTTTGTTAATATACGGTTAAATTTCAGAAATAAACATGGAGATATGGTAATGTCTAGACATCGTTATTAAGGGGGTAGTTTCAGCCTGAAAAAGGTAAGAATGGCGTGAAAAATTTAATTTTTGTTATAAACATTTTTTTAATGTCAAAACAATTTTGAAAACACATAAAGAAATAGAGTAAAATATACATATCGCAATTAAAAACGGGCTATTCCGCTCTAAAAAAAAATAGGAAAAGGGGATAAAAGTACAAATTTTATTATACACATTATTTTAATATTTGATAAATTTGCTGAATATACAAGAAAATGGAATAACATCAGGATGTCGTTGTTAAAGGGGCAGTTTCACTGTGCAGAAAATAAAAAGGAGATGAAAATTTTGTTCAGGAGCAATTAAAAGTATGAAATAAAATTGTCCGACATTCGTACCGGCGATTCTCGTCAACCACCGCTAAAAATCATCGAAAAATCGTAAATTATCCGTCGCGAAGCGTGCACTTATTATCCGTCTTATTATCCGTCGACGACGAGCCAGAACTAGCGTAATCGTCTAACTCCCGCGACATTTGCCCTAATCGCGATCATCTGAAGCTCTAGTGACTCCGTGTCATTGTTACAAGTGCGCCAACGATATTTCACCAAGTTCTAATTTGCTGGATCAACCGAAACTTGCTGGACCAATTGAATTTCGGCGGCTGGGGGTCGCGCGAACATAATAATCACATTTCCGAATCGGCGCGAATATTTTTGGCTCTGTGCACTGCCGGCACTACACCATAAATCACACGAAACGAAAAATGGTTCGATGGAACTCGAGCGATAAGCGAAAATGGAACATTGTTAGTCGTTTTTCAAATTCGCGTGCTTCTAATAAGTTCGAAACGTTTCTCCGGCGTACGAAATCACCGTGATTCTGTGGAACGAAGTATTCCCTTTCCAACGAGTCCAAGAACGTTGGTCTGCGATGTTTTGTTGCAAATTTATAGCAGTTTTGAAAAAAAGTGTCCAAGATTAGTGTGATTTCTGAGGTCGTGGAATTCTAGGCGAACATTTTTTAGGGTGGTGTTCTTCGACTCATTTTAAAAGTCCAATTTTCCAGTTTCGTAGCATCTTAATTCTTCTGTTTTATAAATTTTATTTCGTTAATACCCTGCACTGTAAATACAAATGTTTCCGTCTTGTCGATTTCTCATATTCGCATACGTCTGAGTGGTTCAAAAAATTGTTTGGTTCACAATTATTTTAACGAACGAAGTCTCCCCTTTCGAATGAGCCCGAAAATATTGATCTATGATTTTTGTTTGCCATCGTATAGCACCTTGGATTCTCTTCCCAATGAAATCCTGAAATTCAAAATATCGTAACTTTGTTAACAAAAAAAACTATAAAATGGTGTCCTTAGATACATTACAAAGGGTGAAATCTTAGCTTTCGCGCCGTTTGGATTATTCAGTATTAGTGCCTTTGTATCTTTAAGACCCACCATTCTAAGTAGAGATAGTAATTTTTTCAAATTCACATTTCTCTCATAATTTAAACTTTTCATAGCGATTGAAATGACTATGATCTGATAGAATGAAGTCTCCTCTTTCCATTGGGACCAAAAACAGTGATCTACGAGCTTTCCTTGCCATTTTCTGCCATTTTACACCATTTTATGCTACTTTATGCCATTTTATGCTATTTTATATCATTTTATGCCATTTTCTGTCTACGGAAATTATTCAAAATTCAAGCAATGGATTTTCAAAAACATGTAATTCGCTATCCTCTCTACAATGATTGCAACTCTGTTACATAACGAATGTATTAGAGGCTGAGCAAAGCCGCTAATAGGATTCACGTCTGCATGCAATTCTGTTAAAGGGGTTTAATTGATTATTTTAGTTGCAGTCTGTTAATATCCGTTTTAACACGAGACCGCAAGCTTCTGTTAATCCATTAGATCGCGACGCGGATCGGAAATTACAGTGAGAACGCAGCAGTCAATCGGATGTGTGCACCACTTTGATTATTCCTCTATTGTAACTACATATCCGTATTTACAAACTTCCCTTTTTATTTATCATCGTATTATTTTCATAAAATTCTGAACATTTCTTTATCGTTGCGTCAATATTTATTTTTAAAGAAATTGAAAACATACTGCAAAATTTGTTATCAATGAAGCAGACTGAGAATTTATTAATTGCTCAAGAATTTGTATACATTTGTCTACGACAAATGATATAAATTATTAACATTATATTTACAATGAATTATGAACAATTTTATTACAGCAACAATTGTTGACAATATATTTACAATGAATTACGAACAATTTTATCACAACAACAATTGTTAACAAGCCACAATGATTAATAGCGAGAACTTTGTATAATTATGATATTTGCATATTTTGAAAACGTACGTTGCTAAACAGTAATTGTCGATTTTGGGTTAGGTTTCGTCATAGAGCATTTTTTAGGCCATAAATTCGTTCCCAATCCTGTTCTTTTAATAATAATCTACGGAAAGTAAGATCAATTGTTAATAATGGCAATCCAAATTCGGTCATATTATAGAATATTGTATTGTATGTCGCGATCGACGTAGACAATTTGTATTTAACACGACCAAGCTGTGGATAATAACACTAGCTAATAACGAAAAGAAAAGTGCTAATCGTGCGAACCGTTCTGTTTCCCTTTGGAGCGGCTTCGCGGATTGAATCCATTGAATCTAAATCGTCTAAACAAACTGCAGTCAACCGAATTGTTACTGCTAATCAAATCGGACGCACCAAAACCGCCGTCGCGCCGGTGTAAATGAAATTCAACGTGGCAGGCGAATTGGATCGGAATTATACGATTCTAATTCCGCGTGTACGCGGGACATTACCAAGGTTCGATTAACCGCTGGCTAGTTCGAACGTGAAAACGACAAATCTCCGGACAGTGTTAATAACGGCGTCGTTTAAACCACTCTACAATAATCCATAGATCGCCGATTGGAATACAAATCGTTCCGAAATAACAGTCAAGATACCGCATTTCAAAAATCGAAGAACTTAGAAATCGGAATCATAAAAATTAAAACATTTAGGAATCGGATGACTCAAAAATTCTAAATTTAGAAATCAAATGACATAAAAATTGTGAATTTGAAAATCAAAGCATTTCTAAATTGAAATCTTAAAAATCAAATAACATAAAAATCGTGAATTTAAAAATCGAAGAATTTATAAATTGAAATCTTAAAAATCAGGAAATTTAGAAACCAAATGATTTCAAAGTTGTTAATTTAGATATCAGAAGACTTAAAAATCGTGAGTTTGTAAATCGGACAGTTCAGAAATTGAAATCTTAAAAATCGGAAACTACAGAAACCAGATAATTTCGAAATTGTGAATTTAGAAGTATGCGCATTGAAACATCGTACCTTTCAAAACGGCTGGATCGAGAAACTGCAAGTTTCTCGGAAAGGAAGAATGTGTTTAATCCCGGCGTATAAATATTTCCAATTTGTTTCTACGGCGGCATCGTTCCGCTGATATTTCACAGAAAAAGATGTTGGTCCCCAAAGGAACGGACGCGACTTATTCATCACGACCATGAATAATAATCAGAAAAGAATAACTGCGATTCCGTGCGAACTTTATGAATTCCGGAATTCTCGGCGATTTGCTTTATTTATTTTACGTCGGCGTTGCGCCGCAACAATGCAAATGTTGATGCAAATGCGCGAGTGCCTGATCTCCGTTCCTTCATGAAGTGGCTTAAACGACGAGTAACCACGCAGAAAAGTATAAATTTCATTGTTTTATTTCTACACTTTTCATTGATAAGTCGATTGATAAATCGACGAGATTCCAATAGCAATGCATAGCGAATATATTTTGGTCAATTGGTGTTATTTTAATCATTTCGATGATAATTCTAAAGATAATAATTTGAAGGATAATAATTTCAAGGATAATAATTTCAAGGATAATAATTTCGAGATCTATATTACCAAAGATAACAATTTCGGAGATAACACTTTATAGAATAACAATTTCAAAGATAATAATTTCTAGGATAACAATTTCAAAGATAATTACTTCTAGGATCACTTCGAAGATAATAATTTCGAAGATAATAATTTCGAAGATGATCACAATGTCGAAGATAACAATTTCGAAGATGATAAGTTCAAAATTAATAATTCCAAAGATAATTTCGAGGATAATAATTGACAACTTCGGTCAAAATTATATTATCGTAATCGTGCTAAACACAAGTAAATACTAAATAAAATATAATTTTCTTGATATCGCGTTATCTTCTTTAAGAATCGTACAAGTTCTTTATTTTCTTGACTACTACAGTGAAGTCACGATGCTCATCCCCGATTCTCTCGCGGAACGGTACGTTATCCCAGCCAAAGTATTTGTAATTGATCCTTTTAAGGACCTTAAAGCGGCACCTCCTCGCGATGGTCTGCGCGTAATTGCAAGTCATGACGGCAGTCACTAACTTCGGTACGCCCAGGTAATGACGGATTATACTATCACCTCCAGTATCGGCTAATGGTACTTTCACATCTTCTCCACTACCAAGCGCATTGGCAACATCCACGGACAAGCACACTAAGCTCTCGCCAATATTTTGCTGCTGCATCTCCGGCAGCGTAGCCAGGAACATACACTCCATAATACAATCAACATCATAATATTCGAATAAATTTATCTGGTCGTTTATAGCAATCATCAAATCTAGGTAGGCATTGGCCGTGTGATGTTCACAATCTTCTCTGAAGCTCTCAAGCCAAGTCATTTCAGGAGGATGCCTGATGATCGGGGGAAGTCGATCGTACGGTGGTTGCCCCCACAACCACCGCGGGTCAATTTCATCTCTTTTTATTTTCTTAATTTTATTGAGAACGACACCAACAACTTTCTGAGTCTTGACTTCGATTGCGACAAGGCTGACACCGTCTCTAGTAACTGCCAAACACACCTCCTCGAGCGCTTTGACGCTACAAGGATCCGATAACAGATCTATGCCTTTGCAGATGCTCTCGTTGGGGAAAAAGCTTTTCCTTATTACTTCCAATGCTCCCTCCAAAGTATTCTCCGTCAGAGACTCGAACTCGATTTCTCCACCATTTATGGAGCCCCACTGAATGCAGGATTCAGTTGTAGTTCTGGAACTGAACGAAAAGAAACAATTAATTAGTATGCACGTATTTTGCAGCTTCTGATGGCGTGTGGTATAGTAATATTAAACGGTATATTAAACGACGGAAGCTTTAATCGAATCAAGTTTGCAGAAACGTTTGGAGATACAGTAATGTCTCCCTAACTGACGCTCGGATTACGCACAGAAATGGACAATCTGGGAAGAGGAGACACTATTACTCGAGCCTCGCGGCTCGTTTTTATAGTTATCGGTGAATCGACAACTTTGTAGACGACTCGTTTTTATAAGCGAATAAATTGGAAATATTTATACGCCAGGATTAAACACATTTTTCCGTTCCGAGAAACTTGCAATTTCTCGATCCAACCGTTTCGAATGGCACGATGTTTCAATGCGCATACTTCTAAATTCATAATTTCGAAATTATCTGGTTTCTGTAGTTTCTGATTTTTAAGATTCCAATTTCTGAATCGTCCGATTTTCAAATTGACGGTTTTTAAATTCTCTGATTTATAAATTTACAATTTCGAAGTCTGCTGATTTCTATATGATCTAATTTTTAAGATTTCAATTTCTAAATTCTTTGATTTATAAATTCACGATTTTTCAGTTTTCTGAAATTTTAATTGTTATCAACTGGTTTCTAAATGTTCTAGTTCTTACCGTTTCAATTTCTGAATTGTTTGATTTCTGCATTTACGCTTTTTAAGATTTCCGACTCTTAAATTTACAAATTTTTAAATCATCTGCTTCCCAAATTTTCTAAATCTTATCATTTTAATTTCTAAATTCTTTGATTTACAAATTCACGATTTTTAAGTTCTCCGATTTCTATATATATAAATGTACATTTTTTAAATTATCTAGTATTTAAATTTTCTAATTTTCAAGATTTCAATTTACAAAAATTTGAATAATCGTATCTCCTCTTCCCGACTTGTCCATCTTCGTGCACTATCCGAGCATCAATTAGGGAGAATTCTCCGTATCCGGCCAAACTAGAGGTTGATTCGTGTCTCGATGAAAAATATATTTTATTTATAAATATTTAAATTCGTAAAAATAAATTGTTCTTTCTTATACCCGACACACGGAAGACATTAGTCAAAACAAGTGACTGAAGAATGTTCGCGGAAAAATATAGCAAAAATGTACGTACCATGCCATTTTAGTTCACTAAGAAATTCTCACTATACTTCACTGGGAAAATTAACTGAGAAAATTCGCCGAGGTCTTCGCACTGATCACTGCTGCACTGATCACAGAATGAGTGTTTCCGTTGACATCGGCAGGGTATTTATACTGTCCTTGCTAAAGGACAGAACGTCCTAATCAGCAAGGACGAACAATGACAAAAGGATACTACCGGAAAAGATGCGCCAGGTATGAAAACGTCTCCCGTGGAAAACCATCAGCCACCGCTGCCGGCTATCAGGTAAGCACATGTACCTGCGATGACCGGTCGTGTCATACGGATTTTGCAAGGATTGGCTCGTTCGGTTAAATTAAAAAAAAAAGAGAAGCGGCGGATTAGGCCGAGCCAGTGCAAATGAGTCAATGAAGGAACCATTGTAAACAGGCTCGCACCGAGCCTTGATGAAAATTATGATTTGCAAGGGAAAGCAGAACCTACCGGGACTAAACAGGGTCTGGTTATTTACGGTAAATAAATAATAACAATATCTTATTTTAAGTTTAACAATGTATAAATATGTTTGACGTTCAAAATAAGAAACGAGACTCCTATTTTATTTATTGTTATTATTAATAAACAAAATTATATGGATTAATAGAAAATATATTTCAAATGATATTTAAAATTTCATAACTGAAATTAAATGATTATTACAATTGACTAATTATGAAAATGATGTAAGTCCATTTAAAGCCAGCAAACATGTATTATTTTAATTAAATTACATATTGATAAATTAGTAGTATTTTATTTTTTTTGTACATAATATAACAGCTGTCTGTTGAAACGAACGACGTGATATTATTTCATGTAGTAAAATGATATAAATGCAATGCATATGCGACAAATGAACGCAAGTCGCTAGCTGAAATCTACATGCATTCGACTGTGCACTAGCAAAAGTCCCGAAAAGCTGTTATTGAAATTAATTTCTCAATGCCATAAATAAAGTTTTTATTTTCAAATAAAACTTTTTTTAATAATCGCTCTATTTGTCATAGCGTGTCATAGCGTATTAGGGATCTCAATTTTGTATCGCGTCTCGGGCACCAGTACGCATTAATCCGCCAATGCTTCGGAGGGCTGTTCATTTCGCCCTTGCTGAAGAACAGAGAACCTCGTATTCGTCAAGGACGAACAATGCCGGCGAAAAAGATACCGGGCGTGAAAATGCCTCGCGAATACAACCCTTGGTCGCTGAGGCCGGCCATCAGCTATATGTATACAGTGACTCCCACTGATATTCGAACACTTTTCAAGGTGCTATTTTAACTTTTTTAAAATTAGAGTAGACGATTTGAATTTTTTTTTAGATAATAGAGGGACCTGTATAATAGACAATGTTACAATTTTGCTATTACATACTTGGAATAACAAAACAAAGTAAAAGTCTCTCGTTGTTTAACTTTCTTATCTGAGGAAGCTATTTTTGATCACTTTTGGGCTAATTTTGCCGATTTTTCGAACTTCGAGATATTTAATTAATGAATGTTTAATAAAATATTTATAAATAATTTCAATATATATCATTAGTTAATTATATTTATTAATAATGACAAAATCTATAAATTTCGAATACTTCTTTTGAAATATGAAAGTTAATTATTTAATAATAAAAAAGGATGTTTATATTATGAAATCTAACGAAAATGTAAAAAATGCGTCTTGTAGATCTCGGTAAGTTATACGCATGCTGAAAATTTCATTGAAATCGTTTAACGCAATGGTAAATTACAAGCGTTAAAAGATTGTAAAAATTGCAAATTTCTCATACTTATTGATCAAAAGTGTAAAAGGTCGGAACAAAACTGCGATTTTTGCGATCATTAATTATTTACAGCTCGTACGAAGGTCAACCGATTTCAGTGAAATTTTTAACATGTACATAACTTATCATTATCTAAATAATAAATGTATAATTATAATTATTAATGTTATATAAATAATAAATTAAATTTTTCAAAATAAAAAAAACACTATTTTCAAAATTAACCATTGAGAAACGATTAAGATTTCCGAATGATTCAATTTGTATTGCGCTTGTCCTCCCGATGATGAATTGTAGACAATATCGATCTATCCGTGGGAAGCAGTATTTTCGTGAAAACGTTATTTTCCCTTATACATTTTAGTATTTTACAGTATTATATATCGCCCGCAGTCGTTTGCCAAAAGTAGAGTCGGTGGCGAGTTTTCGTCGAGTCCCTCATTTCTTTCTGCTTCCTACGAGACAAAACGCTTTTCTGATTTATTACCTGCTACGGTTAATCCTTGGCATCCGCAGATATTTTCGATGTAACGATCAGACGCAACCATAAATTCGGGTCTACTCACGCGAAAACGGACACCGTTCGGAGTACTGTTTCGGATTTTGTTTAAATGTGACTACGTTGTAGCTTCTAGCGACTACGAACATATTTCACAAAATCTTAAAAATTTTCTAAATTTCCCCTTTGACAGGCCCGTGAAACAAAGTCGGACGTTAAGTTAATTATAATAATAAAATGGAATTTATAATAAAATGAAATATAATAATATAATAATTTTACCGAAAACGATTTCTAAAATGCCATTTTTTAAATAATTTATTAACACTTATTGGACAAAATTAAGTTGTATTTAACAAAATTATTGAATTAAATTAACGAAAATTGTTTATAGTTATATAATTATTATTATTATTGAAAATTAAATCATTTAATTAAAGAAAATTATTCGAATACTTTAGTTGCTAATTTAAAAAATCGTCAACTTCTCATGTTGTTTCGAAAATCTTTAAAAAATTAGTGTTTTCCTCAAGGTTGTTATTATCATTAAATATATTTTGCTACGTATTTTCCTAGAATTAAACAGTTTAAACAAACATCAGATATTAATGATTATAAAATTGAATACCCGGAACAATTTTTAGTAAGTTACTCCAACTCGAAAAATTTTTCTATAAAAAAAGGTCAGAGTCTCGTGTTTTTTTCCAAAAAATTCTTAAAAATTGCTTAAAAATTAGTATTAAGCTCAATGTTGTCGTGGACAAGAAATATTAATATTTTCTTGCAAACGTAAAAATACGCTCGCTCCAGATAAAATATTGTTTAAACAATCACTTCATACAATTATAAAATTCATCACCCGTGATGCTCGTCGAGCCATTGCTGCATCAAAAAACCGTACTAAAAACCATACAACATAAAAACAACATTAAATACATAAACAACAATCGACGAATAAAACCTGGGAAATCGAAGAACGGACTAAAAATTCTACGAAAACGTTAAAATTTTCTAAAAGAAAGATACGTGGCGATCATATTTCACGGCATATTCTGGCCGCATGACGTACCGCCAAATTTCCAGAAGAATTCATGTTCGTCCCGGTGCGCGCATCAACCAAAAAACTAATCTCGTTTCGAATGGAATCGAGCGAATTGTTTCACGTCGGGGAGAATGATTCTCGGCTGGCGGGGCGCGATGAATTTAAAGTTGATTTCGCATAAAACGCGCACAGGGTATCGCGAGAGAGCTGCCCTACTGTCCCGTTATTTCCCGGCGGCCATATTGGTTTCATGGGGGTCCACGGGGGTCCATGGGAGCTAGCGGGAAATCGTAAAATCGGTGACGATCGGCCGGCCGCGGCCGGTTCGGTATCAGTATTTCTATTACGCTCCTGTCCCGGTGTCTTTCGCGGAATCACGTTATTTTAACAGCGACAGTGGGACAAAAGACTGTATCGAACGGTCCTCTCGATTTGTGCACGCGTGCGTGCTGCGCATCGTGGGAAATCTCGTCGTTAAGCGAATAGGTTCGCATCGATGCCGGAAATACAGACGCGACCCGCGTCGTAACCTACCGTTATCTCGATGGACCCTTAAATTATTCGGTTGATTGCTGTTGCCGCACCGCGGACGCGCTGGAACCCCGTTCGAATTTCCCGCCAATCGGCCGTGATCGCCGCGATGGGCGCGCAGAGCTCCAAGAGGTGAGCGAAACCACCCGCTCGAGGACACTTATTAGGCCGCGGTCACGCTTCCGGCCGTGATGATAACCGACGATGAATTTTATATCGTAGATTCCGATTTCATTTACACGTCGCGAGACGATCTTTTCTCGATCTCGTTGTCGGTTCTTCGAAGATTTCAGTTTGAAACTCGAATTGCTGGGAGATGAGTTTCTTTTTCAGCAGACAAATTATCGCGTTTGAGAATTTTTCCCGGTGTAACTTGTGACGCTAGAGGCACGAATTTTTCGTAGAACGATTCTGTAGACTCTCGCGATCGTAACCGTATATTTTTTTACTATACCATGGAGCAATAAACATTTTTAAATGACGCTCGAAGAATGCCAGACACCGCTGACGTACGATTGATTTTAAAAACTAACCCTTTGCACTCGAATGGCGACTCCGAGGCGCCAACAAAATTTACCGTACCGCTACCAATATTTTAGGGCATCGTTGGTCAGAATTAAAATTTTTCGTTGAAGATGGTCTCAATTTTTATTTCATTTTCAATTCATTAATAACTGATGATTATTTCATTGAAAATTCCATAGAAATCTTTAGAATACAAATTTTATTTTACATATAAATAAATATAAATTTGAAATGATTATGTCTAAAAATATAGCAGCAATTTTCTTTCAAAAAGAATGCTTTCGTGTCCTTGCGGCTCGCTTTTATAGCTGGTGACGATCGTTAACTATAAAAACGAGCCGCAAAGCTCGAATAATTGTATCTCTTCTTCCCAAATTGTCCATTTTTGTTTCTAAGCTGAGCATCAATTAAGGAGAATTTACTGTACCTATTACGGAACGCTTTTCAGAGGGTATAATATTATCATCGATTTTACGACGATTAAAAATGTTATTGTTGAATATTTATACTACTGTTCGATGAATTGATGTTTGTAGATAAGATTATACATTTTGGAATATTTATTTAATACTAGATTTTTAGACAAAAAACAGCTGTTTTAAATGAGTTTATAAAAGTAACAATAAGACGTTTATTCTGATTCTCAACAAGTGTTATTGTAACATTTGCCGTAATCGTAAATTAAAAAATTGGTGACACGCCATTTTAACGGGTTCCGTAAATCTAATGTTAATATGAATAAAAAATAGTCGGAATAATGCGGTATAAAAAGTTTCAGAAATAAGTGTTTTATTCCAAAAAATTAAGGTCACCTTCATTTTCTTAAATTGCATCTTATATCTTTTACTTCATATCATTGTAGCTTGTGCCAAGACGAATCCAACGATATGTTACACCATGTCCTACGGACAACCTTGACGCACAAAAAATGCGATCAACGAAGTGATATGTTGTCATTGAAAACTGTGTTACGTCAAGGTCATCCGAAGGTCGTGGTATAACAGGTCATCGAATTCGTCTTGTGCAACTTAAAAAAAAATGAAAGTGACCTTGATTTCTTTACGTAAAATATTTCTTTCCGAAGCTTTTTATATCGCAATCCGTAGCCGGCTAAAAACCGAGTAACATTTGTTCGAAACGTTTATTTGTTAGACCGCCGGAGATGCTGGAAAAAATCGTGGCAACGGTTACGTGGAACACCCTGTACACGCTGAAAATTTCATTGAAATCGGTCGATTGAAATTGGCTATAAAACGGTTCCAAGTGGGAAGACAGCCTAAGTCCTCCCCCAGCATCGCCGCGAATCCAGTGGACGTCGCGTCATAAAATAATTAACGGGCGCGCCCGGTTCGGATGGCTCGTCAACTTGCAAAAAGTCCTCTATTAGTGCCCGGTACGCGGCTGAATTTTTCAAAGCGGCGCGCCGCTCGGAAACGGTTCCTCACAGGAGAATCCATCCGATAAAGCCGCGCCGGTGTGCATAAGCGATCAATGATTCAGCGACGCTTTAACCCTGATAGATTTTTCATACGGACCCCGTAAAAAGCTAAGCTGACCGACCATCAGGAGATTAGAACCTCGAGAATCCTCTTCCTATAACCCCCGGGATTCTTCTCGTCTCTTATGGAGTGGGGGGGAGGAACGGCTGCCGAGTCAAACGGGGGGTTGAACGTAGCCAGATACTAATTCTAGGTGGAAAAACCGATATCGCGCTCGCGCGTGGATGGGCCATCGATCGCAAATGGCTGGCCGTCATTCGAAACTCTTTAACAATCGTTCCCGGGAGAGGATCGCGGATGATAGATCGCCGGGTGCTCGGTCTTTGCCGGCTGACAGCGGTCCTACGGTGCTATCTGCTCGATTCCGAAGAGCCTCTCCGTCGCTTTCCGAGGCCAGACAGCCGTGACGCGTTATGAGCCAGACTGGTGACACCGCGGTTTTATGGATTGAGATCGAACGTCTCGATCTAGGGACCGCGCTCTTATTGTGAGATTGTGTCGCGTGGGCGTTACGTCCTTAGACCGTATATACATGTATAGTAGTGTCTCTCTTCCTGGCGCGACTTAAGTATGCCACTTCTGACACCGAGATATTGCGCGACCCTGTAATTTATCGATTTTCTCGCTATGCGAGTCGGTGAACACGTGTGCTGCGGCACGCGTCCCGGCTCCTTTGACTCGAATTCCCGGAAGACAGCTCATAATACAATGACATAGATTTTTTTTAATTTTAACATTTTAATACTGATTTTTTTTAACATATTGCTGATGGATTTCTGATTCAAATGAGACCAAACGTGATATAGTTTGGACAGATATTTCTGTTGTCAATAGAATCAAAGACGATAGACGTTGCGCGTAATGCGCTGCCAAGATGCACGTGGTGTGCGATGGTGAAAAGTTTAGGCAATGATGTTTATTTGATTCTCCCAAAAAATTCAAATTTGTCGCTTTAAATGCTATTTTCCGATGGTTTGGTACAATCGATCAGATGCAAATTGGTGCGCTGCTGTCACAGTTTTCGCAGGTACGAAGGGTGGTCAGAGAGTTCGCGATCGCTGGTACCACCCTGGCTATGGCAATCGGGATGCGTCGCGTAGTCACCGGGTACACCTAAAATACTAAAACTTTCACCTTTTCACAATAAAATAATTTCGTTCTTTCGGATCTTCTTCCTGAATACGGAAGGAAACCGAAACAGATTTCCAGCCTTGCAATGAGACTGAACAACATTTATTTACTTGATACTTAATCTGTAATTCATTTTATTTTAGTAAATTACGTAATAAATAAAATACGTCGTTATAACAAGGTGGTGTTTTTCCTCTATTTTCTAATAACAAATAATGTAAAAAAAAACATTAATTTGTAAATAATTCATATTCAAATTGGCTGCAAATTTTTACCATTGTATATGAATACGTATGTACTTACTTATTTAATTTATCCTTGCTCAAAAGATATAATTTTAATGCCTCCATAAGGTGTTGTATGTAAGGTGGTTCTCTTTTACTGTAAGATGTCAATAACTTAAGGGCCGCATGTAATTTATTGTGGTTGTTTGGTTCATTTTGCAGTTCTGTTTTTTCGTTTTCGTTCCTTCTTTCTTCCTCCTCACAGTCTAATAAAAATTGTGTGGCATGTATCAGGGTGCATTGCTCTCCTGTAATTGCACTCATTATCTCTGGCCAATCAGGTTCAAACTCTCCCATGTGTGATTGAATTGAAGGGCCAGCAGGATTATTATTATGTAGCAGTTTATTCCATGCATTTTTTATGTTCTTTGTTGTAACTTTGAACCACGAATCCGATGAAATGTCAATACAGGTTTTTAATGTGTAATCGTCATAAAATTCATTTATTCCTTGATCATATGTTAAAACAAGTCGCAAAAGCTTGTGCCGGAAAATTCTTTTTATTTTTCCTATGATCCCTTGATCCATTGGTTCCAGGACAAATGCTGTATTAGATGGTAAATATATAATTTTAAAATCTTCCTCTTCTTGTAGCGAAATTTTGTAGGCTTCGCAATCATTTAACATCATTTTACGTTCTCCGATATTTGTTTTTCCTCCTGATATTGTTTTACTGATGGTTTGAAATGGTTTTCAAATCAATCTGAAAATAACGTTCTACTCATCCGTGCATTTGACTGCGATTTAAAAATTACAGGTAATGAAAGTACATGTTTCAAAGCTCTTAGCTTTTTATATTTATAAATTACAATAGGCATAATGCTATGTGTGCCTAACGCATTTGCACATACACCAATTGTAATTCTATCTTTCTTCGCCCCATGTCCACTAAGACTTTTTGTTGAATGACACAATGACACAAGAAACGAAGAATAGAAATTGATTGAACAGTGACGCAATGAAAGGGGATGTAAAAGTGACGTAGCACGCAGTGCCGCAGGTAGCAAGAAAGCCTGGACGGGCGACCGAAGCGGTGCGTGCTAATGACCCTATTATAAAAAATGCTGCCGATGAGGCGTGCATTACTCGAAAATGCAGAAATGACTTTATTGCCGGAAAGAAGACGGCTCGAAAAAATCATCAACTTAGAAACTACAATTGTTCCGCGTTAAAAGTATTACAGAAGCTATCTATATTAATAAAGCATACGCGACTCGACCGATCGACCCAACACCGTCGGGACATAAGCATACAATAGATTCCGAAAATTACCAATAGTAAAATTAACAATAGTATCTAATTACCCGAAAAGCCGTTATTTCCTGCCTGTAAGGTAATGAAAGTACATGTTTCAAAGCTCTTAGGTTTTTATATTTATAAATTACAATAGGCATAATGTTATGTGTGCCTAACGCATTTGCACCTAAGCCAATTGTAATTCTATCTTTTTTCGCCTCATGTCCATTAAGACTTGTTGTTCCGCGTTAAAAGTATATAGAAGCTATCTATAGTAATAAAGCATACGCGGCTCGAACGCTCGACCCAACACCGTCCCTACCATACAATAGATTCCGAAAATTACCAAACGACTCCATCTGTACTGCAAGCGTCTTTCCACAAACAAATAAGCGACCGTAATAATAGTATCTAATTATACCGAAAAGCCGTTATTTCCTGCCTGTAATATTTCCTTCAACGCTGCCTACATCTGGTCGCCAAAATTCTCTCACCGTCACGTATTCCCCTTACCTTCTGCACAACACCAATTACCCAATTACCCACTTTTTCCCCAGTCTTATTACCTGCGCCACGGTCAACCTTCGAGACGCGCGGATTCTTCGTGAGATTCACTCGCAGGTACGATTCATACCTGCAAGTGACTGTTACTTCGGGGCGGTCACCTTTTTGTTTTTCCTATGATCCCTTGATCCATTGGTTCCAGATCAGATACTGTATTAGGTGATAAATATATAAATATATAATATAAATATATCAAAACGACTGCCTCTCTTTCTAGATCCGGAAAACTTGAAAAAACATTGAATCCGAGTGTCTCATTGAAAACTTCACGCCCCTAACGAATCTTCTTAAAAAACAAAACAGACAACGAACGGATAGATACTAACCAGACATCAACGCGTAAAAAATTCGGTTAAGACTCCGTCGATAGTCTCACCATCAACTCAATTCATTCTAAGCCAAGTACAGTTAGTCACCCTAGCGTTAAAAATTGTTATGTTATGTTAAAATATAGTGTTATTGATATCAGCCAATGTTAAAACCATTCTTTATCAACTTACCATCCGTATCACTCGAAAGAGTCATAGGAAATCGCGCAGACTCGGTGTCATACACGATTTAATCGGAGACTTACGACCTCCGTAGATCTAACAGTTCACTGTTCGATCTCGCCGGGAACGTTCTTCTCTAGCCAGTATTCTTGTTGGAAGTGCTTTCCATACAAGTCCACCTTCGTCCATATTGTAAACATTTTCCAAACTTATACTTTCTTCCTCTACCATCTTTTCAAAATCGATTATAAAAGCATTTGATGCATCCTGATCAACACTAGCTTTCTCCCTGTCTATGTTTGATAAGCGTATGCCATGTTGTCTCTTAATCTTGTTAACCACCCATGACTCGCTTTAAATCCCGAATATGACGGAAAATTTTCTCTTAATTCCGCCACCTTGTCTAATATAAGAGCATCGGTTATACGGTCTCCTAGTATCCCTCTTTGTACCAACCATGATAATAATTTTTTATTTAGTATATCGTAATAATGTAGCTTTACTATTTTTCTTCGCTGAAGTTCGCGTTTATTTTTGTTTCCAAGCGCATTCATTTTTGTAGCATCATGTGAATGCGTTGAATTGTTCTAATGCCAATGCCATAATTTTTTCCAATATTTTTAATTGACAGACCTGTTTCTCGAAGATCTTTCAAAGCGTAAAAGCGTTACTGCACGTTTAATGACGTATATTTTTATGTCGATGCCATAATATTAATAGTAAAGCTATGTGTATGTAATTTAGAGTGTAAAACGATTTTAAAAAACGATATTAATTGTCACAATTTATATATCACTAATTACACTGTCCGACAAGATTGTGACACTCCCTGAACAAGAATCCGAAAACCGAATTGCTCCATCACCCTCAGTTTTTTAAATAAACGAACTTTTGTAAGAACCCAAAATTTTCGACGAAAATGAGGTATTGCATAAAAAGTAAAAACGTTAGAAAGTTCTAATTAGTGTTAAAAGATAGAGGAGAGTTTCCTGAATATAATGGCATGCAATTTATTAATTGTTTTTGGTCCTAAATAACAATAAATTAATGTGAAAATTTAAAAAAGTGTCGACGTGAGCAGTTTCTGCGCAATATTTTTGTATTTTTACGAAAAGTTTTTTGTTCGGCACGAAAACTCTACCCAGGATCGGATTCTGTAGACATTTCTGAAGAAGAAACGGCCCGGTAAAAGCGTCGGAACGATATACATTTCGAGTAGATCGAGAAAATGTTCGACGGCAACATGTACACGACGTTTTGCCGCCATGAGCTTCGCTGCTCGCTTCTCTCTGTCTGACAGGGCCGAAACTACGCGTAATCGACACCGATGGAGAGATCCAATGGGGCATCCACTTTTCGTAAATAATATTTGAATTTTGTTTAGTACTTCAATGTTCTGTTTTTTTTTTACATATTTCTGTGGATAATAATCACCAAACTGTGTTATATTTCACACAAAAAATCACACCAGAGTATTTGGAGTTGGTAACTCCTCTATCTTTCAACACCAATTAGAACTTTCTAACGTTTTTACTTTTCTCTTGCAATACCTCATTTTTGTCGAAAATTTTGGGTTTTTACAAAAGTTCGTTTATTTAAAAAACTGAGGGTGATGGAGTAATTCGGTTTACGGATTCTTGTTCAGGGAGTGAAGCTCTACAAGAATTTCATAGTGGCTATAGGAACCCAAAAATCGTGTCGGACAGTGTAAAAGTATGCCAAGTCTGCCCAAAGTATGCCAAATTTATAAAATTATATGCTTATCCATCGCTCGAAATTAATTTATATAAAAGTCACAAAATATATAGGAGCCTACTACCTTTTTTAGCTTAATTTTGCGAAATTGTTTAAATATTTCGTAATAGCGATACCTTCCATTTAATAAATTATTTAAACAACGATGAGAATAGAAACTGAAAAGAATTAATGGCCGGGGAGTGTGTTAAAATCGTATCAAATGTTCGAGTCATTATTAAAAGTACGGCTGTTCGTTGTTTAATCAATGACGTAATTGTAGCAAGTATGAACGTAATGAGATAAATTAAACGGCGTGTAATTATTTCACGTGAAAAGCCGCCGAACCGAAAAGCGTAATTTAAAATAAATAGAGGGACCGAAGATTTAAATATTGGTGAGGAAACTTCCGATGGGGAATTAAATTAGCTCGTAGGAAATTTATTACAGGGAGTTGTTGGCTAATTAGCCGGCTGAACAACGTGATTGTATCATCAAATTTTTCATTTTATTTGATCTCGCAGAGCGTACAGAAGCATTCCATCGGAATCTACTTTTAGAGTCCTACAGATCGATCGTCATCGCGTTCGCTGTAGAGTCATCAGAAAATCCAACGTGTATTGCTCATCTGCGATACAGAGAATGAGCCGAAATTAAATTTCGCAGTTTCACCAGGCTCGCTGAAATAAATCTACACATTGTTGGAATTATTATTCTCGCATCGGATAACGAATTTTTGCAATGTTAATTTAATTCCCTCTTTTAATGTCCCCGTCTATTTAATATCCTTAATAATTATTATTTAATAATCCCAGAAACTTCAATAAAAATCACTCAGGATTAATGAAATAAAGTTTTGAATTATTTTGTTTCACATGAATTGCTAAAAGTCCACATTTTGAATCCCCTAGGCGCTGTTGCCAGCACATAAACCAATAATTCCCTAGCCTTAAACTGCCACGGATTCGTGAAAGGTCGTTTAATATTTTTTGATTTTGCCCGAACCCCATGAATCATGCGTTTAATTAAACATCTTATAGAAGAAGAGAAGAAATTTTAATTTTGTAGTGTAAGAAATACGTCGTGCTGCAAAAGTATCCAAACGTAACCTCACATTTACTAGATTCAGAGCTAAAAAATCAACTTTTCGTTTGAATAAAGATTAAAATAGATATTTACTGTATAGATGGACTTATAAAAATAACATTTTCACTAGACCACCACTCTGTCCCCAAACATTCTATTTATAAATCAAATCTATAGCTTGCCACACACTGAATATCCAGAGACAAGCCAGCAATTTATGAAACACAAAATTTCCTGGACTGAAAAACTGAAAAATCTCAAGCTGAAAAACCATTAATTTACTTAAGCTTCTGTCACGAAGGAATCCCAATATTATAATGTCTGAAACTGTTAAACATAACCTCACATTTTTTACACCTGAAGCTAAAAAGGAAATCAACTTTTCATTTGAATATGGGTCCAAACAATTCTGCTCTACATAGTAAAAAATCCCCTAGAATTTAATATCGTAAGTAACCTGCACTGTTATGAATTTATAATCCAATAATTCTCTAGTTTGCCACTTTGCGAATCCCTGTGGATAGCCACCAATTCATAAAACAAGAATTCCCCAAACTGCTAGACTCAGAATTGAAAATTTTTCCTTCTCAACCCTACGAACTATCAATTTACTCAAGCATCTAACTTGAAGGAATCTCGATGCAGAGTGCCGGAAACTGACAAACATAACCACACATTTCCTGAACTTGGATCTAAAAAAGTCAACCCGTCCATTTGAATTAAGTTCCAAATAATTCTGTTCTGCATTGATGCAATTATAAAACAGAATTTCCCCCAGAATTCAACATTGTGAATCTCGTAAAATCAGGTTAACAAATAAACAAAAACTTCCCTAACCTGTTTTACTGTGAATCCCCGAAAGATAGCCACCGATTCATGAAACCGAAATTCCCTAGATTCATAAAATTGCCTGAATTCATATTTCAATAGCACCCCCGCGTTGGTTAACACTCCGAAGTCCCTAAATAATGCTCATTTAACACATTTCCTCACCTACCTCTAAGCTTTTGGGTCCTTGAGGAAACGAAAGTCAGTCATCATCTTGCCAAGGTGCATGGGATGAGTATGAGCCCTCATGTGCATGTGATGCATGTGATCAACAGGTCCTACGGCGGCAGCCCTTATCGCCTGTTGATTGCAGTTGCAGGTCATCCCTTCGCTTTGATGAGTGCAATGAGGCACCTTGACGATAGTTGGCTCAGGAACGACCACCATGGGCTTGGAGGGCACGACAACCAGTTTATTCTTGCAAACTGGGGGCACTGGGACCAGCTTAATGGTCTCGATCACCTGAGTCTGCGGTTCCACGATCCTCTCGGGCTGGGGCTGGGGCTTTACAGTGACCACTTCGGGGACTGGAGTCGGTGCTGGGACCTCGACTCTCCTTTCTACGATCTGCACCTTCGACTCCTGAGGGCAAGGTTGAGATGGCTGGATGATCTGCAGAGTCTGCACCGAAGGGACCACCTGCTGGTGCATCATCTGCTGGGGAACCACCTGTTGGGGCACCACCTGCTGGGGAACCACGAACGACTGCTGGGGCACCACGTATGCCTGAGGATGGAAAACTATTTCATAACACACACAAGCTCCGTCGGTACGAATTTTTAAGAACTATCAATTAGCGTTGAAGTTTGGAGATCGGTACTACGCCAACAGAATTCACAGTGGCGACGAAATCAACGATATGGCGGAATAGCAGAGTTGGACATTATACAAGTAGAATTTCATTTGAACAATTCGAATAAATTTTATGATTTTTTCGTACAGTTTGAAAATAAATTTTACGGATAAAATTTTATTCGACTAATCTTTCGAATAAATTATTCAAATATAACTTTATTCAAATAACGAATTCAAATAATGATTTGAATAAAGTTTTATTCAAATAATGATTCGCGAATAAAGTTTCTTTCAAATAATGATTCGAGTAAAGTTTTATTCGAATTATGTTACATTCAAATAATGATTCGAATAAATTCTCGAATAACGTTTCGAAGACATCCTTTGAATCAATTTTTCGAATAAATTCTTCGAATCACCGAGAAATTAAGTGTTACTGTAACCATAAGCGATAAAAAAAACTTCGAACGCATAAGTTCTCCCTTTAAATTATACAAATAATTACAAAGACTTATGACACAAAATGGAGAATTACGTGTACATTTTCATCGATCGAAATTAACAATCGATGAATTATTTACTAAATGAGAGCTCTTACGAAAAACGAACAACTTTTGTCGAAAACTTTAAATCTCTCACGATTCTCAAGAAATAACACAAAATCAAGATACATGCAGATCATAGTGAATTTATGCGTCGAGAGAAGCACGGTAAATTAGAAAGCACGACGCAATTGCTACCTGAGGAGCCTGGAAGACTCCCAGAGACTGCACAGGCTGCGGGGCCTGCTGGAAGCTGTAACTCTGCATCTGTGGCGCCACCTGCGATTGTTGCACCACGCTCAGGCCCTGCATTTTCATCTGCGACCCATCCTGAGACACCTGTTGTCCATTTTGAGCACCTGGACGGATCTCCACGCAGAAGGACGCCTGCTTCTTCAGCCTGTCCTTCTCAGCACCCGCATCCTCCAAATGGAAATCCTTGGGACTGATCGCCGAGGATTCGGCCATCTTGGTCTCCAGTTTGCCAGCTGGCATTGCTTGCACTGCCATCGCAGCTACCAACAAACCGCACAGACATGCTGTTAACGAATTCATCGATGTAGAATCGGTTGAACAATCGTAGCGAACTGAATGCTTGGACGATTTGGCTGGCTTTTAAACCGATTTTTCGGTGTGACGACACCGCTCACGCACTTTTTTCCGGAACGCAATAGTGCTGAGCGTGCCGAATTCCGACGTAGAGCAGCACGGGCGGGGACTGGCTTCGGGAAATGAGGATGAGGGCGAGAATAAGAATAAGAATGAATCTGAGAATGAGACTGAAAATGGGACTGAGAATGGGGCTGAAAATGAGGCTGAGAATGGGATTGAGAATAGGTCTGAGAATGGGTCTGAGAATGGGTCTGAAACCGAGAATGGGACTCAGATTAAGACTGAGTGTAAGACTGTGAATGGGAGTGAGTCTGAGAATGGGGCTAAGAATGAGACTGAGACTTAGACTGAGACTTAGACTGAGGCTGAGAATGAAATTGTATGTACAATAGTCGGAACGATGGTATTTCGAGAGAGCCGCTGTTTCTGTAGTAAATAGGAGAAAGTTGAACAAGGTAATTTTACATTGTGTGTCAAGCTCAAACGTCGGGGAGTGTGATCTTTTTTCCAAGGAGTACGTCCCTGCACTTGCAAAGTACACTTTTCTGTCGAATGAACGCTGCGGTTTTATTTACTTATTGTAAGCTTGCTTCTTTACGACGGCCTGAGGAGGGTTTGTTCAGAAAGTTGAACATGTTAATGTTTACGGTGATATTTTGGAAATGTCAACGCTAGTTATACAGGGTGTTCTATTTAAGACAAGCCTCTTAAATTATCTTGTCAAGGAGTTATTATAATTTTTATCGAGTTTTCATATAATTGTAATTACTAAACTGCGGATCTTTATGCAAAATATCAATTTTCCAACACGGTTGTAAGAAATATCTACATTGTGTAAAAATAAATTGTTTCTTGGAATAGTTTTGATAAGTCGAAAACAGTGTGACACATTTTTGCCATAAATGCATAAAAGTCTGCAGTCTGATAATTACAGTATATTCAGTATATTCGACACGGTATATTCGAATTACAGTATATTCGAATGTATTGGATACTTGTATTTATTGTAAATCATAATTAAATTACAATTTTTGTTCTGAAGATAATGGTAGTAAATTATAAGAGATACAATTAAATGTGCTATTAAAAGTTGCAACATCAAATGAAGGAAAAGAATTAAGATCATTCAAATACAGTTCCTACACAATTTTTATTGAAATCGTGCCCAAAGTAACTTGAAAATTACAGTAATAATAACATTGAGGTTACCGCAAATTTTTAATAAATATCGATAATTGAAATCAAAGTTCTGATTGAAATTAATTGATTGAAATATCAATGATATTAAATCACAATTAACTTACAATGAAAGTTGCTGTTAAAAGTTATAATATTAAAGAAGCCAAAAAGAAAAGTCATAGTCTTTTATATGATTTTCATTGTAAGTGTGCCCAAGTTAGTAAGATTGAATATTACAATCGTACTTATATATAAAGTGAAATAATATCGAATTTTCAATTAACATTTATAATCACAATTGAGTTACAATTCCAAAAATAAGAAACAAGTATAATAAATCAGATACTGACAAAATTTATCAACGAATCCATTGTCAAAAATTTGCCAATAAAGGCCGGTATAAACAATGTTTAAAAAAACATCCGTCCAATGAAAGCTTCCACAATTTCCACAAAGTCTTCGTTCAAAATACGTCCGAATTCATGAAAGAAACCAATTTAAATAATAAAAATAATAATAATTGCTTATAACGTTGCTAATAATATTTTCTCAACAATTAAATACGGAATCACGGGAATTGGCACGGAATCGCGGTAAAGGTCGCCCGCGTCGCGTTTCAAGGCCCGTATTTAACAAACAACGTTGCAAATAACGATTGCAAAGCCATATTTCGGCAGGCGGTGGTTTCTGCTGGCACAAGTTATTTGCATCTTCATCGTATTTCGACATCGCGGCGAGCCGAATTTAGGGCACTTTTGACCGTTCTTGCCGGCAACACACTTTCATTATCGTCAGCATATTATGGTTGCGTTCCCTTTATCCCGGCGCGGCGCGGCGCCGTTCGCGCTTGTTTTCATACACCGACAATACGTAACGCACAATACATTACGGTAGACGCCGGCGATTTAATAATGCCGGCAGAGGAGGAGGCATTCATGGAGTTCTTTCGCAAGTGCTAAATATTCATGGAATATTGACCACGGAGCCGCTTCTGCTCCAATTTCAATTAAAGCGTTCCGCACGTCGAGCACGTTTCACCGCCAACAACCCAATAAACTAATTATTAATTGCTGGACCAAATCGTAAACGAGCGCTTTTTCTCCAAGAACGTTGATTCTCGTTCGATTTTTAAAGAGATCGCAGTCGCTCGGTGTCCGGGTGCTTCGTACACCCCCCTACAAAAGTATCAGGGGGCTTGCAGAAAATTCGATAGGAAATTGCCTGAATTATTTTAACTTATTCTTAAATTTACTTCTTCTTTATTTCTTCTTTATTTTCCATGTTTGTTTATTTTTAATATTATAATTTATGCTAAATAAATATAGTCCCAATACTTTTGGACGAGGATGTACATTATTTTATAACGCTCAATGTGCTCTAGAAGAATGCACTCTAACGTGCACTGTAGGGTAAGGGTCCCAATTACCGACACATTAAGCATGATTTTTTGTTCATCTGTTGCATATATATATATATATATATATATATATATATATATATATATATATATATAATACTTGTAGAAAGCATAAATTTGATGTGAAATTAATGAACAATAAAAATAATGCAGATGTCCCAATTACCGACACTTGAAAAAGCTACTTGTACCAATTATTTTGACCCAAACACCGATAAGATATTCATTTTCGAAATTATTTATACAAAAATTAACTGTTAATTCTAACGTATCCAACTTAAGTGAAACTATTAAATTATATTAATTGCATCATTAACACTTTGACTACGTCACCTGTATGCGAGTGACAAAATTATTTAAAATCTAATTTCTATGCTCATTCATAAAAGTTTCTTAATTCTATTAAGATTTGCAATAGATAAGAATGTTGAAATAGTAATCGATGTCATATTACTTTGCTTTGCAAGTTTAATTTAATTGATTAATCAATTAAATGATTAATCAAACATATGAAATTTTGAAATGTTTTAGTATTAATATTAAAATTGTTAATATATGAATAATTTTAATGTTAATAATATTATTAATGGATAACTTTTAAATGATCTAAAAGTATCCCATTCTCGCTGTTTATTTAGGAAAAATTATACGAACGTACGAATATTCTTTTATATAGAAGTGTTTTTCTAAAAATCGGAACAACCAAAACAGAAATTGATCTTCGGTCATTTTTCGAAACGAGAGTAATAAGATCATGGACTTAAAACTTTGTGGACAGATTAGCTGAAGCCGGAATAGTCTGTAAAATTCTTTCCACGCCAGAGGAATGGTTCTGTCGGAAATTATACTGCTTCTTGCAACGCGCTCTCGAAAGATTGCATGGCGGCCATAAAATCAACCTGCTTTGTTCTCCGAACGAGAGAAGAAACAAAAAGATTGTTAATCTGCTGGAGTGTAGCGGTTCCCCGGCGTGGAATATATGAAAAATTCTAAAACAGTACGGTAAAAGAAATGGATAAAGCTGGAAAGGGAAATTTGATTTTTATCAAGAAATGGAGCCGTTGTTTTGTTACTCGAAGTTCTAAGTTTGCGGATGTCAATTCAGTGTTCCGCTCAAATGTTTGTATGCAAAATGGCTGATTGCATTTCGAGGCGAGCAAGTATTTGATTTATTAAAATAGAAATACTTTCAAGAATCGTTTACGCGAATGTCAATTTTATTTTTGGAATGTTTGTTGCGTTAATATATCTTGTCGAAAAATTTAAGTCAAATTTGAATAGTTACGCATAAAATCAATTTTAAAGTATAACAATTAAGACAGCATTTAATTAAAGCATATGTAATGATGCGTATATAGAACAAATAAATAAAGCATAAACAATTATGTTTATACAAAATGAATTTGAAATAAGGCGTCACTAAAATTATATGTAGATATGTATATTTTCGAGAAGACATTAATAATTATGTACATATAGAGTAAATTAGAAATAAAATATGAATAATTGTATAAAATATATCGTATAAAATATACCCTGAATAAAATATAAATAATTACGTATGTGTATATAGAATAAATCGTATAAAAGATATAAATAATTGTGTACATGTAAAAAGAGTTCTAAATGAACTATAAATAATTATGTCTATAAACTATAAATATTGAATAAACTCAAAATAAAACTAGATTATTATACACAAAATAAATGAATTGAATGCAACAAATTTAAATTTTGTAATTTTTAATCTAATATTACTGCACATTAAATCTCGTTGAAATACTCATGTTAGATTTCGATGGTAATATATGAGAAAATTTGCGCGATTAAAATCAATGCAGTCTGCAGCAACAACAGTTAGTATGATATGCATGCCAATGTATTCACGCAGAGCGAAGAGAATCTCAATCCACAGGAAATAAAAACCAAACTCACTTTTGTATTCGAAAAAAGCATTCGATTATCGGCTCTAGCTGAATCATTTATATCCGATAACGAAACGAAAATATGACAACGCAGGAGCGAAGGATTAATATTTTTCCAGAACTTCTGGATAACCCTAATCTCACGGAAAGCTTGCAAATTTTGTATCAAACTTCTCATCATTCATTTTATAAAAGTTATTTAAACATTTTATAAGAATTATAGAAACATTTTCTAAGAATTATAACTACATTTTGTAAGAATTACAACTACATTTTGTAAGAATTATAACTACATTTTATTAATCGAGGAAACATTTTCTAAAAATGATAGAAACATGATAAGAGGTATGGAAGTGAGAGACACAGGTTAATTACTTAACACAACGTGGTTTAATAAACATTAGTACAAAACGTGGCTAGCGTGCACATGGGTCCCACAGACTGTGACCATAAGAAACAAGCAGAGTGGTACGCGGTGGACGCGCCGGTGACGCGTCGGCGACGACCTCGGGGCGGCCAGGATGAGGCACTAAGGGATACGAAGATATCCCTAACAAAACATTTAATAAAGATTATAAAAACATCTTACCAAAATTATAAACGCATTTCACAAAAATCATAAAAAATTTTATATACAAAATTATATATTTGATAATCGTCGTATTTATAGAATATCATTCGTAAACAATTCTATTATAACATTATAATATAATTATTTAGTCTAATCGTATTATAATAACATTACAATTATAAAACATATCTAATTAGATATGTCTAATTATAAAATTCGACAGATTTACTTATTATTCATTTAGTTACTCATTTATTATTAGTGCTGGTTCCTAAATTCAAGAAAACATATAAATTAACAAAGGATTAACAGCGTTTTTATTTTATTTTTATAATGAAAAATCTTTTCGATGATAAAGGAAATTCTACAATTTTAATTTTTGTAATATGATGTACGAGGACGAGAATTTCCATGAATATTGTAATTATGTAATGTATTATTAAGTGTTTTATTCAGTCACGTGGGAACAGAAATGAGAGATTAATGAAATTAAACGGTTAACATTAAAAGAATGGTATCAATGGAATACTGTTCGAGTCATTGCAATTGGAAATTAGATCGTGAGCAAGTATTTATGCAATATTATATAACAGGCCTGTTTTAGGAAATATTTTAAGACATTCGTCCAGATAAAATATTTAACGAAACATTGATTAGGAAATTAAATATGCTACAATTTTTTTAACGACATTAAATTTAAAAAATTAACTGTTATTGGCAGCCTTTATTATACGAACTGGTGTCACAGTCTAAATCAAGCTTTATACGACATACTATTGTGTTCAATAGTACAGATGTAGTATAATTATATACTATATCTGTATTATTGAATACAAAACAGTGTAATAAAAAAATTTAAGTAACTGTAAAAACACTCGAAACTTCAATGCGAAAGTATGGATTGAAATAAAATTATTATTATTATTGTTATTATTATTAATACTGAATATAATCTTATTTATTACACAAATCAATAAACACTGATTACTATATCTGAAAAATACAATAACGATGCTGCTGAACACTACAGGGTACCCCAAAATCTGCTGTATAACTAATACTAATTATACTGCTTGTATAACTAATACTAAGTAATTGTTCCATTATGCAAACGTCCACGTTGTTATAATTAATTCGCATAACCGAAGTTCTACTGTACAAAATAATTATCCAAATAAAATAGACTTTTAAACAATGTCGTACGCCATTATGGTTGTCGGTTTTGCCGCGTCGACGTTACAATTATTAGAACAAGAAATTGATCAAAAACACCAATTAAACATTTTTCAACGTCGACGTTCAGCGTTCGGACGCGGAAAAAAAATTGATTCTTGGATCTGGAGAAGCGAGGACGGTGTTCGTTTGATCAAAAAACTGTTGAGAGATTTCAATACACCGTAGATCGAGCCACAGCTGACCGGGCAGAAGTTGGTTTCGTCGGTCGTTTCCGTTCACCTTAAGCTGTTCTGCGATTCCGCGCAGGGATTCTTTCTTTCATCCGCAACGTACGGATACTTTCTCCACCCTCTGTGTGTCTGTAAAACTAAGTCTCAATCTCGGGTTCTTCCTTTCATCGGAAACCATGAACTTTTCTTATCTCCGCCGGGTTTTGATTGGAACTACGCCGTCGGAACAGAGAGAACAGCTGCGACGTAGCACGTGTCAGATCGTTTCTATTAAGGGGACTTATCCAGTTGTCTATCCAAAAGGAACAGCTACATTTTCGCCGTTCATATTGTTGGGAAAACGATCTCGCATTTACTCGTGTGAGTCTTTTTTATTTTTCAACAGATTTTTAATATTTATGATTTTTACAGAACAAATCGCATTGTTCTCAATCATGTCAATTTTTTCGTTGTTTTTAATTTCAGAGTAGTTTAATTTGTTGCGTAAACCGTAGCGAGACACAGCTCATTTTTTAACATCGATATTGTTGTCTTGTCTTTATTTGTGTGAGTTTTCCTATTATTAAGCGGATTTTTAATATTCACGATTTTTTTAAATTAAATCGCATTGTTCCTAATCATGTCTAGTTTTCTTGCCGTTCTTTACTTCGAAGTAGATTAATTTATTGCATAAACCGTAGCGAGACAGAGCTCATATTTTAACTTCGACATTGCTGGAACAATTATTTTGTCTTTACAAAATGCGAGTTTTTTTATTTTGAGTGGATTTTTAATATTTATGATATTTGAAAAACAAATCGCATTGTTCTTAATCGTGTCAACCTTTTTCGTTGTTTTTCACTTCGTTGATTAATAGTTGCAAGAATTATTTTGTTTTAACTTGTACCAAATTTAAACTTTTACGGTGTTTTTTAATGTTTCTGGTTTTTCATTTTGACGTAGACTAGTTTGTTGCATAAATTATAGTGGAACACAGTCCTTGTTTTAACGTCAACATTGTTGCAAGAGTCATTTCCTGTTTCAATAAGTTTTTTGTAGTTTCTTTAATTTTGTAGATATTTTTAAACATTGCAACTTCTACATTATTGGAATAAATTATTTTGTTCTCAATTGTGTCAATTTTGTAACAGTTTGTTGCATAAATCATAACAGGGCACAACTATTTTTTCAAGTCCCGCATTATTAGAAAAATTATTTTGATTTTATTTACATTAAATTTTGTGTCACTTTCAATCGCTCTAATTGTAATATTATTAATTGGACTTGTCTAATGTTTCAATAATCAGTAATCTCTAAAAGCATATAAAATTAATTCGTATACGATAACAGTTATTGTAAATGAATCTGTATTCTATTTGCATAATAACAATAATATTTAATCAAATTTAACGACTATTACAGTATTCATAACTGACGATAAAAATACATGGAAACAGTAATTACTATTCTATTTAAAGTAGATAAGAATTCATTATTCTGTTGTAATTCTTTTAAATTCAAATTTTAATATATCAGGATTACCAGCTATACATTATTAACCTTTAAATATGATGTTAGTAAAAATAGTTATCATTGTTTGTAGGGTGCACGTCGAGTATACCCAATACTAAAACTCCGCGATTACAAAATCTCTCGGGTTGTAAGGCCAATTACGCTGAGCGACGGAATTAATTAGTATCGCTGTTCGTCTAATTAAAGATGAACAGCTGTTTTATTTTAACTGACACTTACTGAGCGAACAAGACACAAGACACCAATGGCCGATGACTAATGACACAATGACTCATAATTCATGACCAATGACAAAGAGAAGAATCGGTTTCGAGCTTTTATACCGTTTCGTGGACAGAAGACTAGAAATTGATTGACCAGTGACGCGATGAAAGGGGATGTAAAAGTGACGTAGCACGCAGTATCGCAGGTAGCAAGAAACACTGGACGGGCGACGAAGCGGTGCGTGCTAACGACACTGTTATAAAAAATGTTGCCGATGAGGCGTGCATTACTCGAAAATGCAGAAATTACTTTATTGCCGGAAAGAAGACGGCTCGAAAAAATCATAAACCTAGAAACTGCAATTGTTCCGCGTTAAAAGTATTATAGAAGCTATCTATATTAATAAAGCATACGCGGCTCGACCGCTTGACCCAATACCGTCGGGGCATAAGCATACAAAAGATTCCGAAAATTACCAAACGACACCATCTGTACTGCAAGCGTCTTTCCACAAACAAATAAGCGACCGTAACGATGGTATCTAATTATCCGAAATGCCGTTATTTCCTGCCTGTAAGGTAATGAAAGTATATGTTTCAAAGCTCTTAGGTTTTTATATTTATAAATTACAGTAGGCATAATCTTATGTGTGCCTAACGCATTTGCAAATAAGCCAATTGTAGTTCTATCTTTTTTCGCCACATGTCCACTAAGACTTTTTGTTCCGCATTAAAGGTATATAGAAGCTACCTATAGTAATAAAGCATACGTGGCTCGACCGCTCGACACAACACCGTCCTTACCATACAATAGAGTCCGAAAATTACCAAACGACTCTATCTGTACTGCAAGCGTGTTTCTACAAACAAATAAGCGGCCGTAATAATAGTATCTAATTATCCGAAAAGCCGTTATTTCCTGTCTGTAATATTTCCTTCAACGCTGCCTACATCTGGTCGCCAAAATTCTCTCACCGTCACGTATTCCCGTTACCTTCTCCACAACTCCGATTACCCAAGGCAATATCTTTTTCCCCAGTCTTATTACCTGCGACGATCAACCTTCGAGACAGGCGGATTCTTTGCGAGATTCACTCGCACGTACGATTCATACCTGCAAGTGACTATTAGTTCGGGGTGGTCACTTTTTCCCTTGTTCACAATTTTTTAACCGATCATTCTAGATCCGGATAACTTGAAAAAACATTGAATCCGAGTGTCTCATTAAAAACTTCACACCGCTAACGATTCTTCTTAAAAAACAAAACAGACAACGAACGGACAGATAATAACCAGACATCAACGCGTAAAGACTTCGGTCAAGATTCCATCGATAGTCTCACCATCAACTCAATTCATTCTAAGCCAAGTACAGTTAGTCACCCTAGCGTTAAAAATTGTTATGTTATGTTAAAACATAGTGTTATTGATATCAGTCAGTGTTAAAACCATTCTTTATCAATCTACTATCCGTATCACTCGAAAGAGTCATAGGGAATCGCGCAGACTCGGTGTCATACACGATTGAATCGGAGACTTACGACCTCCGTAGATCTAACAGTTCACTGTTCGATCTTATCGGGAAAACGTGAATAAACAGCACTAAAGAAGGCTATGGCTCTACGAAATTAAAAGCCTAATGAGTGACCTTTTGTCGATTGCACGTCGTTCGATTCCCCATTAATAAAATGATTTTTTAGGGATTTCTGCTAGAAATAATCGTTTCTATTATTAAGGTCTTTGTACAATACAATAAAAACTGGTCATGCTGATTAACAATTTAATCATTAACAATTTAACAATTTAACAATCAACTGATTAACAATTTATAACAAATTAATTAAGAACTATAATTCTCTTAAATTCGAAGCTAAATGCACAAGAATTGTCATCGATACGTTTTTAGCCTCCAAATTTCATATTACAAAAAGCAGCCATCATTATTTCACCGGTGAAAAATAATTCTCATTATTGAAAGTGACAATTGCCAAACTAATGAAACTAATCCCGACTACTAAGAATTCAAATTGCCAATCTGTTAAATATAATCCCCATTATTGAAAGTGACAATTGCCAAAGTATTAAAAATAATTCCCAATATTGAAAGTGATAATTGCCAATCTAGTCAAAGTAATCCCCACTATTGAAAACAGTAATTGCCAATCTATTAAATGTAATCTTCACTATTGAAAATAACAGTTGCCAATCTATTAAAAATAATTCCCAGTATTGAAAGTATAAATTGCCAATCTATTAAAAATAATTCCCAATATTGAAAGCGACAATTTCCAATCTAGTCAAAATAATTCCCAATATTGAAAGAGACAATTTCTAATCTAGTCAAAATAATTCCTAATGTTGAAAGTAACAGTTGCCAATCCTTTAAAAATAATTCCCAACATTGAAAGTAACTAGTAAAGTAACTAACTTACATAATAAAAATAATATCCACTATAAAACACAATTGCCAATCCACTAAAAATAATATCCACTATTTTAAAGTAACAATTACTAAAAGTAATCCCCATTATTCCCATTAAAAGCAAAAACCACCAACTCTGTGAAAATAATTCCCTAGACTCTTTCTATTGTAGTCTTCGGACTGTCGAGTAACAGGCATGAAATCGATCTCCAGAGTTTGTGTGGTCGTTTACTCCGGCAGATCATAATCGATATGACTTAGGAATATCCCGTCGTTCGCGTTCATTGGAACATTTTTTTCATCCACGGTATCCTTCTTCTCCTTAGCCTCGTCATCAATTTGTCAGCCAACCTCATGTTCCTAAACTGATCGCCTTGGCCGAAGCTGTTAGCCATCTTGAAGTCCTTGGGCTGAGCATCTTGATGCTGCCGGAACCTACCAGCCATCTTAGAGTCCCTAAGTTGATTCCCTTGGACATGTACAAGCTCGTGAGTCATTCTAGGGTCCTGAAGTTGATTATGGTTTTGCGCCATCCTCGACTCCCTGGACTGGTTCCCTGGCAATACGCTAAGTCTCTGCGCCATTCTGCTGTCCCGAGTTTGATCTTTCTGAGGTTTACCGACTCTGAGGTCCCTAGACTGATCTTCCAGCAACTCGACAAGTCCCTGGCTCAACACAGCCCCAAGATGTTGACTTTTCTGGGGTTCGCTTGGTCTATCGGTAATCCTGGATTCCTTGGATCGATCAACTCGGTTCTATTCAACTGTACTACTGGTCTCCTAAGATCGAAAACGTCTGTCCTCGAATCAAACTGTTTTCTGGGATAGTCCGAGTGGTAAAGGGGAACAGGATCCTCCTCACTGGAGTCGTCGTCGTATTTGTCAGCTCGGAGGACCATCGATGTTCCCGTATTAAAGTCCTCGAAAATTGATTTCGATGGATCAGATAGATCATAGTTGAGGAATCCACGATTCACCGATGTGAAATTAGGCTCTGCCGGATCGAAGAGGTCGAGCTTCCTCAATTGAGCCTTGGAGCCTAGGTCAAGGGGTTGAAATGGTCCACTGGAGCCTGAGCGAAGGGGTTGAAATGGTCCATTGTTGCCTGGGTCAAGGGGTTGAAACGGTCCATTGAGGCCTGGGTCAAGGGGTTGAAACATTCCATTGGAGCCTGGGCGAAGGGGTTGAAACGGTCCATTGGAACCTGGACCAAGGGGTTGAAATTGTCCATTGGAGCCTGGGCCAATGAATTGAAACGGTCCATTGGAGCCTGAGCCAAGGGGTTGAAATGGTCCTTTGAAGCCTGAGCCAAGGAGTTGAAATAGTCCTTTGGAGCCTAGGCTAAGGGATTGAAATAGTCCTTTGGAGCTTGGGACAAGAGGTTGAAATGATGCCCTGGAATCTGGGCCAAGGAGTTGAAACGGTGCGTTGGAGCCAGGGCCAAGGGATTGAAATAGTCCTTTGGAGCCTGGGCCTAGGAGTTGAAATGGTGCATTGGAGCAGGGCTAAGGAGTTGAAATATTCCTTTGGAGCCTGGGCTAAGGAGTTGAAATAGTCCTTTGGAGCCTGGGCCAAGGGGTTGAAATGGTGCACTGGAATCTGGATCAAGGAGTTGAAACGGTGCATTGGAGCCAGGGCCAAGGGGTTGAAATGGTGCATTGTAGCCTGGGCCAAGGGGTTGAAATGGTGCACTGGAATCTGGGCCAAGTAGTTGAAACGGTGCGTTGGAGCCAGGGCCAAAGGGTTGAAATGGTGCATAGGAGCCTGGGCCAAGGAGTTGAAATAGTCTTTTGGAGTCTGGGTCAAGGGGTTGAAACGGCGCTACAGGTGGTTTCGACATTTTTATATTGCTAAAAGGGGAGGCTGGAGCAGGAGCCAGGTCAGGATAGATGTCCCAGGACTGGAGAGCGCGGGATACCTCGCGTCCGCCGGCGCCTCAGGCCCTGCCGATTTCTGCGCCACCTCTGCCTCGAGCGGCACCGTAATATGGATTATAGGAATTGACTGATAAGGGGTTGGTGCGGTATTTGGGTTGCTGGGACCGTCCTTTGCCGCTGTACCATAGTGTAGATTCTGCATCATCGTGACGTGCAACCCTTGAGAATGGCAACGAGACCCTGAAACGAAATCAAAAAGTTCCTAGATTTCAAAACGGAACGAGGTGCCTAGATCTCGATCGATGTGTAATGAAAAACAGTAAACCTGAAACGGGATATAACGAAAATCCCTAGATTGCAAGCAAGAATCATCGAAATCATTGCATCTCAAATATAGATATTATAATAATCCCTATACCTTAAATTGAACATCATCAAAGTGTCTAGATCTCTCATACAGAAAATAATGTAAATTCCTAGATCGCAGACAAGATTTCCCATATTCAAAGGGAACATCATGAAAGTCCCTAGATTACAGCTATAATTATGCTTTTTAAACGGTATATAAAAAAGTCTCTAGTATGCAAACGAAATATCATCAAAGTCTCTAAATCTAAAGAAAATTAGCGTAAAAATCTATGTATCATCCAACGGAATATCTTTAAAGTCCCTGGATCACAAATGGAGCAAAATCAAAGTCCTCAAACAGAAAATAACAAAAATTTCTAGACCGAAAATAAGGCATCATCAAAGTCCCTACATGTCAAATAGAACATTGTAATCATATCATGGAAGCCCCTAAATTACAAATGAAGAAGAATCAAAGTCTCTAGTCCTCATACAGAAAATAATAGAAATCGCTCGATCACAAACAATGCATCATCAAAGTTCCTATATGTTTAATAGAATATCATAAAAATTCCTATATATCAAATAGAACATCATCGAAGTCCCTAGATCAGAAATGGACTTTTTTACTCCGTGAATTGTTCACTTTCACACCTTTATCCCTTAACTAGAACAATATGATTTTCACAAAAAAGACTACAAATTCTAAATAAAGCACCATTAATATTTTATTCTTAATTGATGTACAAAATAAAAAAAATGGATGATTAAATTTTGACTACAAAATGTGTAAAATCGTTTAAAATTGAAGACTGATTTAAAATTGTCTAAAATCGCAGACTGACTTAAAATTGTTTATGATCAAAGGCTAATTTAAAATTCCTTAAAATGGAAAACTGATTTAATATTGTTTGTGATCAAAGGCTAATTTAAAATTGTTTAAAATGGAAGACTGATCTAAAATTGTTTAAAATCTATTGAATAAATTAGTTTGTTTGCTAACATAATCTTCTTACTACATATTATGTACTATCATTTATTTTATTAAAATTTTTGCTCGATACGATCCACGAATTCTCATAAATTAATTCTCAAGAACCTCATAAATGAAGAAATAATTCTGTAACATTTCATAAATGTATTCCGGTTTTATCAGCGGATAAAAATGGCTCGCGACTAGCTCGTCGATCTGCGCGGATTTAATTACAAAATCAACGCGCTGCGAAAGGTTATCGGTGCAATTAGGATCATTAAGATCGGCGATCACACGCCCGGCAACACAGTAAAGTAAGAATTATAATTGCCTGCCGAACAATAATTATCTCGGGACTAACAAGTCGGCCGACGCGGCCGAGCTTGCGTTTAATTATCGCTAGCATGAATCAGTTAAAGCGAACGTGACACGAACACGCTCTTGATTGTTTTTTCTTAGCCCGAACGCTTTGATTTCTTTCCGTTGTTTTATGCGTTTCATTTTTTCTTTTTAATAAACTACCTGACGGAATTCGGAATGGAAACGAGTCGGTCGGTCCTATCGCGTTTTTAAAAATGGCGGAGGATAATGGAGATCCGCGCCGCGCACCGCGTCCACAATGAAATATTATTTTTAATTAACCCGGCTGAATATTATTTTGCGTTATTTATGGCCACGGATCTACCCGGTTCTCAGCTTCCGCCGGGTTCCTCATTTGATCGCGGACACGCGGACTTTAATGAAATTTATTGTATTAGTTTCATTGGAATTTTATAATTATGTGCTCCCCGATGAAATTTATTGTGATCGGTTGAATGAAATTATTGACTGTTCTGAAGTACTACATTCGATTTTACTGGATTTCTTGTTATTTTATAAAATTCTAACAAATATCACTTGTATTTATGTCCAAATAGACTAATTAATAAAACTCAAAGAAATCGTCAAATGTATTTAGGTTTATTGTTGTACGATTTATTTGGTTAAAATCAGTGAGAAATTAAATATTTCGTTATTTTAGTTAGTTTATTTTATTTTACCCTGTATAATAAAATATTTTCGTATTTTTGCTGATATCAAAAATATGTGCCAACTTTCTTTAGTTCAGAGCTAAGAATATTACGATTGATGTTCTTCTTTTCTTTCGAGATCATTTTCTTCCAAGTATTGAAGATCATCGCTATTTTGTGCATATTTACACATATTTTTTCAGAGGTCATTGTAATGTTTGGCTATCAAAAATCAAAAAATTTTGTAATTTTGTGAAATTCAGTTTCTGATATGTTTCTTGGCAGACAGGACGCAGACGACGATATAATATCGAAGAAATCGCTGCAGTCGGTCAGGGAGACCATAATCTTCCTCAAGGAGCGTACGTAACGATTTTTACGATTTTACCACAAATTTAGAAATCATTATAATCTAAAATTTGTTTTAGATTATAAAAATTCATTTTAAAACGAAACGTCAAACTGTCGACTACAACTTCTTTTAGCTTCTTAATTGAAAATTTTTCATTTTTCTTTAACCGTGAATGCCACACGCATGATATTTGCGTAGAATAATTCTACAGATTCTCCTGATTACGACGATACACTGTTTTACAATATTACGAACATTTAAACATGTTTAAATAATTCTTAAAGAGAGGGAGGCATTTTCCACAGTCCTTTTGTAATTTATTTTCAAAATTAAGTATCCGAAGGAAGATCCGACTAGAAAATATAAATGGCGTTTTCTAGGGTTTAAGCTAGATTTGGTAAATTCTAAAGTAACCGGAAGTTAGGTCTCCATCTTAAACCACAATTAGAAAACTATTCAAACTCCAATTTTTTAAAATACAAGTTTAGATTTCGCTATCCAATGTTAATGAAATAGCAAAAAAGTTGTGGGTCAGAACAGACAGATTATTATTTTATGCTAAGTCCGCCATTTTTATTTCCTACCTTCTCTACTTTCAATTTTCCTCCCTAATTGGCAATTGTTATTTCGTTTCATATCTTGAGTCATATTCTCTGTTCACCTTTGGTGCTCTCATTTATATTTTTTAGTTGACAATTCTCAGAATCAGTTCTCTACTTTGTGCAAATACTAACGAAAGTTTTTATTTCTATTTTCCATTCGGCATTTTTTCATTTCAGTTCGTGTTACTGTAATTTATCAGTTTCCATTTTTATATTTTATTTGGCAATATTTAATTTCCGTTTCTACACACACACGCACCAGTACTTCCATTTTTATTTTTTAATTGGCAATTTTTACTTTTATTTCTTATTTGATATTTTAATTTGTAGTATCTATTTGGCAATTTTTCATGTTAGATTCCACTAGATGTTTTAATGTCTGTATTCTATTTGACAATTTTTAATTTCAGTTTCCAAATCAGTACTTTCATTTTTATATTTTCTAATTGACAATTTTTACTTTCATTTTCTATAATATTTGGCATTTCAATTTCTGCTATCTGTTTGGCAATTTTTTATGTAAGCTTCCACTCGGAGTTTTAATTTCTATAATCTATTTGGCAATTTTTAATTTCAGTTTTTACTCAGAACTTTCATTTCTATTTTCTGGTAGACAGTTTTGTATATTATGTTGTATTTGTTATTCCAATTTTTATTTTTTCATTTGGTAATTTTTCAATTTGGTATTTACTATTAGTTTCGATTTTTATACTCTGTTCAGCAATTTTTCATTTCAGCTTCTAGTTATTACTTTCATTTTTATTTTCTAATTAGTCACTTTTTATTTTGTTCTTATTTTATTTACTGCTTCATACTTTTATTTTTACTTTCAAATTGACAATCTTTTGTTTTAATTATCATTTGATATTTTTCATTTCTATTTTCTAGGTAGCAATTTATATTTTTGTTTACCACTTGCTACGTTCATTTTTATTTTTTAATAGGCAATATTTATGTCTAGTTTCCATTTGGTATTTTCATTTTCTAATATTATTAATTTTAATGGCACGTATAAGTTATTTTTCATAATATTATGCTAATTACGGTATTTTTTGTCCTATTTGTTACTTTCAATTTCATTTTCTAATTAGCAATTTTTAGTATTTGTTTCTATTTCTTTATTTCTATATTCCAATATTGCTAATACTAACAATATTATTCTTAATAATTTCACATATATTTCTCAGAAGAATGTAGTTCATTATTCACAAGAATAATATTATTATTGTCGCACCTAAAACAGACCATTCTATTAACCTTCCTAGCTGCCATGTAAGAAATATTTCTGGAACATTAAATTTTATCCAATATACGCTTCATGCTAATGAAAAACAATATAACTAAAGATGCTTTAATGGTCATACTATTATGGTAAAAAAATAGAATGAAGGAGATAAGTTTAAGGTTTCTTTTATATGGAGCACCCTGTATGTACACGCGTACACATTATTTCACTTGCACTGGTTGCAAATACATGTTTAAGGAAAAATATTAATTTTATTGCATTTGTTAAATCGTATATGTACATATATTTTTGAGAAAAATGTTTCGAGAATTCTTATCGATAATATTATTATAAAGTATAATAAAATACAGTCAATATGCATAATTTAAATAATATATGCACCCCTCCCCTAATTTTCTTCTGCAACATTTCACTTTGTCGAAATGAATTTTTCACCTTTTGATAGAAATTCGATTCGATAGAAAATGGCCTGCGTTTATTATCAAAGCGTATAATATAAAAAAGTATAAAATATGAAATGTATAATATAAAAACGTATAAAATATAAAATATATAATATAAAAAAGTATAAAATATAAAATATATAATATAAAAAAGTATAAAATATAAAATATATAATATAAAAAAGTATAAAATATAATATATATAATATAAATATATAAAGACATATACAAATCTTCGTTTTTATATTTTGTTTAACAAGATTTGAATCGAATGAATTCGCAACGACTAAAGAAATTCATTGCTGCAAGTCTGCGCATTTAACTGAATGGCGAATCAAAGTTGACGGGAACGCGGAACAACGCGAGGTTGCCGGAAAAGTGTTAACGTGTTTTTAATTCGGTCGTTCGCGAGGATAACAACGCAATCTTTTCGATTGCACGCGCACGCTGATGAAATGAACAAGTAAACGACGAACGCTGAGTTAAGCAATAATTCCGCCATGTTGCTCAATCGTTGATTCGAAACGGTGCCCGATAATTAAAAGGGGTCACGCTGTGTCAGACAGTTTGTAAAATTTCATTTTCGTACTTCGACGTGTTCTTTGATGCGCACCGCTTTTGGAAAAAATCCTTGCAAGCTCCATGCTAACGAAGAGTAATTAAAATAGGGTCCGACGCTGCATTGGTACTTTTGAATAAAATTCACGCACCCGAGATCGATTTTGCGACATTTTTCAAACGCCATTCTCAATGTTGCTTCAGAAAGTATTATAGTAATTTCAGTTAATTTCCGTATTCCTTAATTTGTTTGTTTCTTCGTTGCTTCATTTATCACGTCGTTTCTCCAGTTTTTCATTTCTTAATAGGTTAATTTTTGTTTTCGTCAGTTTGTGAATCATTTAATTTTTTTTGCCATTATTTCTTAATTTATTTAATTCATCATTTCATCAATTTCTGAATTGTTTTATATCCTCATTTCTTACTTTGTTTATTCAATGCTTGTAATTTGTTAATTTATGTGTTTCTTCAATTGTTCATTCTGGTTTTCACCAATTTCTTGTTTCTCTTCATTTATTTATTTATTTTGCCATCTCTTGTTTCGTTTATTCTGTCATGTCCTATCTCCCTTATTTCACGTATCTTTGACTTCCTAATTTATTTATTTCATCATTCCTGATTTTGTTTATTCAACTTCTTAATTTACTAATTTGTCAATTTACTTATTTCTGGCACTCCATATTCATCACGAAAGCATCCAGTCCTCGAACTGGACAGGATTGGGAATTTGGTTTTTTAATTTGTTGATAGCACTGGTCGAGGAAAGTAAACGAACAGCAATCGTTCACAGAAACTTTCGCACATTTGTACCGTTATTTGTTAACGTAAGTCATCAATTTCCGTCGCAGCTAATTAATCGTTTTACGCTGCCTGTCCCTATCTGCAATATAAATATCGACTTCCATAAATAAAGTAGCATTTCCTCGTTTTTGTCATTTATAAACTCGAATCAATGAACGCTGAGACCCAATAATTTCCAATTCGACGCATGGTGTACCTTCCTTTCGATTGTTTTTTTGCAAATTCTCCTACATTATATCTGCTCAGAAAAAATTGCACCCTTTAAATCGAACAAAAACCAAGTTTTTCAGATTTTACATTTCATTTCTGCCTACAAAACAATTTTATTTGAAAAATCGCTTTAAGCAATAATATTTCAGCATTTCTTATTTTCATGTAGAAAGTTCTCCACTTTAACCATTGTTTAAATAATCCTACAGCAACAACAAAGTTAAAAAATAATTCCATATTGAAACACTACTAATTAAATCTCCAAAAAATAACTAGACATTGGCACCATAACCTAACTGTCCGCCATGTTGCACAAACGGTCCCAATTGAGTCAGCAGTCGTCAGAAAACTGAATATCGAATAGTTCCAAAGTCAAATTTCCCTTATTGACTTACAAAATCATCAAGAACGGACAAGTGTCACACACCTAACCTCCAAAGCGTTCTTTAACAGCTTTTCAAACAATTCTATAGCAATAAAAATTTCAAAGAACAATGTTACATCGAAACAATTGCATAAATACAATTTTCTACAGGCATTTACAAAAACGTTCTAAACAGAACAATCAAAAACTAACGCTACTAGTTAAATCACCAAAAAATAACTAGACATTGGCACCATAACCCAACCATCCGCCATGTTGCACTAACGGTCGCAATTGTATATCGAGTCGTTCCAAAGTCAAAGTTCCCCTTATTAGCTCGGAACATCATCACCATCGACAACGGATAAGTTCCACTAACCTAACCTCAATAGCGTTTAGCACGATCAACTAGGAAAGTAGCGCACGCAGCGCAGGCCAATGGTTACCATAAATCCGGCGCCATCCGTCCCCGCACGACTATAACTACCGGCGGGGGGCCAAGAATCGTAAGAGCGGTGATTAAATGGTAATTTCGCATCGACCAGCTGACAATCCGGGGGTGACCGCCGATGTGATTGTGAGGGACGCCCTGGGCTTAATACGGCAGGACGTCGGCGGCCGTCACGGAGAGCTGCTGGGCAAGCTTCTTGATTTACCAAGACACCCCCGACCGAAAGATCGGAACTACGCGGTTCGCTGCTTCCGATAGCGCTGCTCTGTCTTTTTCACTTTAACGGTAAGCCCCGGGACTTAACCTCACCCATTCCTGTTCTATGACCGCGAAGCTTAAACGTTCCCCTATCCGACTATCTGCCTTTGACACAACCCGAAATTCCCCCCGACTGTCTCACTCTTCAATCCTGGACTAATCCTGTGCGCGAATAGATCGTTTTCGCGCCACGTTGTTTAAGAATGATGGATTTTGGTACCTCAGACTTCACAATCGCAGGTTTTGATGTTGCAGATCACGGTGTGATAGATTCTGGGACACTAGACCACAGTAACGTTGATTTAGGGAGCCTAAATCATGGTAACATAGATTTTGGAACACTGGATCATAGTAACATGGATTACAGAATACTAGATCATAATAACATAGATTTAGGAGCACTAGATCATGGTAACATAGATTTCGGAACACTAGATCATAGCAACATAGATTTTGGAACACTAGATCATAATAACATAGATTACGGAACACTAGATCATAGCAACATTTTTGGAACACTTGATTATAGTAACATAGATTTTGGAACACTGAATCATACTAACATAGATTTTGGAATACTTGATCATAGTAACATGGATTACAGTACACTAGACTATAGTTACATATATTTTGGAACACTGGATCATAGTAACATAGATTTTGGAATACTAGATCATAGTAACATGGATTACAGAACACTAGATTATAGCAACATAGATTTTGGAGCACTAGATCATAGTAACATAGATTATGGAACAGTGGATCATAGCAACATAGATTTTGGAACACTAGATTATAGTAACATAGATTGTTGAACATTGCATCATAGTAACATAGATTTAGGGGCCGTAGATGGTGGTAGCTCAGTTTTAAAGACCCTAGACGATATCATCCCAGTTTTTAAGTATCCTAGACAGTGACATCTCATTTTTAGGGATCCTGGATAGTGACATTCCAGTTTTAGGGACCCTAGATGGTAGCATCCCAGATTTAGGGGCCTTAGATGAGGTGACATCCCACATTTTGGGTCTCTCTTTTGTGAATCCCCAGGAAAACATATACTTCCAAAGAATACTCTAGAATACTAGCTTAAGCTTTAACACCCCTAGATCTTAGTTTCAATGCGTCGGTACACTAGCTTTAAGGGGCATAGACTTTGTCATCCTAAATTTTATTACTCTAGGTTTTAACATCCTAGAGTTTGACAGTGCGTATATTGGTACCATTGATACTGCATTACCACATTAGAGTTTTGTTCCCTATATTTATGAATCCAGATTAGATTGCTTTAAATCATTTTCTCCCGATTTGAGCTATAAATAATTCTATGATATAATATCGTCCCTGGGAATTTAATATTTCAGGTTTAATAGCCCTCTCTAGCACAAACGATCTAGAATCCCAGAAATATAACCGTAAAGGTTAAAGGTTGCTTTAAATTATCTTCCTTTTAGTATAAATTCTGCACTTGTGGAATACTCTACTTCTATGATATAATGGTCTCCCCAAGGGCTTAACATTTGGGGTATGGTACCTGACCAGCGAACGAGGTAGAATCCCAGAAATATAACCATAAAGGTTAAAGATTGCTTTATATCATCTTCCTTTTCATGTAAATTCTGCACTTGCGGAATCCTCTAATTCTGCGATACAATAGTCCCACTAAGGATTTAATATTTGGATCGCGGTACCACCGACTCTGTTCGGGCTATTTCCTAATTCTAGCACATTATAATAGCCCCCTACGGCTTTAATATTTGAGTTTTGACTCACTTAACTAGCAGATGACGTAGAATCCCAGAAATACGGCCACGGAGGTTACACGTTGCTTCGAAATTATCTTACCCCCAGATGGGGTTGAGCTAAATTTTCAGATTGTGTTATTCTTTAATTTTACACTGCTTCTCCTAGGGCTTCAATAGTTTAATTTTGGCATGCCTGTAGGGTTCCAAATATTTACTATGATATGACTTTCTGCTAAGTTTCTAATGGCCTTTTTCTTCTAGTAAGATATACAAACCTTAATTTGTATCTAGTTCTTTAGTATATAACTCTCTTCTATAAATAATTTCTTCGTTATTTCTAAATTTTTATTGAATGAGTTTAGGTTAGAATTAGGATTATTCTACTCACATTCTAGTGACCTTTTCCTTCTAGTGAAATGTACAAATCTTAGTTTGTATATAGCCTTCTTCTATAAATAATGTCTTTGTTATTTCTAAATTTCTAGTGAATGAGTTTAGGTTATGTATAACATCATTAATCACTCCAGTCTTGGTACTGCAGAAGATTCTTCTATTATTATCAGTATGACTTTCTAGAGGCCATTTTAAATTAAGCCAGTAAGAAACCCTTTTACTGGATCCTCTTTTTTATAAGAATCTGTTCTTTTAACCCAGGAGCCCTGCTTGGTCGATTCAGGTTAAGTGTTAATGGAATTTCTTATTTTCGTCGTCCGCTAGCGAGGTAACCAACCTGAATCCATTAAACACTCCAGACTAGGTGCTACACGAGGTTCCAAAAACATCGCTATATCTTTTCGATCGGTACCTTTTAGTGAATTGTCCAGTTAGTGAATTAGTCCAGTTGGTCTAATAACATGTGTAAGCATTCAGCTGAAATTTGCATAAAACATACACAAATGTTCTCTTGCATACAATTACTAATATTCGAGATATTACTATTAAATAAAAACATTTATCGCGTCAGTATTATTACGATTTTAAAATATATCGACATTAATGGACATTTAAATATAAAAATTACATATAAAAATCTGTATAAAAATGTAATTTTTCTTAGCGAATTTACTAGCGAGTTTTCTAGTGACTTTCCCAGTGAAGTTTCTAGAAAAATCATCCGTCAAAGATTTTCAACTGATTAAACATTGATGGAAATTTATACATAAAATACATAAATCTTAATAGACCTAGTAATCATATGTAGTAAATTTCTTAGTATATCTCCTAGTTAGTTTCTCATGATTTTTCTACAGAACTTTATATCGAAAATTTAAAAAATACGGAAACATCGATGGAAAATTATACATAAAATACATAAATCTGAACATAACAAATAATTTTTTCTAGTGATATTCCTAGTCAATTTTCTGGTGTACTTAATACCGAAGATTCTAAAACATATTAAAATTGTTAGATATTTGTACGTAAAATACAACCAAGTTATTTTTTCTAGCAAAATTCCTAACGAATTTCCTACTAAATTTTCTCTTGTCGTTAAAGAGCCAAAGACAAAAATTGCCCAACGGTGAAATCCGAATGGAAATCTCGGGATTTCATACCAAAACTGTTCGAAACAGATCTATTTCTTTCGCTGATGTCATCTGGCCCAGAGCGTTGCTCTCCGGGGCAAGTTAATGAACGGATGTAGGTCGGGCAGATTCTATTTTTATTTATCGCTGCCGAATTCGATCAGTCCGGGCTCTTGTTAATTAATATTCGAGACCGGGAGGATTATACTTTGTCGGGTTGTAGAAACGCTCACGATTTAACGGGCTCGCAAGACTGATTCCTCGAATCGAAGGAGAGCAAATCGTGGTCTAAATTACATAGATTTTCCCGGGGATTGATCGATCGTCTACCATTGCTGCCAGCTGACCTGCTGAAATGGAAGCAAGTAGTGACCAGATTCAGCGAATTAATTACCGAAGCCCCTGACCAACTGCAGCTGAATGAAGATCGATCGCACGACATGGTAACCGTGGACGACAACGCCGGAAACGCGACCACCGGCTTAAGAAGCCGGAACCGCGTGTTGGCGGCGTAAAGAAGGACAAATGGGAGCGTCAAAGTTCAGATAAATCAGGATCAAGATCGAAAGAAAGCACGGCGTTAAGTCTCCCCCCCCCTCGCTCTCGCTGGAAGAACAACGAGATTACAAAAACTTTGTGCGCGCTTCGGCGACCGGTTTGCTTTTTAACTTAAAAATACGACTTCACCTGCTTCCGTAATCCGACATTTTTGCCCATTAAATGGAAGATCGTTCTATTAACGAACGTGCTTCTATAGAAGAGCAAAAACAATGACAGCGTTGTTCGCCATGGCACCGCTCGCTGTCTACGACAAGGATTCTGAAAGGACAACTCAACATCCTACTTCTAAAAGATCTGAATTGTTATTGTATCGAATTGTGTTATAGTTAATATCCTTTATTGTAAATAAAATGCCGCGACGCGATAGAAATTTTGTACTTTGCAACAATATTATAATCGTATAATAATAAGTTGAACATGACAAAATTATCATATTTGAAGCATGACATTTTTGGTTCGGATTTTATATTATAATTAAATACCATACATAAATATGTAATGTAGAGCTTATAGTAACTATGTATTACTTACTCGGTCTTTTGTTTTTTACACAATAAAAAAAAATGTTTTTCTTTCTTTTTATTCATGCAACCTGTCGCAATCCCCATTTCGGACTTTTTAAAAAATATAAAATATTTTAACAACGAAACATAATTTGTATATAATCATATTGTTACACAATTTTTTGTGTATATACATAACTTTTGCCGTCAAAAATTTCAAAAATAATTTTGCAGTTGGTCGAAAAAATGCAACGGAGACCGCAGCTCGCGAGTTCATTTCTCGCGCAGCTGAAATATCATCCTTTGAACCTTCCCGGTCATGGCGGAGCGAGAACGTAAAACCGAAACGGCGGCCCGGAGTATTTTCATTTTAATAACGAATTTATACAAATGCTCGTCGGCGATCTCGGATATCAGGAATTTCGCCGTTTTCAATTCCAATCGATAGAGATATTAACCGCCATTACGTTGTACGAGAGTTCCGACGCAGTGCCAAGCAACGCTGTTCGCCTAATCAGCCGCCATCCCACGGGAACCGTCGAGTTTCCGGAAGCTTTACGCATTTATTTTCACTGTGCGCGGTTTCTTTAATCACACGCCATTAAATATGTAAACTGCTCTCTGCCAGTGGTTTGAATTCGATTCTCATCGCCGGCAGCTTTTGAATTTCCCGCGCTCGATCGCGGCATCCATCGGACATTTTCGTTTGAAACTTAATTTTCTTGGAATCGTTGATCCGGGAACGATCTTCTGACGCGTTTCCTACGAATTGGTTCATTTAGCTCGTCAGCTGAATAGCAAATTAATTTGCAACGTTGTAGACACTTGATTTAATTGTTTAATAAAGAATTGTCTAGTTTTCATTTTTACTTATTTATATTTGTAACAATGTCGTAGCTGATTCGGCAGTACGTGTGCTAAAAATATGTATAATAATGTGATATTATTTATAATATTTATTAACTTGCGACATTTTAGCGATATGATTAAATTATTTAATAAAGAAGTTTGGCGACGGTCGTTGTGTGTGTTTGGTCGAGAAAAGGAGAGGGGAGACGTTTCGTCCGGGGCCCGCTAGAGGACTCATCAGTAAGGCTATCCTAGCGTGCCCTTGCCTTAGACGTGGGGGTAGGACGAAGTCTCTGTATATATAGGGATCGAGGCGGCTTGGTTACTAGCGGGAAGAAGAGCCCTCTGCTGGCGGGTCTGGAGGTAGCCGCCACAGAAGTTTCTATTTTCAATCGATATTTGTCCGTATCTGCAATAGTGTTAATATTTTCCTCAGTAATAAAAGATCTCGTAGCTTGAATTGGTATTTATTCATGTTTATAATACTGTTAATATTGTTTCTAATATTGTTAATCTGCAACATTCTATATATCTAATTAAATTATCAAATAAATAATTTCTTAGTTTTGGTTATTACTTATTTATATCGATAATAATGTTAATATTGCATTTAAATGTTGTGATCAATTTTCCCATATTTACATACTTAGAATTTTGATTAAAATTATTATTAATTTAATAACATCAGTAGAAAAATTTATTTCTAAAATTCTTAAATTATCGAAAATCGATGAAATTTATATTTAAAGTAGCTTCACCTATTTGTTCAACATTAATTACCAGTATATCAATCGAATTCAGTCAAATTCCATTTTATTTAATTGCAGAAGAATCAGAAATAGTTTCTGGATGTATTAGAAGATTATTTGGATGAATTTTTCTAGGTGCATATTTAACAATTATTTCTGTCTTCGATAGTTATTATATTTTTTTAAAATCCTATTACTAAATAAGTTTGAAAACCGAGATTTCTAATACATTAAAAAAAAGATATCGTCTGTTAAGTGCTGTTTCTAAAGGAATTGTTTCAATCAGGTATTATCGAAATAATTTCCTTCGTTTTTGAGACTCGAATTAAATCACAGAGAGCACGCGGCATTCCAGTGGATGGTAATTAATTAGGCTTTTATTCTGCAGCAAGTACACAGCATTTAAAAGCCTCGAGAAAATTTCGTTCTTGCGGACACACGGACGGAGGAGGGTAGTAACAGAGGCGCCGGTGCGCTCGAAACGTGTTTGAAACTAATTTGCTACACTTCAGCTCATTAAAATAATTATTCGACGTAACGGTAATTATGCAACCGTTACAGCTTGATGCTTGCGCTTTTCCCGTGCTGTCGACGCTATCAATCTTCCAATGAAACAAACGTGTCCAATCTTTCTCCGGTTTCAATCAAGTATAAAATTTCATAAAACAAATTTTCATCAGGCAATTAAGTTTTTAAAGCATTCGAAACTTGTTTTCGAATATACCTGTAAATAAGTTCCCAAATAGATGGAGAACATTTCTGTACATAATTTCTAAAATAAATGACGAAAATAGTTTTCTACAATTGTCGAAAAAAATGGAGAAAATAATTTTGCACAATTTACAAAATAAATGTAGAAAATAGTTTTGAATAATTGTCAAAATAAATGAAGAAAATGATGATATATACTTTTTTTTTTTTTATTTATCGTGGGGGAAATCTGCTGGTCGCACTGGTTAGTGCGGGGTTCGACCCGCTAAAACCCCCACGACGGCCTAGGGCGCTGGCTATTAGCGGGGGAGCCACGGGAACTCTCAAGAACACGACCGCGGCCCCCCCTCGCCTGGCCGGCCGCCAGGATGGAGCGGTGGCTGGCCGCATCCCGGGGGGAGATTAATCCTCCCCCCATGAATCATCTTGATTCGGCGGAGCGGGGAACCGCACTCCACACCGCCTCGTCATGACGGCCGCAGCGGCGGCCGTCGGGGGCGACGACTTTTCGTCGCCACCACTTCTAAAAGGACATCCTCGGTTGGCGGGCGGCGGGCAATTAAACCAGAGATCTGGTACACCCGCCGCCCGCCTATTCTCAGCTGCTCGGGGGGGGGGGGGGCTCTAGGAGTGGGCGCACACGCCGCACCCCCCGCTCACGGCGACCCCGCTCGGCAGCCTCCTTCTGCAACATTACCTGTTCGCAGAAGGCTATGGCTGCCGCCCATTTTGTCGGGCTCTCCAGCATGGTCCCAACTAAGCTGGAGAGAGCGAGGTCGCGACCAACTTCCCTTCTTAGGACTCGTCGCAGCACTGAAAAGGCGGGGCATACCTCCAGTGTATGCTGCGCTGAGTCCTCCTCCGCGCCACAGTGGTGGCACACCGTCGTCGCTTCCCGACCGATGCGACACAGGTAAACACCGAAGCAGCCATGCCCGGTGAACACCTGCGTCGCACGGTAGGAGAGCCTGCCAAACCGCCTCTCCCGCAACGAGGTGAAGTGTGGCAGGAGAGCCCCAGGGACGCGCTCGCCGGCATGGGAGCAAAGCTCCGCATGCCATCTGGCGAGCGCTAATCCCCGGGCCTGGAGCTCGAAGCACTCGACCGCCTCCCGCTTCGGCGGGTAAATGATGATATATACTGTAAGATATTTTAATGATTTTTAACGAATTCTGTACTATTTTATACAATTCTATACTATTGTAGTATCGTAATTTAGTGGGTACGTTTAGGACGAGGAGGAGTGTTAGGCATAGGAGACCGTAGTTTTAAGTCTTTGTATTTATGGTAGGCAATAGAAGAGAAACTTTGGCGAAGGCCGGGTCAGATGAAAAAAATCCCTTGGCGACGGGGAGCCGGCGGATGCGATTGGCACGTTTTTAGAAAAGGCAGGCTTTGTGTCGGAGGAGCGTGTTTGGAGTGGACAGAGAGTGTACGAGAGTCGTCGAGTGAGGAGTGTTGCAAGTTGTAAAATTAAGTGAAGTAGTTGTAATCCTAGTTGAAGGTACGGTACGCGATATTTTCTGTCTTCACCACGTTTTGTCCTTTCCTAATCGATACAGATTCTATATTGTTTAAATATTAGACAATTTCTACATAATTTTGAGGGCTCAGCCGGGATTTGAGGAAAAGGTAGCGTTGAATGATAACAATGATATTATGACTGTAGGAGTTGAGAGTTGAACTTTAGTTGTTGTGTTGTGCATTGAAAAACCTTTCAAGATGTCTGAAGGAAACGATACCGTTGTCGAAGTATCACAAGCAAGCCTATCTGCTGACAAATTAGAGGAAATTCTAACAATGAAGTTAACCGGTTTAAAGGAAGAATTGAAGAGCCGCAAGCTGAGGACGTCGGGAAATAAAAAGCAACTACAAGATCGGCTTAAAGCAGCCATAATGTTGCAAATCGAACATGCCGAAGAGGAAGATGATATTGATGGCAGTGAAGATGAAGAAGAAGGAAGCGATGTGAAACGATGCGTGCGACGGATGCAGGCGTTAACATTCAGGGATGTTGAGGAGTCCATGCGTACATTTAACGGAGACGATAAAGCAAACATTCGTTGTTGGCTCGAAGAGTTTGAAGACATGGCGGAGCTATGTGAATGGAGTGAAGTACAAAAAGTTATTTATGCGAAGCGGTTATTGCGTGCATCGGCGAGATTGTCCATCGACTGTGAAAAATGTTGTCGCAAATGGGTCGAGATGAAGCGAGCATTGGAGTCCGAATTTGGTAAAACTGCAGATACGTACAAGATACATAAAGAGTTGTCACGTAAAATTAAAAGATCGAACGAGTCGTATCAAGAATACATTTATCAAATGTTGGAGATTGCGAAGCAAGCAGACATGGAAGTCTAAACAATTATTAAGTATATTATTGACGGAGTTCAGGATTTCGAGACAAACAAAACGATATTGTACGGTGCTAGAAATATACGTGAGTTGAAAGAAAAATTCGAAATTTACGAAGACATGAAGGAAAAATCAGGAACGAAAAACAGGCGACCTGAGGAGAAGAAGAAGACGACCGTCCATGGAACCTCATCACAAGGTGAATCACAGCAAGTGGCACAGCAAGAAATACGGCGATGTTTTTTGTGTGGAAACCGATACCATACGGCTGCAAACTGCCCGACAAAAGAAAGAGGACCCAAGTGTGTCTGAAGCGTCGAGAAAGAAGCGAGTTAAAGAAGTGCAAATCGAAAATTGTAAGTTGACAGCGTTAATAGATTCTGGAAGCGATCTGAATTTGATGCGAGCGGATTATTATGTTAAAATTGGTGCTCCTCGATTGAATAATAAGATTTTGCAATTTCGTGGTGTCGGAGCAGAGAACAACCACACATTAGGGGAATTTTCAACAACTATTGCAATAAATCAGATAACATATCCAATAAATATACACGTTCTACCCAATACTTGTCGCGTCCCATAGTTTAATAATCAGTACAGAATTTTTAGATTCCGTAGAACTAAGTATGAAAGGAGAAGAAATTTCTATTAAATAAATAGATTTGCCGGAAATTTTTAATGTCAATGTCGAGGCTATAGTTGACAATGTAGATTTATCACACGTTGCGGTTCCTGAACACAGAAATGTTATAGAAGATTGTGTTGCAAATGATAAACCATCTAAAACGAAAGAAGTAGGGATTAAAATGAGCTTGATACTGCAAGACGAGATCCCAGTGTACGAGAGACCGCGATAAATCTGAAGTTGATAAACAAATAACGTCATGGTTGAAAGATGAAATAATTCGAGAGTCTTGTTCAGATTACGCAAGTCCAATTGTACTAGTAAAGAAGAAGGATGGCACAACTAGAATTTGTATTGACTACACACAGCTTAATAAAAAAAAATGGTAAATGATAGATATCCCCTACCTTTGATAGAGGATCAATTGGATTTATTAGAAGGCGCGAAAGTATTTAGTACGTTGGATCTCAGAAATGGATTTTTTCATGTTCCCATTAATGAGAATGGCAGAAAATATACCACCCCCGTAACTCCCACCGGTCATTATGAATTTTTAAAGGTTCCGTTTGGGTTATGTAATTCGCCAGCCGTCTTTCAAAAGTATATAAATGCAGCGTTCAAAGAGTTAATTGCAACCGGGGTCGTTTTGACATACATGTGTTTCGTTTAAATTTGAATCTAAATCACGTGTTTCGTATCAATTTGAAGTTAAATCGTTTGTTTGGTATGCATTTGAAGCTACATCATGTACTTCGCATGGATTTTAAGCTAAATCATGTGTTCCAAATGAATTTGAATTTAAATCGTTTGTTTCGCATGAATTTGAAGCCAAGTCTTCTGTGTGCCTCGATCCCTATATATACACAGAGACTTCGTCCTACCCCTACTTCTAAGGCAAGGGCCCGGTAGGATAGCCTTACTGATGAGTCCTCTAGCGGGCCCCGGACGAAACGTGTCCCCTCTCCTTTCCACGACAACGACACTTTGAACCGCCGCCAAACTTCTATTTCTCGTAGATTTGAAGCTAGATCGTTTGTTTCGCATGGATTTGTAACTTAATCATTTGTGTCGCATAGATTTGAAACTAAATATTCTATTTCGCATGGATGTGAAGCTAAATCATGTATTTCGCATAGATTTGAAGATAAATCGTTTGTTTCGGATGGATTTGAACCTATATCGTTTGTATCGCGTATGCATTTGAAGCTACATCATGTACTTCGCATGGATTTTAAGCTAAATCATGTGTTCCAAATGAATTTGAATTTAAATCGTTTGTTTCGCATGAATTTGAAGCCAAGTCTTCTGTGTGCCTCGATCCCTATATATACACAGAGACTTCGTCCTACCCCTACTTCTAAGGCAAGGGCCCGGTAGGATAGCCTTACTGATGAGTCCTCTAGCGGGCCCCGGACGAAACGTGTCCCCTCTCCTTTCCACGACAACGACACTTTGAACCGCCGCCAAACTTCTATTTCTCGTAGATTTGAAGCTAGATCGTTTGTTTCGCATGGATTTGTAACTTAATCATTTGTGTCGCATAGATTTGAAACTAAATATTCTATTTCGCATGGATGTGAAGCTAAATCATGTATTTCGCATAGATTTGAAGATAAATCGTTTGTTTCGGATGGATTTGAACCTATATCGTTTGTATCGCGTATGCATTTGAAGCTAAATCGTTTATTTCTCATGAATTTGAAGATAAATCTTCTATTTCGCATGGGTTTGAAGCTAATCATGTGTTCCGCATGAATTTGAAACTAAATCGTTTGTGTCGCATGAATTTGAAGCCAAGTCATCTATTTCGCATAGATTTGAAGGTAGATCGTTTGTTTCGCTTGGATTTGCAGCTAAATCGTCTATTTCGCATGGATTTGAATCTAAACCTTACATTTGGCATGGATTTTGAGCTAAATCATGTGTTTTGCATGAATTTGAAGAGAAATCATGTGTTTCGCTTAAATGTGAATCTAAATCACGTGTTTCGTATCAATTTGAAGCTAAACCGTTTGTTTGTTATGCATTTGAAGCTACATCATGTATTTCGCATGGATTTTAAGCTATATTTAAGCTATATATAAGCTATATATACGCTATATAAACGACGTTTTTATGTTGTTTTAGCTTGTTTCACGTAATAATCGAGGTTGTTTAATCAACAACGCGAGAAAGCGTAAATAAACGTAAAGGAAGGTAAAATAATGTACTACAACGTAAAAACAAAGTAAAACAACGTAAATCATTATAGCGAAACAAAGAAAAACAAGCAAAACAACGTAGAAAACGATAATCATTAACGCGAAACAAAGAAAAACAAGGTAAAACGACGTGAAAAACATAAATCATATATGCGAAACAAAGTAAAACAACGTCACACAACGTAAAGCTATGTAAAACAAAATAAAACAACGTAAAGCAATGATAATAACGTAGAACAACGTAATACTGTTTTAAACAACATCTTGAGACAACGTAAAACAACGTAAAGCAAGGTAAAACAACGTAAAACAACGTAAAACAACGTAGAAACAAAGTAAAGCAACGTTAGATAATGTAAAAATAATTAAACGTCGTAAAAGCATACTATAGCAACGTAGATCTACGTAATACTGTTTTAAACAACAACGTGAGACAACGTAAAACAACGTAAAGCAAGGTAAAATAGCGTAAAACAACGATAAAAAAAAGTAAAACAGCGTAAAATAATGTAAAAAAACGTAAAACAACGTAAAAACAATGTATAACAGCGTAAAATAACGTAAAACATAGAACAACGTAAAAACAATGTATAACAACGTAAAACACAGCAATATGGTTTTGAAAACAACGCCAAACAAAGAAAACAACGTAAATCATCGTAAAACAACGTCAATCATGAATGCGAAACAAAGTAAAAGTACGAAACACAACATAAACCAATGTAAAACAGTATAAAAGAACGTAAAAACAATGTATAACTACGTAGAACAACGTAATACTGTTTTAAATAACAACGTGAGACAACGTAAAACAACGAAAAGCAAGGCAAAACAAAGTAAAACAACGTAAAAATAATGTCAAACAACGTAAAACAACGTTTGTTAACATAGCGAAACAAAGAAAGACATGGTAAAATACCGAGAAAAAACATAAACCATATATGCGAAACAAAGCAAAACAACGTAACACAACGTGAAGCTATGTAAAACAAAATAAAACAACGAAAAACAATGTATAACAACGTAAACCAAAGCTATACTCTTTTAAAAACAACACCAAACAAAGAAAACAACGTAAATCATTGTAAAACAACGTAAATCATGAATGCGAAACAAAGTAAAAGAACGTAACACAACATAAACCAATGTAAAACAGTATAAGTCGACGTAAAAACAATGTATAACAACGTAGAACAACGTAATACTATTTAAAAAACAACGTGAGACAACTTAAAACAACGTATAGCAAGGTAAAGCAACGTAAACCAATATAAAATCAAAGTAAAATAATGTAAATCATCAATGCGAAACAAAAAAAACAACTTTACGCAACGTACAGCAACGTAAAACAATATAAAACAACCTAAAAACAAAGCATAAGAACGCAGAAGAACATAAAACTGTAATAAATAACAACGTGAGACAAGGCGAAATAACGTAAAGCAAAGTAAAACACGTAAAATAACGTAAATGATGAATGCGAAACGAAGTGAAACAACGTAAAGGTGGAGGTTGATATGGTGGATGGAGGTAACAGGTGGAGGTAGAGATAGAGATAGAGGCACATACGTAGCGGTAGAGGTAGAGGTACATGCGTAGAGGTAGCGTTTGAGGTACATGCGTAGAGGTAGAGGTACATGCGTCGGTTTAGAGTTAGAGGTACATGCGTAGAAGTAGAGTTAGAGGTACAGGCGTAGAAGTAGAGGTAGTTGTACAGGTGTATAGGTAGAGGTAGAGGTAGAGGTAGAGGTAGAGGTAGACGTACAGACGTAGAGGTAGAGGTAGAGGTACCGGGCGCAAGGGTAGAGGTAGATGTATAGGTCTCTACTCTACGCCTGTACCACTACGTATGTTCCTCTACCTCTACTTCTATGCGTGTACCTCTAACTACACCTCGACTTCAGCGCATGTACCTCTACCTCTACCTCTACGCTTGTATCTCTATCTTCTCCACTACGCATGTACATCTACCCGTCCAAGTTGAACGTAAATGGCTTTTACAGAGCCCCGACGGCACAGACGACGACGACGGAAATGTTGCACGAGACTATTTTCTCTGATGCAAAGTGTCTTTACCTTATGTGCTTCCTGCTGTACGTTTATTTCTTCGCTCTCTGCTTTTTAAAGAAATCTGTTGTTTTCTGCTCGTTTACTTTTGCATGAGTGGTCTTTACCTTAGCGACACTGTGAGTGACACGTCCCTTAAAATTCTTCCTTGAATTTTGCTCCAGTTTTCAATGGGAAACGTTTGTTTAACCATGGTGTTTCCTCCGTGCCGCAGGAATGTTACCCCGGAACTTTGTAATATTGAATGTATGCTTTATCCCGCTTCATTTTCCCCACCAGGGATTTCGCCCGACTTCATACCTTCAATTCTCATGTACTCCGTCCAGGTTTCTGTTGTTAAAAGCAAATATAGCAGGAAAGTTAAGTGATACTTGAATTCGAGAGGGTTGAAACAACCCTCTGAAATGTGCGGCGTCTCGAAAATTATCTTCGAAACTAATTAGATTCTTATGTTTAGTTGTTTTCGTAGTTGTAATGTTTCCATTTTCAATTACACAACGCTATACTTACTGAGTATACTAATCCGACCAAAAATTATATGCAAGATTTTACGAAATCTCCGTATTCGACTCTACAGCTTCCAAGAGCGATTATCGTAGACACGAGAAAGCAAAATTTTTTGGTTTATCGTTTCGATTGTTGCGTCTGACTTCTGAAACACTAACAGATAGAGGCGGTCATTCCTACGATTTACGCGTTGCGGAGATTCCAAGAATAGCGAACGTCCGGACGGTGTCACTTTAATGCCAACGGTTTCGGAAGTCCATTATTCATTTACGCCATTCTTCGATTAATTATTATCCTGATAAACGTCACCCGGTGCGCAATCCGCCGATAAATCGTTATTCCGCAAACGGGCGCAACCGATGAAACGAGCAATTGATCTCGCCAACATCACGCGAGGTAATTGACCCGACGACAATTTTTTTACCGGAGATCAACGATTATACTGGATCGAGCATATTGCTACTTTGTTTGATATGCAAACCGAGCCGTTATTCGCTTACAACTATCCGAACAATTCGATTATAAATGGTTAATACATGTGAGGTTAATTGAACGAAGCGCCATTAAATAAATAGAAAAAAATATTGGCGAAAGACGCCGTTAAATGCACGCAATAAATTATCACCATATCTTCATTTGCTATTAGTTCATTAAGATTTCGCGTATTTCTGTAAACCTTCTATTCGCTCGAATTTTTTGCACCACTATACAAGAACTGGTAACTCGAAACTAGGAAATATGAATCTCTAGATGCAAAATAATGACGAAACTACAATGTTATTTTCTCGTGTTTTTTAATAACACCGATTTCCTTTTACCATCGTATTATTAAAGCTGTTTAAAAAAGCAGCCTTAAAAATAACTCCGCGCAGAAAATTCGAAATAATTCCAAGGGAACTACGAAATTGAAAATTGTCTAAATTTTCCCAAAAATTTGCACCAACAACTATTTTCGTACATTTTTTCCACATCAGGAAATAACAGAGATAAATCGCAGGGCGCGAAAACAGAAATTTGTCAAGCGACAATGGGTATAAAATGTAATTTGTCATTTTCGTGCAAAGCTGCAAATGAAATCGTATAGAACGACTCGCAGGCCTAGTTAAAATCCGTATTCAATTGAGCAATATGAAGGGACTCTGGGAAAAATTCTATTCAGAATTTTCCACTTATTTCTCCACGATGGTTCGCTACTGTTCTCGTATATATTGTTCATTATGGTATTTACCCGGCCCACATTCGCGGAACCGTTGTCAATACGTTTAATATATTTGTGCGAGCGGAGCTGTTATTGTTGAACCGGCTTTCAGCGCTAATAAAAATATTTTCTGCAACCGATACGTTGATAATTAATTTTGCAAATGCACGGTTTGTTTCATCGAATGTTTTTCCAGAGGGTTGACAGAGATGAGCAGTACAAGGTGGCTCAAGCGTTTCATTTTATTGCAATATTTTAATATTGCGTTTACTAATTCATCAATTTGTAATGTGAAATTCTTCTAAATTGTACAAGTTCAAGAATAATTTACTTTATTGTTCTTTGCCTGCTTTATATCATGGTGAACTATTAATAATAATTATATACACAAGTAACGTACTAAAATATAAGTGTGGATCTGTGGCATCAACAATAATAAAAAAAGACACTCACCATCTTAGCTTGATCTCTGAAATCACGTTTTAACACTAAATCTATCAAATCCTGATCATAGTAATAATAATCGGTTTCTCACTTTTCCTTTTAAAAACGTAGAAAATCTATTTTACTTTCGCAGAAAATAATTAACTACATTTTCTTTAGTAAGTTTAAATAAATGCAGTAATGTCATTTTTTTTAAATAACGCAGGTCAGTCACTTCGAGTGCTCTATTTAGTGTGAATAATTTCCGAACTAACATGGTTCTCGGTCATCGATCCCATAGACAGTATTCTCGCTTCGTTTTCACGAGACACCCTATATGAACAGTCGTCGTTTGTAAGACAGGATACACGTGACGTGCAGGCTCTAATGCAGCACTCGTAAAAAACATTGTAAAAGTGTGTCAAGTTGTAATGACTTTCCGGATCTGCAACCGCGGCGAGATATACCGTTTCGCAAGTGATCATCAACCGTTGCCAGGTAGACGTCGATTTTTAATGAAAAGCGTTAACGCGAATTCCAGGATCCCCCCGTTCGTCAAACACACAGACTTTTATTTGGTCACGTTTCGAGGACCGGAGCCGTCGAACTTTCGCTGACGGTTGCAGTTTCCGCGAAATTTCGGAACGTAAATCTGTTCCCGCGCGCACGCGATGGGGAGTTCCGAGACGAGATGGGAACTTCGCCGGCTGAACTTTGATGTACGAACTATGAGCAGCCTAATTTCGGTGTCAGAATACACACTTTCAAATGCAAATCCCTTTCGATATACGTTTCCTCGGGTGAACATCTTGATTGTAAATTTTACGGTCTCTTCGGCGAACTGAACGTGATCCCGCCACCGCCTCCAACAAAAACTGTTTGCCGGGACCAAGTAGCTGAGAAAGTCAGTCAAGGGATACGCTGTGTGTGGTTTTAGTGTAATTTAGAGCGTGCTGGGCTCGCTCGATTCGTGTTCTTGAAAACAAAAGGAACGAACCGGAATGAAAGAACGCTTCTGCGTGACGTCACTAGTTCATTTAGGTGTAGGTTAACGTACAACTTGTACAGTTACGAGCAGCAAGAGTTAACTAACAAACTCACTAGAAAGTATAAACAATGATACATTGGAAACAAGGATCAATTGCAATCAAGGATCATTAATTAAATATTACACATACATGTGAAAGGAAGAACAGTAAAACAAAGGGAAATAGTATACCCTTCTTATATTAGTAAATTACAAACTTTGCTCTTATTTATCGAACGAATTAATTGATAAGTTAAATATCTTTTGTAAATTTTTCTCTTAAAAATTCTTTTTTGTACTTTAACACTTTGACAGCCGCGTCGTCTACATATAGGCGATCGAAAATGATTGAATTATCAGATTTGAAAATTGATTTTCACGCTAATCCGTCATAATTTCTTAATTTTATTAATACCCGCGAAACGTAATAATATTGGAAATGCGATTCACGAGATACAAGTTTGCTTTGCAATTCGTAATTTAATGAAATGAAATACTTTAATTTCGTGAAATTTTAGTGGTTGTCGAAGCGTGGCAGTCGATGTGTTGAAGTCAGTAATAAATGAGAAAAGGTGTTTAATGTCGAAAGAAACTGGCAGAAAGTCGGAGCCTAATACGACGTTTAATTAGTTACGGCGGAAATCGCGCGGAACCGTAAAATACGGGCTGCCACGTGCAGTCCGCACGTTTAGGATTAACCATGTCAAGTTCAAATTAACCGGGCGGAGCTTCTGATAAGGGGGATTTCATGAGATCCATTCTTTCCGGTGAATTATGTATCATATGATTACATATCGTTTTCATAATCGTCGACAACAGGCAGCTATAAAAATGATACGCGAGGCTCGATTAAGCGTATCGTTTCCCAAATTTCCCATATTTTTTAGGTTAACTTAATTATTGACTGATCCTCGCAAGTGTACAGGACGTTGCAAAAGTGAAATGATCGAGGGAGAAACTGATGTACGAGCACCGGAATGGGTACCGCGTAAATCACGAATGAAAAGGGTCCAGCAGAATCTATTCGTACATGATCGAGTTCACGTCGACTTCGCGCAGCAAGAAAGAATTACATCCATATGACAATAACACGAGGTTCAGTCAGCGCTGGAAAGTGCTCGAAACCCCTGAGGACTTGCCCGGAAAGTTTAAGCAGAACGGATAGATGTAGGAAGAGAACTGAAAAAGAGTCCGACAGAGGAAAAGTAACTCATCCCAGGGACGAACAGATAGGTTACGTCCGCTAATAAGTGGAGTTCGCTCTGTTCCTGGTATAACTCGGAACATTCGAAAACTTTTAGAATCCCTTTATTTTCCATTTTTTTTTCGCCGTCGTAAACATATAATCGCAGTCGTCGCGCGAATACAAAATGAACACTAATTTCGACGGTGTTCTCAAATTTGGCTTGTCGGTTCGAATAATTGTGGAGTAAGATAGCATAAATGTACAATAGAACCAATATCTTTTATTCTATTGGGTTGGCAACTAAATAATTGCCGATTACAGTTATAGATGTCTCCCGGGCTCGGGGGGACCCGCCGGAGCAGGAGGCGGTCCAGTGCTTCGAGCTCCAGGCTCGGGGACTTGCGCTCGCCAGATGGCATGCGGAGCTTTGTTCCCCTGCCAGCGAGCACGTCCCTGGGGCTCTCCTGCCGCACTTCACCTCGTGGCGGGAGAGGCGGTTTGGCAGGCTCACGTACCGTGCGACGCAGGTGTTCACCGGGCATGGCTGCTTCGGTGTCTACCTGTGTCGCATCGGTCGGGAAGCGACGACGGTGTGCCTCCACTGTGGCGCGGAGGAGGACTCGGCGCAGCATACACTGGAGGTATGCCCTGCCTTTTCAGTGCTGCGCCGAGTCCTAAGACGGGATGTTGGTCGCGACCTCGCTCTCTCCAGCTTAGTTGGGGCCATGCTGGAGAGCCCGAGAAAATGGGCGGCAGCCATCGCCTTCTGCGAAGAGGTGATGCTGCAGAAGGAGGCTGCCGAGCGGGGTCGCCGTGAGCGGGGGGTGCGGCGTGTGCGCCCACGCCTAGAGCCCCCCCCCCCCCGAGCAGATGAGAATAGGCGGGCGGCGGGTGTACCAGATTACTGGTTTAATTGCCCGCCGCCCGCCACCCCCCCCCCCAACTGAAGCTGTCCTCCCCACAGTGGGAGTGACGAGGCGGTGTGGGGTGCGGTCCCCCGCACCGCCGAAGCAAGATGATTCATGGGGGGAGTATAAATCTCTCCCCTGGGACGCGGCCGGCCACCGCCATTCCATCCTGGTGGCCGGCCAGGCGAGGGGGAGCCGCGGTTGTGTTCTTTGAGAGTTCCCGTGGCTCCCCCGCTACTCACCAGCGCCCTAGGCCGCCGTGGGGATTTTAGCGGGTCAATCCCCGCACGGGGGTGTCTGACCAGCAGTTTTTTCCCCACGTTAAACAAAAAAAAAAAAGAAAAAAGAAAAGTTATAGATTTTTATGATATCCGTAAATGTTATATTATAAAATCATTATTATTATTATTATTATGCTATTTTTTATTATCCGTGAATGTTAGCAACTCGACAAATTGAATGCAGCGGTCAAGGAAAAGCGACTAGAATTGGTCAATCGTAAAGGTGTTATTTTTCAGCAGGACAATGCTAGGCCGCACACGTCTTTGTCCACTCGGCCAAAATTGATGGATATTGGTTGGGAATTGATGTTGCACCCACCATATAGCCCTGATCTCACGCTATCGGATTACCACTTACTTCGATCCCTGAATAACTCCCTTCGTGGTAAAGCTTTTAATGATGATGACGGTGTAAAATTTCACTTAACTCAGTTTTTAGCCGAAAAGCGTGGAATTTTCAAATTGTCAGAGAGATGGCAAAAAGTCAGCGAACAAAATGGAAAATACATTACAGATTAAACTTCATTCCAAGTAAAAAAAAATTTTTTATTTCATGGAACAAATCGGCAATTACTTAGTTGCCAACCCAATATATTGTCTAAATACATTTCACATGAAATATTTCCATGTAAGAGATGTCATTTGAATATAAATACACGCGTTTTAGGAAGAATTATTTGTTTGAACCATTTGCAATACTATATGCAGCACAGAATTTCACAGACGACGTTTAATATTGTTACGAATTATAACACTTCTCCCGCGTCGCGGCATTTTATTTACAATAGAGAACACGAACTATAATACAACTGAATTAGAATATGTTAGAGATCTTTGAATTAGATGGTGTTGATCGCTCGACGGTCCGATCCCGACTCTCCGATTGTCCGTTGATAAAACACCTCCGTGGCAACCCCTCTCTTCTATTTTTCTTTAAGGAGTTGCTCACAGCAGGGCAGTTTCACATTACAGCGACTTGATTTGGACAAGTCGCCGTAACATTGCCCTGCTCGCCGAATGAGCGGCCGTCCCGGCCGCGGCAAATTTCACTTGTGTTGACCAACGACAATCGAACCGTTAATCCTGCCAGCTTCAGTCCTATAACCTCGAACTATCGTTCCATCGGACAACTGACAGGTAACCTCCACCGCAAGTACTTCTGTCTGAAAAGTAGGTAAACAAGGAAAGAATGTAATTAGTTACCCAGGTGGCCTTTTCCAGACAGTTTACGTCCTGACATTTGTCCTCCGTCTCAAGGGAAAACCACCCAAAAAAACCTTGAGCAGAACGTCAGTACTTCTACGACGCGTACAGCTCTAATCTCTGTCGCTCACCCTTCCTCTTAATTCTTCGTTTTGAGGCTTGAGCGTTTCTTTCTTGAAGAAGTTTTGAGAACTTCTCACTTGCAGACTTCCCGGGAGTTCCCTGCTCTGATCAATCACCAAAACTCTTCCCCGGATGCACCTCCAATCACCACAGGATACTACCTGCATTAATATGGGATCCGGTGCATCTCATTTTGTGGACCAGTCAGGAAAGGGTGTACCCTCCTGAGAACACGTCCCCACTCCCCAATGGGAGGACGTAATCTTCCAGAGGATACAACTTCCTTCCCCCATCGAACCGTTACTTCCACAAATGGAAAGAGCTCAGCGTGTCAGTACACAGATCACTCCCTCGTCTTCTGCGAAGAAACGTCCTCTTCTTGGGTGAGAGACAGTCAAAGGCTTCTGTGTACAGCGTCGTAGCGAGCCAAGCGGTTAACGTGTACGATCTTCGGTTTCGACTTCGGAGAACGAGTTACACGATAAATAATGTCGTTCAGGCGGTCCTGTACCACATAAGGACCTTCCCACGCGGACTGCAACTTGGGACATTTTCCTTTCGTCCTTCGTGGTTGGAACAGCCATACTTTCTCGCCTGTAGCAAACGTAATTGAATTAGCGTAAACATCATACCAAGATTTCATTTTGTCTCCGCTAATTCTCAGTCTCTGGCGAATAAATTCATGAATTTTAGCCAGTCTGATACGCGTTTGCTGAACAAACTCGTCCTCCTCATATATTGATTCAGGCGGGAGTCCTCTCTGAAGATCCATTGGAAGTCGAAGCTCTCTACCAGTGAGAATCATCGATGGAGTGTTCTTCATTGTCTCGTGTCTGCTTGAGCGATAGGATAGTAAAAATAACGGTATCCAATCGTCCCAATCCCGTTGATGATCCACTACAAACATTGACAAATACTGCAGCAGAGTCCGAATCAACCTCTCCACGAGCCCATCAGATTGTGGATGCAAAGGAGTAGTGCGAGTCTTCTTAATACCAAGCAGCACCATCAACCGCTTGAAGACCGCCGACTCAAAATTTCTCCCCTGATCCGAATGAAGTTCCAACGGTACGCCATGACGACTTACAACTTCTGTAAGAAGGGCCTTCGCAACAGTCGTCGCGCGCTGGTCCGGCAACGGAACTACCTCCGGCCATTTCGTAAAATAATCCACAACGACCAGCGCATACTTATTACCAGCCGCAGACTTCGGAAACGGTCCCACAATGTCGAGCGCTACCCTTTCAAACGGTGCCCCGACATTATAAATCTTGAGAGGTCCATGTCCCCTCTCCCTCGGACCTTTCCTTGCGACACAAGTATTACATCGACGACACCAGTCTTCCACATCCTTGCGATTATCAGGCCAGTAAAACTTTCGACGTACCCTGTCCAGAGTTTTGTTCACTCCGAAATGGCCACCCGCCGGTGTATCATGACAATCTGTCATCACCGAACTTACCATTTCTCTTGGAACCATCAGTAACCACTTGTTACTTTTTCCATCAGGGGATTCCCACTTACGAAACAGTAGATCCTCGTACACTTCCAAGGAATCCCAGATTGATACGAGATATTTAATTCTCGTATTCCTGTCCGAAATCTCCTTCGTAGCCGAATCTTCTCCATACTTCAGCAACGGCACTTGCATTCCTTTCAAATGAAGAACCTCGTTTGTAAAGTCTAGTTGACAGGCATGCTTTTTAAGAAATTCGATTCCTAAAATGCATTCTTCCATCATACTGACGAAGAAGAACTCTTCTTCGGTCTCGACTTCTCCAATAGAAACAGGTAGATGCTTTTTACCAAAAATCGGTAATCTCTGACCGGAGACTGAAAAAATCTTCACTCCTGTCATGCTCGCCGAACTATTCTGCCTTGTAGCATAAGTTTCCCGTAGAAGGTTAACCGATGAGCCCGTGTCCAAGATGATTTTCCTTTTCTTCGCTCCAACGATGCCTTCGACGAAGAAAATCCCTTGCTGAATAGGTTCCAAACACAGCACGACAGGGGGAAAAACGGAAGATGAAGTCGGACTATCCCCCATTATACCGACTTCATGAAGTTTCCCTGCGAAGTCTCCTTCCTTATTTTCTTTAAACAATCCCGCTGGAGGTGGCCCTTTTTTCCACAGCTCCAGCAATGCGGCAACTCCCGTTGATGTCCAACCACTCGTTCAGAATGCCGTTCAGCCGCACGTTCCAGCATTCCCTCGGAAGTAAAGGGACGTTTTAAATTCCGTTCAATCGTTTGTGTTTTTTGAGAGCTTAATTTATTGAGAGCTTCCATCTCTAGAGCTCTGGTCACCGTAGCTCTAAGAGATGTAAGACTTTCATATCTCAACATTCTCTTCATCTCTTCATTGGCCAACGCCGTCACAAACTGAGATGCGGCCAAACGATCCCGAACATCCATTGGACATTCAGAGAAAGCACATTGCGCCAGCCTCTCAATCTCCGTGGCCAATGCAGAAATTGACTCCCCTTGCCGCTGTTTATAATTTTGAAAAAGAACGTAATTTAGCTTCGAAAAGTTTTTTTGACCAAACCGAAACTCGATTGCCGAAACTATTTCATTGAAGTCGAAATACTTATCGGCGGGAAGAGAAGTCAGTACTCCTCGAGCCGGACCATCCAACGAAGCAATTAAAGCCGCAGCTTTCTTTGCTTCGTCCCAGCCATTTACATTCGCGACCATTTCAAATTGAATTCGGTACTCATCCCATGACGTGGAACCGTCATAACGTGTCGGCTTCACGGAATATCCTAATCCAGTTTCGAAGCGTGTAGATTCACGACACGCAGGCAAGGATGGCACCGACTGTGAAGCAAATACAGGAACACTCGGAGCAATAGGTACACCCGCGTTATATACACTATTAACATTATTTACAGCAGTGCCCGCACTATTTACACGCGCCTCCGAGTGTTCCACAGACGAGAATGCCGCAGAATTTAAGAGAGAATATCGCAATGAATCCGATAGCACCTGGCATTGGTTCTCGATCCTTGCTATCCTCTCTTCCATGCGAGCCTCTCGTTCGGACGCAGCAGCCTGTTCCCGTTCCTCGCGCTGAAGCCTGTCCGCTTCCAGTCCCGCCTCGAACTGCCTCTGCTGCTCCTGCAGTTGCTCGCATAATTCTTGTCGGAGGTTTGAAAACAGGATCTCCAATGCCGGCGTGACATTTTCGATCGATTCTTCGATCCCGGACGAGCCCCCAATGTTACGAATTACAACACTTCTCCCGCGTCGCGGCATTTTATTTACAATAGAGAACACGAACTATAATACAACTGAATTAGAATATGTTAGAGATCTTTGAATTAGATGGTGTTGATCGCTCGACGGTCCGATCCCGACTCTCCGATTGTCCGTTGATAAAACACCTCCGTGGCAACCCCTCTCTTCTATTTTTCTTTAAGGAGTTGCTCACAACAGGGCAGTTTCACATTACAGCGACTTGATTTGGACAAGTCGCCGTAACAATATTAACGTTATGAAATTACAAGTATAAAAATGCCAACAACAAATATTTCGTTGGTTTGTTCAACAATTAATTGCATTATTTTAGCAAATGAAATGTTTGTAATTACCGGTGAAATTAGAGCAACAGTTTTTATAACCACCGCATTGTTCCATCGATTGATTTTTGCAGTGCACAAAAATTGATTGACTAAACGGCATCATGTAAATTCTAATAATATAATATTATATTATAATATAAGCTTTATATTATTATATAATATATATAAATTTAAATTTTATTATATAAATTATTATATTATATCGGATATTATAATATCCGAAGCTTATATAATAATATAAGCTTCAGATATTCAATGTGTTTCTGAATTGATTCCAGTTTCGAGGAATTCCTCGCAACAGCAAATAGAGCCGGAGCAAAATCTGTTTCCAGTACCACGGATATTGTTCGCAGGAGTAATAAGCCACTTCGGAGACAATATTGAAGTCCTAAAAGTCTTAAAGGACTGTGCGGAAACTTTTCCTGATTCTGTTCGTTTCCGAACAACAAGGACAAGGGAACCAGATAAAACCCAAGCGGCAGGAAGCGCTAGAAGTGCGAAATAAAGTAGAACGAAAGGGCACCTCGGGGAAACACGTCGTACTACCAGCGAAACGTAATATTAATAAATTTTCGAACGCGATATTACAGTCTTGATTTCGTGCAATCCCTAAAGCTCACTTATTTGCGAGATTGTATTCGCGTGTCATTATATAAGAATATGAATTTATGAAAACGCAAATAAATCGAACAATTCGATTAACTCTACTTTTTACCAAAATAGTGAAAAGCACTGAGGCGGCTACCTCCAGACCCGCCAGCAGAGGGCTCCTCTTCCCGCTAGTAACCGATTCGCCTCGATCCCTATATATACAGAGACTTCGTCCTACTACCACGTGTAAGGCAAGGGCCCGCTAGGATAGCCTTACTGATGAATCCTCTAGCGGGCTCCGGACGAAACGCCTCCCCTCTCCTTTTCTCACCCAAGCACACACACTACGACCGCCGCCAAAGCACATTTAAAAATCTGAATTTTAATTTATTTTTTTACAGAAGCGTCAAAAATATCTTTCAAAGTTTTCGTTTCGCCTAATTTCTGAGAAAGGAGTCGAGAGAGGGGTCAAAATGAGATTTTAATTTAACAGTATTTCTACATAAGGGGTTAAAGACGACACTTCATCAAATTTTCGTTTAGCATTATTTCTACGGAATGGGTGAAACGACACTTTATACAACGTTAATTTAATAGTATCTCTACGAAAGGGGAGAAAAGACACCTCTCAAAATTTCCGTTCAACATTATTTCTACGAAATGGGTCAGAGGACACTTTTTAAAATTTCTATCCGAAACAATTTTCTAAGTTAAATCACTTTTCCTCAGCCGGCTTCTCAACTTTCCCTAGAACGATTAGAAAAGTGACGTGGTAAAAATAGGTATACACAGACCAAAGTACAGTGAAAGTATGATCGATGATGTTCAATCTTCGATTAACGCGAATTATCAATACCCTCTTTCCCGGCGCTGCGGAAGAGTGTTGAAACTTCAGATTCAATTTGAACTAACTACTCCGACATCAATTTGGAGAGCGGTTGACGCGTTAAACGCGTGAAAAATTCAAGTTCGCTCGTGCAATTTCCAAGGAATATTATGTTAGAAGCTTGCCGGAATCTGAAGGCAAATGGTACATTACATCCTTTGGGTAAGGCACGCCACTTGGCCGTAAGCTTAATGGCTCAAACAATCGGGCGCAAAATTCTCAGGTTTGACTCGCGGTGTCGCGAAACTTCGACGTCAAATTTCCGACACATTCGTTCATAATTATCGCAGCTGCGACCGCGCTTTTCGTCGCCGAGGGACACGCAATCGCGCAACAGTTTGCGCGACAAAGAGGCGACTCCAACGCCGATGTCGCGTCAAATGCACGCCTAAAAAACTGAAATTTCGGTAGTGACAAGAAAAAAAGGATACATAGAACACCGAGTTGATCGATTCATCGGCGACACAGCGTTCGCCTTATTTAGCGCGGACGAACGATAACTGCTGATCTAGGAGGAACAGCCCCAAGGACTCGGAAGAGGGGCCGAGCGGAAGAAGAATTCCACTCGTAAAACGCGGGAGGGCTAAGGAGTATGGGTGCAAAGCAATGATCACATATTATCCGTGGACATATATCTCCCGGTTTTAGGTGCCGCGCGATTTTTTCGTCCGATCTACGGCAATATTTCGGCGACCTCACGGGTTCCCGAGGGCCACTTGCGACCGAGGCCGAGGGGGGCCTCGCTAATTGAACGTGTAGGACACTGGAGCCAATTACTGTGAGCTAGCCAATTACTGAGTCTTTTGTATATTTTCAAGCATAAATAACATAATCGAAAAAGATATACCAAACATTTCTACTTAAATTCAAATTAATTTCTTCTAATACTACAAAATTTGTTTGAACTTTTTTATATCGATTTCGTGAATTTTTCAGCAAAACTCGAGAAAATAGTGAACGAATTGTGTCGGTGAAACGAATTAAAATTACCGGAGAACAAAACAGTGATTATTTGTTCAAATAACCTACATAACCTGAAAATTTTAATCATCTCTGAATCATCATCAAATCGTATTTTCGAGAAGAAGAAACGTAAACAGGAAATTTTGTTGATACAGTTATCTCTATTGAGAAACTCTGTACCTTTGAGTTCTTCAAAACTGTTCATTAAATTGCTGGATTTGTTTTTAGCAGTGGGAACGCCAGGAGTCCGCTAACGAGGCACAGTAATTGGCTCATCTGACCTACAACAGCATTAGAGAGGCTCCAATTACGTCTGTATATCGTTATGCAAATTTTCTAAGCTGCGACTCCGAAAGGCGAAACGCGTGCACCGGCACGCCGTCCGGATTTTAACCGTGCGTGGAAAGCTCGATTACTTCGTTCGAATAATAAGCATGTCTTTAATCGACCAGGATACGATACACGAAATCCCAATTGAGTTTGTTGGAAAGTTCGGTGCCGGGCTCGGCGTCGCCCCCCCCCCCCCGCCGCGGAAATCCGATTCGCGCGTTTCGAATGGTTCGCGAAAAGTGGATACGCGTAAAGAGAAACAGATGCAAATTGGATTGCGCGACGCGAAATAAATGTCGCGGATGCTGCGGCATGCATTCGGCGCCGCGGTATTTAATGCGGCTGAAATTTAGTATGCGACTCTGTCGCGTTGCATTTCTGTTGTAAATCGTCTGCGACCGCTGGAAATATTGTCGCGGAATCATTCGATGGATAAATGCTTGCACGTACGAGATGGAAATGCGATAACTACGCGAGTCATGGGTTCGAGCACAGATTTCGATGGTATTTTCAGCCGTCCGTGTTACCGGGATCTACGACAAGTATTCTCTAAATTTTCATCAGCTTTTAACCTTATTCATTATTCCAATCTTTTTCATCATTTCAATCGATTGATAGATTTGCCCAATATTTTAATGTTTAATGACTTTAGTAAATTGGTTAGTTTTTAAAATATTATTCCGATTTACCAAGAATGTTTTTAACCATTTGCAGTGCAGTAAATGAGTCAGTCACGAGTTGAAACAAAATTCGATTCTTCCATTATCAGTATCTAGGATTTAAAGTAAATAAAGTCAGAAGAAAAAAAATTATCTCGTTTTATAGAGAAATGATTCGAAGGAAAGATACCAAGAAAAATATCAGTTTCATAGACATTTTCAGCTTATTAACCGTGAGACATCTGTTAATAATATTTTTTCATATTAAAAAAGAAACAGAGATATTCCAGTGCTAGTTTTGTACTGTATGGAGTACTGTCTTTAGAAAAGTATGTCGAGAGTTTCACCCAACTTGATAACGAACATAATACCCACGCAATAAAAATACAAACGTTATACTTGTTATTCGTTTAGTACAGCCTGCTTAAAAAGACAAAGAAAGTAGTCATGTCTACTACATTATGTATACTTGCTATAAAATACCATGCTCTTTCATATACTTGACTGGGCAAATTATTTCACTAACGCACGTGTATTTCTATCAATAACCAAGTCTGGTAATTCGGCTGGCAATCCGAACTGCTGCTCCACTAAACCGCCAAGTAATGCCTAACAATGACAATGCTCCACTCCGCTTTTGTGTACTTTCAGTAAATCCCGCCGCGATACCATTCGAACCGGGAATTAAGCATAATAGCACAATCTGACACATGTGGGGTCTGAGCAAAGTCTTATGGACCTCGACTTCCGAGGTTTCGTGTATCGAACAGGTTTAATCGAGTATCAGGGATTTCAAGGATTTCGCAAGTTCGGGACTCCATAGAAGCTTCGAAGACCTCGGGACCATCCTGGACAAGGAATACTAGGATATCCAGAATATCCTGAAATCCCTAAGATGCTCTACGACTTCGCGCATGCGAGGTAACTCTTGAAAGTTCGCTAGAAAAAATCTGGGCACTCTAGGATCGTCATAAATAGCAGCCAGGTCGATGGTATAGAATCTACATATTCTATGCTATAGGCTATAGATTATGCAGTTCTGTGTTGGTCCGAACGAACAGTTGCGGTTGTCGGCTCCTTCTGTGTCCCCAATGAACTACGCATATCGAATAACAATACCTTACCTGAATCGTATCGGATGAATGCACGGGGCTGAGAGTAAATAATATCGGATGACTCTGTAATTATATCTGTATCAAGATTCGGTGCACCATGCCCCGAACAGTCTGAATAGTACCCGGTAACTCTGATCTTAGTTAGTCGCGATCAGTTTCTGGACCGCGATTATTTCTTTCCTTGAAGCTGTTACTTACTTTATCATTTTTTAAGTATATCGGTTCTTGATAATTCTTATAACCTAGTGGTCAAATATAGTACTTCCTTATTTGAAGGTTTACTTTTTTTATATTCTGACACAAAAATAGATTAATATCTAAGCATTTCATTCGACTTCTCTGCTAGATGATAATATATTTGAATAATATAATGATTATGTGATAAAACGTTTGGATAGCCGAATATTGCAAAAATAAATGGTCTGATAAGACAGTACGAGATATATAAATTATTAAAGAGGTAAAAATCTTTTTGGAACCTTTGTGCTCACTATTTTTATTTTCTATATATATCGTCAGTATGCTAATAAAAACCAGTAATTATTATCGTTCAAGTATGGATATCCAATGGATATTTACTTATTTTTGTAATATACTGACACAAAAATAGTTTATGATGGAAGAATTTCATTCGAGTTCTCTGCTGTATGGTAATATATTTAAATAATACAATGATTAGATGATGAAACGTTTGGATAGCAGAATATTGCAAAAATAAGTGGTCTGATAAGACAATACAAGATGTATAAATTATAAAAGAGTAAAAAATCTATTTGGTATCTATGTGCACACCATTTCTATTTCCTATAAATATCGTCAGTATGTCAATAAAACCAGTAATTATTATCGTTCAAGCTTGACTATACTGACGATATTTATATAATAGAAAATTAAAATGGTGTGCACAGAGATACCAAATATATATTTTACTCTTTTATAATTTATACATCTTGTATTGTCTTATCAGACCATTTATTATTCCAATATTCTGCTATCGAAACGTTTTATCATCTAATCATTGTATTATTTAAATATATTATCATCCATCAGAGAACTCAATATGAAATTCTTAGATAATAAACTATTTTTATATCAGAATATTACAAAAGTAAACCTTTTGGTCCTAAATGGACCTCTTGTCGATTTTTAGCCGAAGGAAGATATGTCGTTATGGCATTTCCCTGGCCGGAAGTCACGGCGTGAACACCAGAACGCAAAAATATTTGGCCTTTCGTTCGACCAAACGTGTCGATGAACTTTCATAGTCAGAGATACGGTATAAATCGAATGACTGTACGCGAGCAAAAAAGAAGATCGAAAGTGTACAGACACATTTTTCCTCGTACAGATCCGATTGTGAAAGAGTCGAGCACGAAAATTTATTGAGATCGTTATTTGTACCGTGTCTGACAGTCACTGGATATTTCTACTTCCAGGGAGCATCGATCCTAGTACGTACATATTTCGTTTCACTGTTTGCTAACAGCTGAAATGAAATTTATGTGAAGAACAAAGAATGCAAGCAGTCAATAAGAGTTTACAAATTATAATTGAGCCGTTTATTTTGAAAGTGGCATAAGTGACTTTTTTTTTAATGAAAAGATACCGTTCAATTGTAATTAGTGTTGCCATTAACTCGATTTTTTTGAAAAAGTAACTTATGCCACTTTCAAAATAAACGGCTCAATTGTAGCTGGAGCAATTATTTGTTCGTATCGAATAAAAAAAGATCAACGACAGCGACAGTTCCGTCCAATACTTACAAATATCTTTCTTAATATCTTACCAGTTCCATAAACTGGTCTATTTGAAGCTTCAATATGTTTCTAGGTTGACCTCGAGACATTGGACATTTCAGAAATCGCTTGGACCGATGAATTTTGTATTTTTATCAATTTTAAAAATTTTTTAAATTTCGAACTTCTTTTTCGTCTACCTCCGATGGCAGTCCTGAACGCGGATGATCCGTAAGCACCTTTATAAAAGCAATGAAACCATTTTCTGTGCGAACGGAATGATCAAAGATCTACCTAAACGGCGCGAGCACAGTTTGTGCAACGACAATTGCTTTATTTCCACCGCGAAACTCGTTCGCCGGAAGGTATCGGGAGCTTGTACACGTGTCACTCAACATTTTCCACAGTGCAAAAGATAAAATGCTTATCGTTCCCTTCCCTTTCCACCCCGAATGCCGCTTTTAGACTTAACTCGATCATCTCGACCTAGTTACCTTAGCGACTAACACTCTGCGCTCGTTAAACACATTGTGAGTAGCGGGGAACGCGTTCTGCCGAGCATCCGGTACAAGAAAAATGTGTCGAAAACGTTGAATAAATCTCACCGGGGATACTCAGCGTCCAACGGATCCACTGCAATTTCCTCGAGCAACGTAAGAATCGTATTATTGCCCGACTGCGAGACCGACGTCCGTGATTACAATTTTATTGCTTCCGTCGTAGACGTAGCTCCGCGACGGTGAGCTTGGAGTCGCGGCAGGCACGCGTAATTAACGGGAAAACAGGATGGACGACCGTCGAGGACGATACGCACAAAGGTGTCCCACGATGCCATTCTTAATTACTGTTCCGGATTGATTCGTCGGTTGCGGTGCCGTTAGGACTTCAGTCAAAGCGAAACGTCTGGCTCTAATTGCGTTCGAGCCGTTTACGGCGATTGCGTATACGCGCGGAATTTGTCCCAGCAAAACTCGGGACCGCGCGTACGCCACGGAATTCCATTATCTCGAGAAAGTTTGGCTCGCCTCTGTCGTCTTCTTCGACCAGGTTTATGTCGCGAACATGACGAAAACGCTGTTTCCGAGATTCAGACGATTCTCACATTCCGCGATCATTCCGCATCCTTCGCGGATGATACCGAAATACCAGTCGCGCATTCCGGCCCCGAAAGTACCAGTAAACACACTCGGTATCGCGTGGGGAAATAGAGGAATGGCTCAGGGATAAAAAAGAAATAATAGCTAACTTCGGTGAATGTAACCGCGTCACGTTCACAGTTTCCAGACGGTATCCGCCGAATGTTAGGGAAGTGGAGCCGGTTACTGTGGGGTGACCGATTGCTGTGCCTTTGGTTCGTTGACAGGGATAATTCATTTTATATTTATCGATTTAGACGCGTTACATTTTTTCTATTGGAAATTGAACAAAATAAGAAAAATACGAATATTTAATATGACATATTCGGTAAATAGAAAATTAATTATCATACACTAATTGACAGGTATATTTAATTCCGTATTTATCCAATAAGATGCGTTACATTTTTGTTATTGGAAATTGAACAAAATAAAAGAATGCGAGAATTTAATATGATTTATTCGACAAATACAAACATAATTATCACGCAGTAGTTAACTCCTTAGTGGACACGGTAGTTCGCTCGAAAACTCTTTTGTGTATTTTGCCAAACATCTTGTGTTCCTTCTATATTTCAATAATGATCAAATTTGTACTAATGCAAAAGACACAAACGAATAATTGAAATGTATCAAAAAGTGAGATATAGGTAAAAAAAACCGTTCAATTTGTCGAAAACTTCGAACATCACTTTGATGGACACAGTACCTCGCTCAAAAACTGTCTTGCATATTTTATTAAATATTTCGCGTTCTCTCTATACTTGAATCGATATATGTACATATACAAAAGACATCGATGTACAATCGAAATGTTCAAGACGAGCAACACAGATAAAAAGTACTGCGGATTTTTGGGAACATCGGTCGTCGCTGTAATAGGCTCAGTGAATGACGTACTTACCCTAAAAAACAAAAACGTAAAAAAGGGGGGAGACGAATGTATCGGCAGAGGAAAAAAGTCATCCGTATGTCTCTTTCCGTAAAGCCCCGAAACGGCCGTTTCGTTACCAACAGTAATCCTAGTCGTCGAAGACCCTGCACGTTCCATGTTCCCGGAGCGGAACAGCCGAGCTGCGCGCTGCGTGTACGAGAATGGATATCCGCGGCAGGTCGATAAACGGCGTGGAAACAAAAAGGAAACAGAGTAGAATCGGCGGGGAACCCGGAAGCCGCCTTGGTATAAGGGATGATAAGCTTTGCGAGACGGCGTCAACAAACCGGAATATCGGTTCCGTTCGCTTTGGTTCTCGCTGGCGCGGCGAACGACCATTTACATCGACACGATAATAAGCCGCGTTCGAAAGTACCGTCGAGACCTCTCGAGATTCTGGAAGGAACATTGTCGTGGAATTTACCGCGAAATCCCGCGTACACCGGAGTGAATGGAGGTAACCGCGCAGCCGGCAAAAAAAGACCGCGAGGTATAAAGAGGCCACGTTTCGCGGCCTGGCCCTGGGAAAAGTGGAAAGTGCAGTCGGGCAAACGAAGGCAGAGGAACGGGGGGGAGGGGTGGGTGGGAAGACGGCGATTAAACGAGGCACTTTTTTGCATTACGCTTGACGCGATGGGACGAGCGAATTAAATGAGACCGGCGCGGCGTTCACGCATCGTTTTCCTTCAAATCTCGCGGAATCCGCCGCCGGTTTCAAATTAGTTCTTGATGTCGCACGACCAACGTGGATGCTCGCAAAGTCTCTTAATGAATGGTATAACGAGGGTGTGTCGCGAATTCTGCTCGGCGCGTCGAGCCCGCGAAATAGTTTGCCGCTGATGATGCACGGGGTGTCTCAGCCCGGATAAGCCATCGAGATGTCACCTTAAGCTTCCGACGATCACAGCCTAGACGATTTTCTAGTGGCTCCGCCAGCAACCGCTCTTAACGCTCTCTCACCTGGCCCCGCTTGCACTCGGAACCTCGAGTTGTGTTTTTTATCGGTTTTAACCGTAAAACTGCTGAGCACTTCGCGCGATCGACGGATGTATGGTTTTTTTGACAAGATTGCGTTTAGTCGCAGGTTGTACAAATTCCATTCAGATTCATATTTGCAATATTTACATCCTTGTTTGAGCATTAATTTCTATTCAGATTTATCATATTTGTGATGTCTTTATTCATATTTACATGGTGATTTCTATTCACATTTATTCATATTTGTGATATTTATATTCACACTTACATATTAATTAATATTCACGTTTATTCATATTTGTGATATTTATGTTCATATTTACATATTAATTAATATTCACGTTTATTCATATTTGTGATATTTATATTCATATTTACATATTAAATCCGATTCGCATTTGTTCATATTTGTGATATTTATATACATATTTACTTATTTAATTCCTATTCACATTTATTCATATTTGCAATATGTGCTTCAAGCAAGAAGTTCATTCGAATTTCACGAAGAAATATTTTAGTAATTTCAATAATCGTCCCCCATTTTCCGAATTTAATTTCCGACAAAAAGTCAGTGTAATGAAAACATTGATTGAATGGAAAGAAATACATTTTACAACATTATCAGTGAAACAGTGAAACTATTTCATTTAAACAAGAATGAATAAATAATTGTTTCATTAGACGTCTCATTAACAACCACAACTATTCAATTCTCCAATGTGAAAGTTTTCCATAAAGTTGAAATTGTAACAAACATTTTTATTATTCTCACTCATCCAATTTTAACACGTTGTTGATTGCGGGTTGCAGATAGAATTTCAATTCCATTTTCGACGACACCCGGAACAAATGAAATAAAACGAACGAGTACGTGCGGTAAAAATAAATGTTCAGCAAACCTTGTCGCGTACAATATAATGACCGTTTCCTAATTTATTTAAATTAATTGCAAAACTTCACTCGTACACAGGTCTGTGTCAATGTATTCTTTCGCTTCTGACGGTTTTCGATTTCTCAAATGTCTTCTTAATTCCGTAAAATTCTTAGTTTCTTAATAAAAATTAAATTAGAATATTTCAGACACTCGTAAAGAGAAAGCTAAGTGCAGTCTTCCGACAAAAAGAATAACGAAGCAAAACGATTCGGATAAGTAGAGAAAGTCCAAGTGTATTGTTGTTGCCAAGTGGCCAGGATTTATGGCAGGGGCCATGTGCTACGGGTATCCCGACGGTATGGGTCTGTCTTTGGCCGTTCCGGGGCACGTGCGACCCCGTCATAACGTCTCCTGGTCCTTGATTACGGTCCAGTCAATTACGGTTGGGTCTCGCACTGTTTGGGCACGTAGGCCCATCAGCGCGGGATGTTTAGCAGGTGTTAGTTTGCCATTCTCCCTGCTAACTCCCGGCCCACCGCTTTGGGGCAATCTCAATGGATCTGTGATTGCAGTGATTGGACCGTAATTCCTTGCCGCCCACCCTAGGTCAAGAAGAGTAGGGAGGACCGAGGTAATATTAGGGATGACCCCGTTCCTCTAACGAGAGACATTCGTGAGACCACAAGGGACTCACTGGACACGAAACCACAAGGGACTCGGGAGATACACGAGAGTCAGGAGAGACCACAAGAGACTCTAGAGACATCGTGAGAGATACGCGAGACCATAAGGGACTCACGAGATACCTAAGAGACTTAGTAATCGGACGGCACACCACGTACAAAATTCTACAGAGCTCGAAGCTCACAAGGAGCACCAACGAGCATTTTAACATGTATTGTACTTAAATCTCGGGGAACTTGTTAGCAAAGGATCAAAACGTTCCGCTCATGCCTTTGATATTTTCGCGCGTTTACCCGCGGTTAATGCGGGAACATTCAAAATCAGGTTAAGATACACGATCTATTAAGAGCTGAAATTTAATATTTGCTTTACTTTCTTTTTTGTTTTTTTTTCTTTTTTTACTGAAAGTAACTTCACTGTGCCGCTAAAAAGAAGCGAATCGACGTCGAATTCGCAGTTCTGCTCGCCCCGAAATGTGTAACCGAACTTTCCGATGGAAAAAATTACACCGCCGTGGTTGTTTTCAGAGAAAATATCTTGGACGCGAATTTTCTTTTCTATTGTGAGCAAATTCTCGCCAGCCTCTAATCCGGGTTTTCATCGACTAGATATTTCGCTGGTAAAAATTAGGCAGCGATAAAAAGAAGTCTGCTTAATTAGTACATTTACTATCCAAGTAAATTCAAGGTGCATTATAATTACAGATCAACTGACTGCAGTTTTTCGTGCATTTATTATAAAAGTTAATAGCTACAATTTAAAATAGTACGACAATTAATGGGATTATAAAATATAAAATATAATTGAATATTTTAATGTACTTTAAATACGCCTTAATTTGTTGAAATTATTAAATATATATATATATATATATACATGAAAAGTCCATAAGCGGTTCTTATTACTTACAATAGATGCAACAAATTTTTATTTTGTATAAAGTAAGTTTCCTTTCTTTACGAATTTATTTATAGGTTCCTGTGTCTTTCTAAATTTCTAGTATGCTTCTGAAAAAATTTATTTACGTCCTTCAAATGACGTCGAAGATGACAGAACTTTCATATAACGTTCAATAGTTGCGTTTTCTTATTTCAATAAAATTGGATTTACAACACAAATGAGACACCGTGCAATACTTCACGATAGCAGCAAGAAGGACTGTAGCTTAATAAGCCCCATTAATAATACGGCCACAGGGAATGGTGCAATGCGTATTTGGATTCATTCGGAGTCCGAAAAAGCTGCTGAAGTAAATGGTGTAGGAATGAATAATTTCTTCGAGAAACATATGGCACGTCTTTCCATCTTCACGTCGGCGACTTGCGAATGCTAATTAAGCGGATAAGAGTTTTTCCTCCAACAACAGATTTATTGGAAACGTGAAAATAACTTCCCCAGTCATTCGTTACAGTGGATGTTCGGACACTTTTTAATACGGAGAAAATGTAATGACATTGAATCGTGAAGAGGCTCAATTTAGCAGACAATCGCCGAAACAATATTTACATAAATTAAAATTGGTTGAAATGGTAAAGAGAAATTTAAAACAGAAACCATACTTTTTAACTTTTTTATTTGAGTGATTAAATTATGTATAACATGTCATAAAAGGAATCCAATTGTTATTTCAATCTATTGTTCAACTCTATAAAGAAATAATTGTACCGTACGAAGAAATAATTGCGCATGAGGTACAGTAAATTCTCCCCAATTGTCCCTCAGCTTCGAAATGAAAATGGACAATTTAGGAAGATGAGATACGATTATTCGAGCCTCGTGGCTCGTTTTTATAGTAAACAATTGTAAAAACAAGCCACAAGATCATTTATTAATCGTGTTTAATAATCGTAATAATCGAAATTAATAATCGTAATAATTATCGTATTTAATAATCATATCTCCTCTCCCAAATTGCCCATTTTTGTGCACAATCTGAGCGTCAATTAGGTAGAATTTACTACAGTTTCGACTAATAAATGTACCATCCTATATTCCACGGTCGGCTGGAGGTGGAAATTTCCACGGTGGCCTGTATCTTCGGAGCGAGGGTGGTGCGAGAAGGGGCTGGGCGAAGGGGACGAAGAAGGAGGACGCGAAAAGCGATGGTCACCTCAGTCACCTCAAAGAAGAGGCGAGTCGTCACCCCCCACTCCCAACAGGAGAGGACCTCTTCTATTGGCGGGCGGCGGGCACTAAGTCTAGCAAGAGCTGGTTCACCCGCCGCCCGCCTACCCTCAGCTGCTCGGGGGCTCGAGGCGTGGGCGCACACGCAGCCCCCGAGCTAGTCGGTCCCGCTCACGACCTCGCCCGGCAGCCTCCTTCTGCAGCATTACCTGTTCGCAGAAGGAGATTGCTGCCGCCCATTTTCTAGGGCACTCCAGCATGGCCCCAACTAAGCTGGAGAGAGCGAGGTCGTGGCTGACTTCCCGTTTTAGGACTCGGCGTAGCGCTGAAAAGGTGGGGCATTCCTAGAGCGTATGCTGCGCCGAGTCCTCCTCCGCACCACAGCGGTGGCACACCGTCGTCGCTTCCCGACCGATGCGACACAAATAAACACCGAAGCTGCCATGCCCGGTGAATACCTGCGTCGCCCGGTAGGTGAGCCTGCCATTACGCCTCTCCCGCCACGAGGTAAAGTGTGGCAGGAGAGCCCCGGCGACCCGCTCGCCGGCGTAAAGACTTACCCTTGCCAGAGCGACAGCTGGGAAGCTGTCCCAGGCGAGTTCCACTTCCTCGCCCGTGTTTCCATGACGTTGACTCGAGAGGTTCCTCGCTGCCGTCAGTGTGTTCATCCCCATCCCATCACCGACGAAGAGAACGTCGCCCCGCGCCACGCCGCACGGCGGCGTCGTCCCGCTGTCGCTCGAACTCGCCGCCGACACGCGAATACGTGCCTCGATCGCGTGTGGATATATGGAACTATTGGATATATGAACTTGGATATATGAAACTTGTCAAGTATTGTATCTAACGCTCAAGGATCATAATTAACTTCATGTTTGTCGAATAAGGTACAACACATTTTTATATTTAAATTGAAATTGATTGTTTATTTGTTAAAATAAAACATGCAAAAGACAAAAGTTCTTAAAATACGGAAATTGTTTGAATTTTTGGTACTGAATTAGCGAGATCTCCTGTCAAGCTTGCGAAAAAGCTTAACAAAATGGCGAACGAATGAAGATCAATGTTCGGTAAAATAAATCGTTGCAGTCCCTTTGAAAGGTGTAAGTTATTGTAATTGTACTGTATATGTTTGATTTTCTTCATATTGTGTTTAAATACTTCTATGAAATACAAATATGATATAAATATCGAAGTATATATCCTTCTTTAAACAGTTAGCTGTCTTCGACGAGTATACTCGTCATGAAGAAGTGGCCATAATCTGTTATGACGAGTATACTCGTCACGAAGAAATAGCAAAAATTTATGTCACGACGAGTATACTCGTCACGAAGAAATAGCAAAAATTTATGTCACGACGAGTATTCTCGTCACGAAGAAATAGCAAAAATTTATGTCACGACGAGTATACACGTTACGAAGAACTAGCAAGAATTTATGTTACGACGAGTATACTCGTCACGAAGAAATAGCAAGAATTTATGTCACAATGAGTACGTTTGTCATGAAGAAATCACAAAAATTTATGTTACGACGAGTATACTCGTCATAAAGAAAGAACAAGAATTTAGGTTACGAGTATACTCGTCACAAACAAGAAACCGATTAACAGTGCTGTTAGATTGCTTTCAACGTACCAAAAATCGCAAAAATGAAAACGAACGACTAGTTAACTCTTGTTTGTTGCTCTCAAGATAGTGAATGTTTATACCGCATAAATAAAATATTGCATAAAATTCTCTGCATTTAGTGTTTCATATTCCGCCGATCGCTCTCGCCACACACGCATAAAATCCGCAGCCCGCTCGTTACACTGTCAGCCATATTGAATCTTCGTCTATTCCGCCGATTCCCTCGACGCTAATGTATTAAACGTTTAAATATTTTAATGCGGCAAGTGGACATTCTCGATAACGGAAACCGAACTGTAACAAGGTGTTATTAGACGCCGAGGGGGATTCGCGAGCGCTGAAAACGTGGAACGACGATGATGCTAATCTTTAAGTACCGTGCTTCTTCCCGGGCCAGCTCGGCTACGTTGGAATTGTCATGTTGCAGGCTGAAATCGCGCTCCCCTGTCTGCGACAGAAGCGTCTCTCGTTTGGATGCTGCCGAAGGGGCCGGATATATTAATTGAATCTGTTAGTAAAACGGACCGAATCCAACTGTTTCCGGGGAAGTCGTTTGCCGCTGTTACCCGCGGAAAAAAGATCGCCTCGCCAGCGTTAACCGAGTCAAAAAAGGAACGGAACGACGGAGATTAGAGTCTTCTAAGGGTCGCGTAAAAGTCGTGGAATTTCGCCGAGTTATCCCGACTCGAAGGGATAATAACCAACGGAAATCGTCGACTTTTAAAGCGTCCGATAAAATGGGAAAATAGAATGCATCGAACGGACGAAATTCTTATCAATTATCTCAACATTAAATTAATTTCTCCGGCTGTGTTTCACTCGATTATTATGTCTGCCCGCTTCGCCGGACACAGATGCAACTAATTTTACATAATTAAATTGTACTTAACATTACTCGTGTGATACGAATTCATTTGATAATTAACCAACCGGCACGGAAATAATCAACGATCTAATTGTACGAAATTCTTTTCTTTTCTGTTTTGCAATTATGTGGAGCGTATTGGTTAAACTCACTAATTATTTTAATTGTGCACACTCGTTACACGACTACGATAAATTGACTGAAAATTTTATGAAAAATTGAAATTGTCAGCATTAATTGCAAGATTCTGGAGCTACGTAGAGATTTCATTCTTTTTCGAATTATTTTATTCTGTTGAAAATAAAATAACGGTATTTTTGTATCGTTTAATTTATTTTTCTTCTTCGTTTTCCGTTTGACCTACTCATTTTTGTCACAAATGCATAAAATCCGCGCTCTAATGATAAGAGCACACGTTCCACCAGGCGTAAAATAACTTTTGTTCGTCGTCGCTGTATCCTTCGTTTTATCAGTTTATAAAAGTAACAATGAGACATTTGTTCTGATTTTTAACAAATATTATTGCCACGTTTGCTGCAAGTAACATATAAATTGAATAAATAACTCGTAAATGTATCTCTATACGATATAAATAATCGTAAATTAAAGAATTAGAGACCCATTATTTTGACAGGTTCCGTAAATCTAATGTTAACCCTTTGCACTCGAAACTATTTAAACTGTAAATATAATCATTTCTCTCAGTTATAGTATTTTTTATTTTATATGATAAAATGCATTTTATGCATATGAAATTGATTCTTGGAACTCACACAACAGTTATTGTTATTATATAATTATTATATAATTATTATATATTATATAATTTTTTAAATCTAAACTTTATTAATATAAACATTATCTTAAAACGTGATGTAACAAATTTTAGTGGTGCCTCTGAGTCACTCGAGTGCTAAGGGTTAATCAAATAAATTTACTAGCAGCGTCAATTTTGTCACGAAGTATTATTTCCGTTCCGTTGCCTACGTGACGGAAGAGAGACCATTCTGGCCGAACATGATAATGTGATTATCAGACAGTGGCTTCTTATACTATCGCAGCGTGTTTAGGGCAACCTGTTATGCAACTAGACGGAACAGTTGACGCAGAAAGTTGGCCAGATTTGTGCCGGCGGAGATTTTGTTCGATGGCAGTGTCGCAGAAAATGTATTATGGTGGACGACTGTTTCCTGGAAACTGCGCCACTCCAGGATCTCGTCTCTACGGTTTGCTTAGAAACACATTGAAGGCTAGTAGCCACTAATGGATGAGTTTAAACTGCGCCATACCTACCAAACTACCATATCCTGTCGCGATGTTGGCCAACCCCGTATCTCCATGAAAGAAAGATCCGATACACATCGTGCTACAGAGTTACAATCTGTGCACCCCTTCGGCGACATGTTTCTACTCCGGAACTGCCTTAAGGAAAGAACCCGCCGTGTAAATGGCACTACAGTACTATCTACGGAGTGTTCGCGTGTCTACAGAGTGGCCCGAAAGTAACGATAATATTTTCTACTAAATCTTGATGTTATATCGAAGTTATATATATATATATATATATATATTACTATCGAGCCCAGAATCTTGAATCACTCAGGGTGTCCCGAAAATGTCTCGTAATCCGGATATTGGAGGTTCCTGGGGTCATTTGAAGCAACTTTTTCCTTTGCGAAAATTTTCTCCGAAGCTTCGTTTACGAGTTATTAACGAAAACAAAGATCAATGTTCGAAAGTTTAACGTTGTCAATAAATATAACGGGATAAATCGAAATTTTCTTCTTTATTAACATGTGTGCCATCAACATTATAAATCGATAACGATTCCGTATTTTCTGCAAAGGGAATTAAATTAATTTTACGAAGGCAGTTAAGTACAGTCACATAAACCCTACCGTTAATAATCAGAAAATTTGCGATTCTACTTTGTTCCATATTTTCCATATTTCGTGCAACGGACGTGGCGCATTTAATAAAATAGTGTATCCCATGCTTCTACTAACTTTGTTTTTTTTTTCAAAACGATGAATCGACGAGAGAAACTGCAGATATGTAAATTACTCTCTTCGTGCACAAAGGAGAGAGGGAATACGTGTATTTTTATTTTTACTAGGAAACATTTCAATCACGCAACACGGTGCACGGAGAAGTTATGAAACAATACTGAAGTTATTCTTTTATTGTGCTCAGCATTGCAGAATATATTGCAATGCCCGAAACGCGTGTATAAACTTTTATTCAGGAATATGCATCACTTTTGATCCGCATGAGACAACAACTTTTATCAAGATCAGTGAAACGAAATGAATACTCTTTTGATAATCACTTCGGAATCAATGCAAAACTGTATGAAAAGTTTGTACTGTTGCACTGAACAACAAGGTTCAAATGGATATTTTATAAGGAATATAGACAAAAGGCATTATTAAAAAATATTGGATATAAAACATAAAGTGCAATACTTTGACCATTATTTCTGCAGAGTGTAAATGGTACGGTATAAATTACTTCAAGTATTATTTATTTTGTATTATATATATATATATATATATATATATATATATATATATATAATATTATTATATATATATATATATATATATATATATAATATTATTATATATATTATTATATATATATATATATTATTTATTATGTATTATATATATATATAATACATAATAAATAATATTTGAAATAATTAAAATGTATACTATAATATATAATAAAATATTATATATATTACAATATTATAATATTATACTATATAATATATATCATAAAATTTACACTATAATATATATTCCATATAGTATAAACAGAATTAGTAATAAATGATAAATAAACGAAATTGATAACAACTGATCGCCGATACTTATGCAGCATAATTTATTATTCCATTTTTACATAGCAGTGAATCGTGTAAAAAGAAACAATCGCTGCTGTATATTGTAACATAATTGCATTGGAACCTCACTAGTTGCAGTTTCGATACCGGCACGTGACTTGCCTCGGTTGAATGTGATCAAAATACGTCGGTGGCTGTTGTGTAATTACGGGAAACACGTAGCACAAGGTACTACGTTGTCTAATATAGTAGCATCGATGGTATATAGTGGAGATGAGTGATTCCGTATAGTTGATTGATCGCCTCGATAATTCCAGGAACTTGGTCACTTGCAGCTTTCATGTGCTTTCGTGCAACTATCGGGGCTCTACCGCGCAACAGATGAAATTCCATCGAAACAGGAATGCCAATAATATTCAATTTATAGAATGATTCGTTTACTTTCCAGACGACAGGAAAATAAACGAATTTTTATTTGCTGTAGCTCGTACATTATTGTTAGACTGCGGATCTTCACGCGAAATAAAAATTGTTCGTATCAATTGCAAGAGAGTCGAAATCGAATGATTATATTTTTTCTAAACTAAACCTACCAAGACGGTCAGGATGACCGGTTTTAGATTTTATATTTTAAAATTGCTGAAATTATAGAGACTTTTTCATAAGAAATTATTAAATGAATTTCACAGTCCGAGTATTCGTTGTAATAAAAATTATGGGAAGTCTAAATAGATTCGGTTTTATCGTTCTTACAGGGCAACAGAAATTCGTCGCTTTTAGTGCTCGGTAGATTTAGTGTTAAAAAATCTAATAAGCTAAAACTATAATACATTGACATTCATAAATACTTTTAATTTGTCTGCTGATTTAAATTCGTTGCTAGGCTAGTAATTGCTCAGTTTTCACATACAGATGTGCCAAGGAAAATGGCTGTTTCAAAATGACCGTATAAAATTCTCGAGATTTTAACAAAACAAATCATTCGAAATCCTGAATAAACAGCGACAACATGGAATGCCTCAGGACCTTTCCTTCGCGTGATTGGACTGCAGCAGCTCGCAAATAGTAGATTTCATTTCCGAACTCCCTGCAGTAGTATCACAGCTGATTCTGCGCAATTTGGATCCTGAACCTCTTCTCGGCGCAGCTCAAGTATCGCAGGAATAGTTGAATGTCTGTAGGTCAGATCCGAACCTGGGACGAACTGCAATGCGTTACAAAGAACGCGCGGAGAGGAAAATGAAAGAACGTTTCCTTGGTGAAGGTATTGAGGAGCTGAGAGTGACGGTTCGAAGGAATCTACCTAATCCCGCGGTAGTGCAAAGAATTGCGGCTCACGCTTGGATCAAAGCCGAGGTGATATTTCGACGAATTCCGCGAGGTTTTTCAAACCATGCTGACAATAGGAATGGGGTGAAGACTGTTGCAATAAGACGCGGCAGATATATTAGAATGGCGTACAATAGAATATCCTATTTTGACAAGCTTGCGGTAGCAAGCTTATTATTTAGTTCCAAAAAGTAGACTGCGAATCTTTATGGATACATTCGTGAATTTTTGTACAAAAATGGTAAAAGAAAGGCGAAATTTCTTACGTCAACTATAAAATGCTTTCTGGTCAACGTGCGACAATATTACAAAGATATTATGAATTAATCTTTGAATTGCTACAGAAAGATAATGAATCAATTTTTGTTATGCACGTTTATGTGAATTTTAATGGGTAAAAATCAGTTCAATTGTAGTAAAAACACAGATTTTGCTGTTCCGTAACGTGGAGCAAAGAGAACTTTTCACCAGTTTTATTTTGATTTGCTCGAGACAACTTTTTCTATCATCTCCAATTTATTGTCTAAAAGGAAGAATATTTCAAGCTTATTGTAGCATATTGTACAAAATCAGGACACGCGTTCAAAAATACCAATTTTACCCTTTATAAAATAATGTTACTGAAAATTTTAATTTGTCGAGCTTGCAGCGAACTAGTATTCGTATTATTTTTAATATTTCTGTTACAGAAGTTTTGCATAAAATGCAAAAGCTTCATACGCCACGATGCATTTATTTTACATTGACGATCTTTCTAACTAAAATCGGCTTTTCAAGCTTGACGAAATAATTCCGTGTCAGTTCTATATATCCCCACATGTTTGACATGGAACTGTCGAAATCATTTCTACAATTATACGCCCGGAAATAATAAGGAATTTGTATAGCTACGTATCACGGTCCCAGCTCGCATGCACTCGTGATATTGAGAGCTTCGAAGCCACAATCGTAGAACACAACTTACGGAGCTGAGTTTCACCTTCGGTCAAGTTCTATGTGGTCGGGGCGCAGTGGAAACTGCTGAGCTCCGCGCAGGTGCGAAAAGTTGCGCTACATATGAGGTACGAAGCCAAGGCAGTGCTTCCGACAATTCCTCGAAATCTGCCAAAACGGATTTAGGATATCATAAGCTCCTTAGTAGTAATACGTAGAAAATGCATCAGAATGTTGTACCACTCTTCGGAGAAAATATTTCAGCAGAATGCTTAAACGCGATTGTTGAAGTAAATTATTACAGTCTTCGTTGAAAACGAAGATTATTTTTAATTTTAACATAGAAATAATTACTGTCACTGTGAAAGTTTCTAACGTTGATCGACGCGAATAAAAAATGAATGGAAAAATGATTCAAGAATAAAGCAAACGGTACAAAATATTCGATGCTCTTTTGTTTATACGTCAGAAACTATATCACATAATTTCTTTATTCCGTATCTTATAAAAATATATATAATTTCATATTAATATTGTCTTTATATATATAGTTATTAAACAGTATATTATTATAATAATTATAATAATATTGTATATATGTACAAACAAAGTTAGTATAAAATTTAATATATATCTTTATAATTATTATAATAATATACTGTAATATAATATATTATACTTATATATATATATATATATATAATAATATACTATAATATAATAATATAATAAGCTATTAAACACTGTATAATTATAGTAATTATAAAGCCAGACGTCCGTTCTATCGAATAGAATACTTTTTACCAATAGTAACAGTAACCCTACAAAAATTGCATTCTCATTTCACAGTATGCCTGAATGCAAGTTTCTCCTAAATTAAGTACAATTCGATAGAATTATGTGAAAAGTGTATGTCCAGTCCACCACGCGAAGCGTGAAGCGTGACCAGGGATATATATGTACCTATATATACGCCTTGTATCTGCATCAGCAACATGGAGTACTTCAGGAAATTCCTTAATGTGATCGGATGGCTCGACCCTACCAAGGTGGATTTTATTTCCGAACTTCCGCCGGAGGTGTCGTAGTTGATCGTACGCACGTTGGATCCTCGATCTCTGCTTTGCGCTGCTCGAGTGTCAGGTAAGTGGTTGAATGTCTGTAAGGATGATCCTATACTCAGACGAACCGCGAGACACTACAAGCAGCGCATAGTGCAGAGAAAGAGAGAACGTTTTGCTGCGGCTGCTGTTAAAGAACCGAGAGCGACGGTACATAGAGCAGTTCCATTTCCTACTCAGGTGAGAATTGTCGCACCTCATGTACAAGCTCGGCCAGCTTTGACAAATTCGACGTGTGCTCGAATGCGTGGCAGGTCTATTATATTGTAGTGTTTTTTGTATTAATAAATTGTTTAACCTGACATTTGCTCCTTTCAGCAAATAAATATTATTATTATTATTTAGTTAAGTAAGTGTATATAACTTTTAATTTTTTGGTGTATCTTGACCAGTTTCTTTAATAGTAGCAATATTTTTTTAGGTTTATCATAGGACTATTAATAATAAATTGTATCTTGTATAGTTGTATTTTGACCAGCTGCTTCTATAGTAACAATTTGTTTTTCTAATTAGTTCTAATATGACGTAACTAAGAATAACTTGGCATCATATTTGACGATCTCTGCAGCCAATGCGAGTAAAGAACAACTATAGCAGATCTCTACACCGACAAAATGAAAGTTCACTTATCCGCATTTCATACGTACATACAGAGTGTCCATGAAAAATGGTGTACAAGTGGACTCCAGCCCAGAAAAGCACAGAGACGTCTTTAAGACGTCTTAAAGACGTCTGGTGTAGAACATTCGCGACAATGAGAACAATCAGAACTTTCGGAAGAGTTCTCCAAACGTTAACGGCAGTCACTGTATCGCCATTAACGTTCGTACAACTTTTAAAACACAATAACTTTTTTAGAACTGGACCAATCGACTCGAATTTTATTTAAATGATTTTGCTATTGCTTGGAATGACAAAAGAAAAAATAAAAAAGCTCATGTTCGAACATTAAAACTCGATTTACTCGGAAACTACGTGCCGTGCAGCTGTAACGGCTACACGAGTCATATCCGCGCATTACGCCGACTCTTTGCGATTAATCCACCGAGAAACAGGGCAGCGCAATTTGTATCTTTCCGTATATCTCGTATTTTTACGGGGACGTGTAACCGGCATGCATTCCGGCGGACAGGCGATTTACGCTGTGTTTCGCGTTACACAATGTGTTTATACATGATGTACGATTTAGATGTGTCTCAGGAGAAAAAAATGTAGGAGAACGCTTCTCGCACGCATACAATGTTTGCAGACTTTTATGCGAAATAAATATCTCTCAGAAAACACGTCTTACAACAAAGTATCTTCGTCGATAACTTTAGTTAGGTACAAATAACGCGCGAATCTTTTTAAACTATCCTATTATCGTTCTCAGTCGCAAAAATATCGTGAAACTATCGATCTGAATTCGAAACGGTCGTAAAACGTCTAACAAGTTCGCGCGAAATGATTATTAGGTCTACCGGAAAGTTGTAGAATATACTTTCCATCGTTACTTATGACTTCTTGCCAGCGCGATGGCAACTTGTAAATGTCAGTTTTGAAAAATGATTTATTTTTAGAGGCGAAGAACTCAACTAGTGCTTGGTTGACATCAGCTACATTTTTGAATTTTTTTCCTGTAAAAAGTTTTGCAAAGAGAGAAACAAGTGACAATCAGAGGGTGCTAGGTCTGGGGAGTATGGTAGATGTGACAGAATCTGCCTAGCTCTGCGATTTTCTAACGAGTCGCCAAAGCAGCATGTGGTCTGGCATTATCATCGGTAGCCATGTTTTCACGATCGCGTCTCGCTTAATAATGACATGAGACATCTTTGTTTCAGTTTATTTAGGAGAGTACATGTGTGTAAATGCAATGATAATGAGAGATAGTCATATATGTCTCAAATCAACATGTGCATATGGATTGAAACTTGAAGTGACACTATCGGACAGAACTTTCCGGAAGACCCAATAAAAAGAAACGTGGTCCGTTGCTACTGCAAACGAAGACGCTACATCGAGTATTCGAAGCCGATTATAAAAACGAGCGTACACGGCACGATCCATAGAATATTTTAGCCGACGGTTTGCCGTCCGAACGATTCTTTCGCCGTGTCGTTAACCCGAACACCGTGAATGGTTGATACTTGAACGACGAGAGCTACGGATTTATGGCGGTTCGGTAGTCGGTGACGCATGTGTGCACGGTCCGGCGCCGGAATTTATTTTACTAGGCAATTCTGATAAATATTTGCGTGGCCGCGACGGATTGATATCCACACGGAAAGCCGTTCTCGTGCCTGTTTCCTATTATCGATTGACCGCGCGCATCGCGCCGGCTGAATATTCACAAATATGCGCGGTCCGATGATTCCTCCGAGGGCAGAGACTCGCGCGGGATGTAAGCCTGCCATTGCGCCGGCCCGTATGCCGGCTATGTTTGTATAATCAAAAATTAATTACCATGAATTCGCATGCCCAGCTAGATTAGTGATCCGCATTTAAAATGCACCAGATGCTGCGATTCATGCGCGAAATCGTGATCCAACCTAGATAGTAAACACGATTGTGTAGTACGTGCCTCCATTTGCCGAGCTTACAGGGGCTTCACCATCCTTCACTTTTCGGCAACGCGATAGAGTCTGCGGGAGCAGTGATTAGTACCGTTATTAATGGTTGGTAAACCTTCGCGGGCCAGGATTTATCGGAATACTGGAAATATTTCTTCTCGGAGAAGCGATGAGAGTCGGCTCGACTGTTCATTGATAAGGCATAATTGTGACAAAATGTAAACTTCGTTGCAATATTTTGGACCTAATCAACCGGGGATTGTCATTTAATCTTCTCGCAGGTACAGCACAGATTCCGGCAAAATCTCTTACACTCGACACGCCATTATTGCAATTAATCGTTGATAGAGGGCCGTTTTACTGTTCTGCTCACACGGACAGAGATTTATAGTGCTTCAAAAAGGCACATTCAGTTTTTTCGTAATAACTTCACGTAAAGAAATTGCACGTTAAAGCAATCCGGGCTTCCCGAGGCACGGTGTATACGGGAATGACATACTTGCTTCGGGAACGTTAATGGGAAAATAATTCGACTCGCGCGAATATTTAATTGTCGCGAAATGATCGAATAACGACGATCGCTGGAATCAAATGAAAATTAAAGAATAATATCGCTTTCAAGAAATAAGTAGCTGCATTTTTCCATAGAACTGAATTTAATATTTTATAATATTTTTGATTCAATTTAATAAAATATACAAATGTTTAACCACGAAATTGTTTCGTCATTATAAATACGTTGCAACAAGTACAACAACATTACGTTATATGCTCATTTACGGTATATGCTCTTAATATATTGTTTCGCTCTTTACGCATTTTGCAAAAATCATTGCTATTTTCGATTCGACGTGACAGATAGAAAGAACCCCGGTGACATGTTTACGACGACGCGTGCAAAATATTTTGACCTGTCTCTCCATTTACATTTTGATGTAAATGCAACATTATATTTATCAATTTTGCAACGGTTCTGGCGGTCGACCGTAGAATATTTTTGTTCGTCGCAGCGATAATGCGTCGCCGGTTCTGTTCAACGATTAACTTTGTTAATTATCATCGCTTATCGTCTCTTGTAATTTTATTGTAACTCCAATGAGTAATTACTGTATTGCCAATCACGTTTGAATTCCGTTCTGAACGATGCGGGAACAAAATGAACCGGAATCCAGAAAATAACCGTTCCCACCTTTGTGGATTATAATTCTCTTTCGAATCGAAATTGCTCCGACTCAATAATTTTAAGCTGCGCTCCCCCTTCTGTTTATAAATTAATGCGTTAAATGAAACTAGCACGCGAAAGCTAATTTCCTTCGTTACAGTTCGTTTCACGCGGAAAGAACCGAACTGGAAGATAGAATGTTTAATCCGATATGGAATCGATATAGAGTCCCGATGTAATAATTGGCATCTACAGAAACCGTAATCGGAGCCAATATAAACGAGCTCATATTTCATCTTACAACTGGACCGCGGATCTTTATGCCTTTATTGCATGCGCACACTTTTCAAACGCGAGGGAACCTGTAAATTGTCTTAGTCACAATAGCATTTTCTCATTTTATTTCTACTTTATTTCTACTTTATTTCTGTCTATCACGTTTCTATTTCTATTCATATAATCACTCTGCTAATCTTTTCAACGCCGCGTTTAAATGAAGGATCTTTCTGCATACTGACATATGGGTCATTTGAAGCAACTTTTTCCTTAACGAAAATGCAATCTGCGACTTCGTTTACGAGTTATTAACGAAAAACGCTGGCCAATGAGAGATCGCGTACGGCTGACGCCCCACTCTCACGACCACTGCCGCTGCGCAAGGGCGGATCGGCGGTCACACTCGCTCTCCGATTGGTCAGTGTTTTTTGATAATAACTCATAAACCAAGCCGTGGATTGAATTTTCGCTAAGGAAGAAGTTGTTTCAAATGACGCGAACCCCTTATTTCCCGCTTGTACAATAATTTTGAGACAGAAGTCTCGAGTGATTTAACGTGCAGCACCTGCCCAAAGGCTTATCCACACGGCCCCCATGGGCGCGGAATTGAGATACGCTCAATAAGCGCGCTCCCACATGCCAAGCCATGCAGGAGCTACCAGTTACTACGAGGACGCGGACTCTCGTCAGCAGACAACTGGTGGTGCCGAGCCCTTTCTATGCTCTACCGGCTCAGCAGGTCGGTTACCGAGCTGAATACCGCAGCTCACCCGTCGAGGCCCCCAACAACTTCAGGGAGGGAAGGAAGGGAAGGAAGGAGGAGGGAAGGAAGAGGTAAGGAGAGGAAGGGAAGGAGCCTCTGGCCAGCTTTAGCCATTTACCACTGCCCCCTCGATGGACCTACCCACTGCCGGCCCGAGGTATCCCGAGCCAGATGGCCGGAACCTCGTGGGCACGCCGACACCCGAGGTACCAGTATTTAGAAGGCCGACTGGTAGGACCTGTCGTAGCTACGCTACTACCATGTTCGGAGACACCGCATCTCCAGCACTGGTCGGCTAGCGCTTCGGGATCGTGTAGTCGCTACTCTACAACGCCTAGCACTTAAGGAATCAGCAGAATAGGACCCGGCAAGCCGTATCCTACCCGCCTTTCTGCCTGTGTTCAGCGCCCTGCGCCAATAATTTTGAGACAGTTAGTGTCGTCGTTGTGAGTCTAAAGATGGGCTATGCCTGGGTCCTATGTGGACTATACTAGCCGCTCTCTCGACGCGTGCCGATGGTCTGGCTCTACCCTCGTTCGTTATCGTGACAGGGGAAGACAACGTGCTACTCCCGCTGCCACCTCGAGTCCAACCCAATCCAGGCACTCATGACGGAGTAGTGTTAAAGTCAATTTATCTCCGCAAGAGGGGCTTCAGCCTGGCCCGAGGGGACGAACCCCAAGGGGTCCGCCCAGCATGCCGTTCGAATGGCGGAGTGGATAAGTCCACGTCTGCCCGTTACTCAAGTCGGACACGGGACGACTCCAAAGCTAGCGCCGCCTGATAGGAAGCGCAAGCTGGGTCCCGCGACTTGTGTGCACTAGCCCACCCTCTGTCCTTGCAATTAGAGCAGACCGGAGGTTCACTCTTCTTGCTACAGAGCGTGAAGGTATGCCCCTTTTGGGAGCAGTGACCGCACACATCCTCCTTGAATTTACAACGCTTCGAGGTATGCCCGAAGCGTTGACAAAGGTAGCACCGAAGCACCTGGACGAAATCCCGTACACGACAGGAGTTCCAGCCAAGGTAAACTCGGCTACCTCTCTGCTTCAGCCGCTGAAGATTCTGCGGACTGACGGCAACGACCCAGTTGGCTGTCTCCGGGGTCTTGCCAGCCATGCGGCTGACCCGAATTCCCGAAGGCACATCCTTCTGGTTCGCATCGCAGAGATTTTGCCTCCAAATACTGGAGGCAATTTCCTCCTTACCCATCCGACGCGGGACGTCGTAAACTAAAACCTCGGGGTCCCGCTTGGTAGGTAAGGAGACGGACAGACCCGCGCTCCGGAGCTTCTTATTTCCAACGAAGGCTTGCAGGTCCTCGTTTCGGTCGGTCTCGACGACGATGCCACCGGAGTGAATGCGTCGGACCGACTTTACTCGGATCGCCTCCTTCGCTGGTTTAATGATGGACAGAACAGTAACCTTCGTAACTTCGCTGCTCTGTCCTTTTTCCTTCGGCGGGAAGATTTTCACCACATGCTGCGATTGTGGCCGTCTTCCCGCTTCCGGAGAAGCTCTTTTGCAGTCGACTTTGTTCACTTGGGCGTAAGTCGGCTGCGCGGCATTGCAGGCCGTCTTCGGGAGAGTTCCCTTGGACGGCCCAGGTCGCATCGCACTCATTACGGCAGGACGCGCTTTTAGGTCCGCCCTGACCGCGGCGAGTTGCCCTTCGACGAAGCTATTCCGTTGAATAAGCTCCTGAACCAACTCGTTGAGTGCCTCAACCTCGGCGAGTATCTTTGACCCGGACTCCTTGTTGACTTTCGACTCGGGTCGAAAGCAAAAGGTCCGTATTTCGGACACTCGCCTAAAGGCTTCGTCTCTTACGAGATCGAGAGGCCGTACCTTTTGCCCGGAGAACGTCCCCTTCGGTCTCCTGGCCCGGTTTACTGCGGCCTTGCCGGTGGGTGCGCCCGGCTTGGCTCGCTTCGACTTTTTGGTGACGGTTTGCCAACCGTCACCAGTAGGGTCCTCGACACGCTCGGGTGCCGACTGCACCTTCACGAGTGACGTGTCTCCGACTCGTTCGATTACTACCACGTTACCGGTGTCCGGCGTACCTTCTACCGTGGGCTCGGTTTTCACCGAGACCGCTCGCGTGGGAGTCACACATCTTTGCAAGATCACACGAGGATTGGCGATATTAATCACCTTCCCGGATCTTGTCTTTCTCACAGACGCGGGGGGACTGACAGCTGCATTTGCAGTTCCCGCGTCTGCGGCGACGGCTTCACTCCGAGTAGGAGCTGGACCCGTCGTCTTTGGACGCTTAGTTTTTGTTTGTTTTTCATTTTTATTAAGACCCATAATATGTCTTGGTCTTTCATCCAGTGCGCTCCCCGGCCACCACCGACCCGCACAATTTGGAACCCGCCAAAGGCTGAGTTAGGGCTACGCACCGGATATAGTCTGCTGGCTGGGTCGGTTTCCTTACCCAGCCCGCGTCCTCGCCCAGCAGAACCCACTTGCACGAAGCGTGTGGTCGTTCCAAGCCGATTGACTGGACCAGGGCTGCTTTTCTCGTCCAGCCGCCCATCTAGCCGAAGCAGAGGCCAAAGGTACGTGTTGGGGACGTCTCACCCGCAGGAGAGGGCACCCTCAGATCCCAGGATCCTCTTTTCCGACGACAAGGGTCGCCACGCACGGCAAACACGTGGGAGACAGCAGTCGGAGAGGCTGCCTCTTCCTCTCCACCACACTTCGTTCAGTTCGCTGCGTATTGAAGAACACGAGCTATCCAGCGGTACCTTTTTCGTGGAGGCTCAAGTGTGGCTAGGGCACGTTTGCCCCTTGCGGCCTGGGTTGCCCAGGGGATTGATTGCATCCCATGTATTCCTGAGCCCAGCGGAATGTTGTCTAGTGGCGTGTTCAGCCGACGAAAAACGGTCTGAAAAACCGTTTAACGTGAACTGGGGAACTGATGCCACGAATGACAACAGTTCCCCAGTCGGAAGTCATACAGCACATACAGTGCTGTACAAAGAACACGCCACAGCCCGTATGCTAAATCAGGGCCTCGCCATTATGCGAAGTACTACATGTACGACGCACTGACGGTCTTTAATGCCTTCATCGCCGATACACCCATCGACTCGGCCGATCAACCCTCCTACGCGAGGGCTAGTTCGGGGGTTATCTCCCACCCTGGGTGGCCACAGACCGCCACCGCCATAATTTTGAGACAGTTAGTGTTGTCGTCTAAACTGTGGTCTCTGAGAGACGGGCCGTACCTAAGTCCTTGGTGGACCATACCGGCCGCTCTTGCGACTTATGCCTGGTGTTCGGGCTCTACCCTCGTTCACTATCGTATCAGGGGAAGACAGCGTGCTACTCCCACTGCCACCTCGAGTCCAACCCAATCCAGGCACTCTTACGGAGTAGTGTTAAAGTCTTTTATCTCCGCAAGAGGGGCTTCAGCCTGGCCCGAGGGGACGAACCCCGAGGGGTTCGCCCAGCATGCCGTACATCGACGGAGCTGGACGAGTCCACGCTCCGTATGCAGTTTCGTTCTATGTTCGTTTCTTAGTCTTCCTCACGGATCGTGCGAATTTCTGGAACTCCTTAAACAGCTGCTCTGACACCAGGCTGGCTTTGTCGATTGGCCACTGAAATCCTTCTCGAATCGCCGCCTGGCGTAGGTGTTCCCTGTCCTCTACGTAACGCTGACAATCGTAGAGGACGTGGTTTGGAGTTTCCTCCTCCCCACATTCGCACAACTCGTCGTCGACCAGGGCGAACGTCTTGAACTTCGCACGGAAGTCTCCGTGTCCGCTCAAGAACTGCGCTACATCATGGTCGACTCTGATCCAGCTCGCTGAGAGTCGGTCTGATACCTCGCCGAAGTATTGGAAGGTTTCCCTACCCTTCGTCGAGGACGACCATCTCTGCTGCCACATCTCTAAAGTCGCCTCCCTCAGCCTTCTGCGAACTTGGGCTTCGGTGACGACTTCGTCTGCCAATTCGGCCTGACTTACTTGATAGGTTCCATGTTGGAACCCGAGTTTCTTCCTGGCTTTGTAAGCAGAACATGCCTCTGCGCCCTGGTGAGCACTTTACTCGTCCCAGAGGTAAGGCGGTCTGCCCAGCCCGCGGCAGCATACGTGACGATTGGGACAAACAAGCCGCGGTACAAAGTACGCATCGTCCGATATCCCAATCCCCAGTTCGACTTAGCAATCCTTGCTAGCGCATTAAACGTTCGCAAGGACTTAGCATTCAAATACTCGACGTGGGAATGGATACCCAGTCCAGAGTCAAAATGCACGCCAAGGTAACGCACAAAGTCCTTGACGGCAATATTCCGACCTCCTACTTTTATCACAGGTGGCCTCTCTCTGTCGAGAGAGCCTTTCAAGAATAACATCTCGGTCTTGGTCGCAGACAGCGACAATTTCTGCTGGTCGCACCAGCGAGAAATGGTGTCCACAACCAATTGGCCATTGCTTTCTAGACCCTTCCTGCTGTTCGCAAAGATCAAGACAAGAAGGTCGTCTGCATAGGCGATGGGCTCGCAAGCGAGCCCGGCGTTCGATAGGAGCTGTAGAACCTCGTCGAAGACTAAGTTCCAACAGCTCGGACCAAGAATTGATCCCTGTGGGCAGCCCTTAGTGACTTTCTTCCGCACTGCACCGCGATCAGACACCATAGTCACCACGCGGCCGTCGAAGTAGTCGACCACCAATCTAAATAGGTTTTTTGGGCAGCCTCGCTTCCTCAACGCGTTGAGTATGCTTGGCCACCAGACATTATCAAAGGCCGCAGCAATGTCGAAGAGCAGACCCACGACGTACTTTTCCTCTCGACCGGACGCAAGCTCCCTCATCTTTACCACGGCATCAGTCGTGGATCGATGCGGCCTGAATCCGTATTGCCGATCGGAGGCGTAGTCGGGGTGCAAAAACGAACTAGCTAATCGCGTAGCGATTAGCTTCTCCAAGACTTTGCCTACGACCGAAAGCAAGCATATAGGTCTGTAGGACTTTATCTCCGTTTCAGGTTTCTCGGGTCCTTTAAGGATGAAAATGATGGACCCGACTTTCCATTCCACGGGAAAGACTCCGTGTGCCAGGCATCCGTTGTAGAGTCGGAGGAGCTCGCGTGAGATCGTATTAAACGAACGTTTTAGAATCTCCGGCTCGATCCGATCTAGGCCTGGACACTTGCCGCTCTTCAGTCGGTTGACCGCCGATCTGAGCTCCGAGAGGGTGAAGGGACTGGCGTCCTCACTCTCCGGCTCGATGGCAGCTTCCCTGCTGACTCGCGCATGATCCGGGGAGTCATTCGCGGGGCTATCGTCCGGAATTAACCCCTCCAGCAGCGCGGAAGCGGTGGAGTCCCAGTCTGTGGTGTAACCCTGGGCAGTGTTAAGATTAATATTTGAGATGACCGTGCTGGCTGTCATCTTCTGCCTCGTGATCTTATAAATGAGGCCCCAGGGTTCCTTGTTTCCCTGCTCGGTCACGAATGCACGCCAGCTGTGCGACCGAGCAGCTTTGATGGCGGCTTTGTAGGCCTTTCTCTGTTTGAGATACTCGGTCCTTTTGGCCGCCCTCTGCTCCTCTGAACATGCTGCGTTCTGCGAGGCTCGTCTAAGTTTATAGACTCGCCTCTTCTGCCTCGTCAGGTCGGCCGTCCACCATGGGACGGATTTTGAATGCCACTGCTTGGTTGGCATCGAGGAGTCGCACGCTTGGACGATCATTCTTTCGATCTCCTGTGCTAGATGTTCGACTTCCCCCTTATTGTTCAATGGATTGGGGGATATACTCCTCTTACTTTCCTGCAGCGCCTTGTCGAACTCGGGCCATTTTGCGCTTCGGAGTCGGAACCTTGGTAATAATCCGTTCCGGTTGGTGCTGCTGTTGCTACTAATTTCGGCAGCACCGTCCTCGGCGCAAAAACTCAAAGAAAACTCTATGACTCGGTGGTCGCTGGTCGTCAGGTCCTCGCGGACCTTCCAACCTCGCACTTTGTCGCAAATGTCAGGTGTCGATAGTGTGACGTCGATGTAAGACTGTCCACTAGGGCTGGAAAACGTCGGAGCGTTTCCAGCCTCGTTCAAGACAACCAAGCCATGGCTCACGATAAACTCTTCGAGTTTACGGCCTCTCACGTCCGTCTCCGCGCTGCCCCACTGGGCTGATTTTGCGTTAACGTCGGCAGAGATAATGACTCGGTTATGCTTAAGTGCGGAAAGAGCTCTCTCCAACCGCGCCAGACCTGATTCAACGTCATCGGAGCATTGAAAGTACTGGCTGATCAGGAAGAAGCTCCCAAACGAACCCGAGATGCTGACACAGGACAAATGCGTGTCGCACAAGTTAGAGACTTTGACCACGGTTAGATCCGGGTTTCTGACCGCTATTGCAGCCATCACCGGATCGCCTGCCGTGATCAGCCTCGTTCTCAAGCCTAGCCCGGGCACAGTACCCCGCCAGCTATATGGCTCTTGTGCAAGCAACACATCTACCCCTCGCCTATGCATCTCAGTCCGGACTTCGTCGGTCACGTTTCGGGCCCGCTGCATGTTATGCTGCATGACCCGTATGACTCTCGAGCGTCGCCGGTCGTTTGTACTATCCATTCGAGATTCAAATTATTCATGTCTTATACGAGACATCTCCAAAACCAGCGCTTCCTGATAGGAGGCGCAGGCCGGGTCTCGCGACTTGTGTTCAGATGGTCGCGCTCTGTCTTTACAGTTGGAGCAAACCGGAAGCTTGCTCTTCCTGTTACAGAGCGCATAACCGTGCCCTTTTTCGGCACAATGTCCGCAGACATCCTCTTTGAATTTGCAGCGCTTCGCCGTGTGCCCGAAGCGCTGGCACTTATAACATCGGGTGACCTGTATGAAGTCCCGCACACGACAGGAACTCCACCCGAGGTACACCCGGTCCCCTCTCTGCGCCAGCCGCCGACGAATCTGCGGACTGACGGCCACTACCCAGTTGGCTGTCTCCGGGGTCTTGCCAGCCATGCGACTGACCCGAACACCCGAAGGCACATCCTTCTGGGACGCCTCAGATAGGTTTTGCCTCCAAAGACTGGAGGCAATTTCCTCCTTGCCCATCCCTTTCGGGATATCATAAATCAGGACCTCGGGGTCCCGTTTGCTAGGCAAGGAGACGGACAGTCCCGCACTCGCCAGCTTCTTATTCCCTACGAAGGCTTTTAGGTACTCCTTGCGATCGGTTTCGACGACGATGCCACCGGAGTGGATGCGTCGAACCGATCTGACACGGATCGCCTCCTTCGCAGGTTTTACGATCGACAGAACAGCTCTCTTAGTAGCATCGCTGTTCTGTCCTTTATCCTTTGGCGGGAAGATACGCACCACGTATTGTGTCGGTGGTCTTCACGCCTCCGGAGTCGCTGACTGGTTGACCTTTGCCACTTGGGCGTAGGTCAACTGCGCGGCATTGGAGACCGTCTTCGGGAGGGTTCCCTTGGACGGCCCAGGTCGCGCCGCACTCATTACGGCAGGACGCGCTTTTAGGTCCGCCCTGACCGCGGCGAGTTGCCCTTCGACGAAGCTGTTTCGTTGAATCAGCTCCTGGACCAACTCGTTGTGTGCTCCGACTTCTGCTAGTATCTTCGACCCGGACTCCTTGTTGACTTTCGACTCGGGTCGAAAGCAAAAGGTCCGTATCTCCGATACTCGCCTGAAGGCTTCGTCTTTCACGAGATCGAGAGGCCGTACCTTGTGCCCGGAAACCGTCCCCTTCGATTTCCTGGCCTGGTTTGCTGCGGCCTTGCCAGTAGGTGCGACTGGCTTGGCACGCTTCGACTTTTTGGTGACGGTTTTCCAACCGCCACCTTCGGGGTCTTCGACACGCACGGGTGCCGGTTGCACCTTCACGAGCGTGTCTTTGACTGATTCGAGTTTCCTGGGTTTCTCCTTCCCAGCCTTGCGGCTGGGGGAGTCCCCCGACTTGGGCGCTGTCCCCACGTTACCGGTGTCCGGCGCGCCTTCTTCCGTGGCCTCAGTTTTCACCGAGACCGCTCGCGTGGGTGTCACGCATCTCTCTAAGGTCACACGAGGATTGGCGATGTTCAACACCTTCCCGGACCTTGTCTTTTTCGCAGACGCAGGAGGGCTAACAGCTGCTGTTGTAGCTTCCGCGTCTGTGGCGACGGCTTCACTCCGAGTAGGAGCTGGACCCGCCGACTTTGGTCGTTCGATTTGTGTTTTCAATTTAGATCCCATATCGTGAATCTTTCTTTCATCCGGTACGCTCCCCGGCCACCACCGACCCACACATTTTGGAACCCGCCATCAGGCTGGGTTAGGGCTACGCACCGGACATAGTCTGCTGACTGGGCCGATTACTCAACCCAGCCCGCGTCCTCACCCGTCAGAACCCACTCGCCGAAGCGTATGGTCGTTCCAAGCCGATTGACTGGACCAGGGCTGCTTTTCTCGTCCAGCCTCCCATCTAGCCGAAGCAGAGGCCAAAGGTACGTGTTGGGGACGTCTCACCCGCAGGAGAGGGCCCCCTCAGATCCCAGGATCCTCTTTTCCGACGACAAGGGTCGCCACGCACGGCAAACACGCGGGAGACAGCAGTCGGAGGGCTGCCTTTTCCTCTCCACCACACTTCGTTCGGTTCGCTGCGTTTTGAGAATACGAGCTATCCAGCGGTACCTTATTTCGTGGAGGCTCAAGTGTGGCTAGGGCACGTTTGCCCCATGCGGCCTGGGTTGCCCAGGTGATTGGTTGCATCCCGATTTCTAGATCCAGCGGCATGCTGCTACGTGGCGCGCTCAGATAACGAAAATGCGGCATTCCGGTCAGACCAGAAAAACCGCATAACGTGACGCGGGGGACTGCAGCCACAAGTGACAACAGTCCCCCGGTAGGGAGTAGTACAGCATATTCAATGCTGTACATGAACACGCCACAGCCCGTATGCTTAGTTCAAGGGCCTCGCCATTATGCGAAGTACTACATGTACAACGCACTGGCGGTCTCAAAATACCCTCATCGCCGATGCATCTGATGCATCCGTCAACTCGGCAGCATTCACTCCGTCGGCGTGTTGCTTTGTGGCGTGTTCAGATAACGAAAATGCGGCATTCTAGTCAGACCAGAAAAACCGCATAACGTAACGCGGGGGACTGAAGCCACAAGTGACAACAGTCCCCCGGATGGGAGTAGTACAGCATGTTCAATACTGCACAAGAACACGCCACAGCCCGCTTGCTTAATCACGGGCCTCGTCATTATGCGAAGCACTACATGTTCAACGCACTGACGGTCTCTCAAGTGCCTTCATCGCCGATGCACCTATCGACTCAGCAGCAACATTCAATCCGACGGCGTGTTGCTTCGTGGCGTGTTCAGACAACGAAAATGCGGCATTCCAGTTAGACCAGAAAAACCGCATAACGTAACGCAGGGGACTGCAGCCACAAGTGACAACAGTCCCCCGCTAAGGAGTAGTACAGCATATTCAATGCTGTACATGAACACGCCACAGCCCGCATGCTTAATCTCGGGCCTCGCCATTATGCGAAGTACTACATGTACGACGCACTGACGGTCTAAAATGCCTTCATCGTCGACGCACCCATCGACTCGGTAGTAGCAACAACCTTCGCGAGGACTAGTTCGGGGGTCGCCTCTCAACCCTGGGTGGCCACAGACCGCCACCGCCCTAATTTTGGGACAGTTTGTAGAAGAATTTAGAAGTCAAAATATACTTCAACGAATAATTTAATCATTAAAAATAAGATTTAACTACAATTCCATTACCGCCAGTATATTAGAATTGCCAGTTTACTAAATTATACAACGCTACAGCCGAATGTAACTTAACCGAGTTTTTAGAATACTAGCCGAAACCGAGAGTTGTAATCTGACTCTAGACTTCGCAAGACCAACTTGCAAAGAGAAATTACATCAATATTAAATACCCAGGCCGAGGATTCTTACGGATTTAACGCACGACCCGTGTTGAAAATTCCTTGGCAAAAGATAACGCCATAAATCAACGGTGTCGCGAGTCCTCACGTAAACGGAGTATTTTACTCGTGAAGAAGATACGAACGGTAACTGCATAAGAATAACAGCTAGGAACCGTGGGATATTAGTAACGCGACTTAATACTGATAAGAGTCGTTGAAAAATGCGACCGAGATGAAAGAAAGGAGACCGTCGAAAGACCCCGCTGGAAACTCCAGATAACTTTGGGAAAGTACAATACTCATCCCCGGAGAACTTTTCGAGGAGAGCAGATAAATGGTTTTAATAGTATGATCCCCGGGGTCAACCGGGCCCGGTAAAATTACAGGCCTAACAGAGGAATAAACCGAACGATAATAAAGGCCGAGAAGTGTCGAATGAATATTTTACAAGTTCTTTCCGCTGGCAATTATCGGAGGTTATTTGTGCAGCTTTTCTTTGCTGTGAACAGCTTTTTTCTGGTACAGGCGTTTTCTCTCTGAACTACTTTCTCTGACGTTGCCGAGAACTTCAATGCATAATAACTTTCCTTGGTCATTCATATTAAAACTTGATATATTATTAATTTATATCTGTGGCAAAAAGAGGCACTCGTCATATCAAATCGAATCTATTTGATAAGTGGGAAAGATATATAATGTACAATAATTTTGCTGGGGATTGTTATGCACGATAAAAACTTTCCGCATTTGTCGCAACAAATTGTAATTACTTAGCAATTCCTTTCCGTTTGATTGTTTTAGTAAATCGATTGTATTACGATACTGTTAAATGCTTTCAATTATTTTACAGTTTCAAATTGCGGTTACTCATTACTATTATTATTATTATGTAGATGCACAAAATCGACAGTCTAGCAATAATGACAGAAGAATATAAATGGATCTACTAACGATGATGATGATCTACTTTCGATAAAATTGTTTCGCCAGAGCGCTAGAAACTTTTACGGATGTTTCTTCAACGTTCGGACAATCTCGGGACTCAATTCTTGACATTGTTTACGGCGGTACATGTAATCGCTGTACCGCTTTAACTTAAACTTCCATCGATGTACTTCTCTTCGAAAACATTCCCTAATAGCGAGTACCTGCATTTCAAAACTTCCCCGAAGACTGCCTCGGACGCGTCGACCGCTGATTCATTGTATTTCGAGTCTCAGACTTATCGCGACTACGACCAGCATATTTTCTCCCGAGCTCCTCGAACAACTGAACTTCTCTCGCAAATTTAGCTCTCACCGTTTTTTCTCCGACACGCGCACATATCGCAATGGCCACGCGAATTGGGGAAAAGAATGATCAGAGACATTTTTAAACCAACTACGGTGCCAATGCTCTCCACGATGGAAATCAAATCAGCGTTGAATAAAAACGGTTCCTAGACAATTAACAGATTCGAAGCATTGATGGTTTATTTAAACGAACACTAATAGGCAAAACACTTTACAATTCTAACACCGTACATTCCGAAAATTATCAGAATAAAAAGTTGATATTGTTCGAAGTAGAGACACGTATTTGCTATCAACGGAATCATTGTTTTTTAATTTAATGTCGCATCTGCTTAATATCAATTAGCGATCATTTATTGGATAATATGTGTATGGTTACATATAACGCAATATATACAATAGTCTCGCATTACATTTTTACACTATTTTCTTCATTAAGGCTTCTCAAATTACTATATAATTTCGCTAAACAATTTGGTTTCGTTTAAGTATGACACAACATTTACAACAGCATCATTTGTTAGACGAATAATACAAAAATGTCTTTGATTTTTTTACCGAACAAACGCTTTGTTAATACTTCCAGCAGTTTCTGCAGCTTTTCACCCCAATCCAAACCGATGTAACAAACTCGTGCAAAAATAAACTCTTCCACCATTTTCGCTAGAATTACAAGGACAATCTAATACCGACAGTCGAATCGAAAAGCAAAACGCTGCTACTGGCTAGAACTTTTCGCGCTTTAAATCAACGTGCTACGAAGGTAATCAGATAAATCGTCGCTTCAAAATAACCGCTAGGAGTTCGAATCGCTAAAAAAAGGCGAAAACAAACGGAGCCCGATAAAAACCGGCAAAAACCAACAGAAGTCGATAAAAACCGTTCGTAAACCGCAATCATTTTCGCACGAACTCGACGCATTATTCCGCAGGTATTAACGGATAAGTTCACCTTTGGCCGAAATCGTACGGGAGCGTGAAAAATAAAAGCAAAATTCAACGATGCCCAAGGGTTGACAGCGAGAGGGGACGGGGCTTTCCATTTTTCTCTCCCCCATAGACAACGGGCTGCTCGCTAGTTTAACTGTAAATCCCGGTGTCGGGCGCATCGATGCGGATGAAGGTGAATTGAAGCGGGAACGAGCCGATGCGAAACAAAAAGGCCGGATCCGCGGCATTATCCAACATTCGCGCTCGCAATTAGACGTTGCGCGCTCCACCGAAAACGCGGCCGAACAATATTTACCGTCGCCGATCCCGCTTGACATCCGCGAGTTTATCCGGAAGATAAACGCGCCTGTAATACGCTTTGTGGCTGATTGCCGAGATCCCGCAACTTGACATAATTTACGCCCCTGAACTTATTATAACCAGCACGAGCCGCGAGTCGCGAAACGTCGCATTGCGAAGCGGAAATCTGTTTTTGGTGCTGGAAACTCGAGTTTCGAGGTTGCAAATTTCGTTTAGCAGTAATCTAGAGGTGATGAACTAAATAACATCGAATTGACAAGGTTATTATGGTAAGACCGCTGAAGAGAGTCATCATAACTACAGTAATTTCTCCTGAAAATGCCAAATTTCGGGTTGCTGTGAATTTCCCTGGGCTAATCCTACAGTTATCTAGCAGTGATAAACTAATTAACATTGAATTGTCAAGGTTAGTATGCTAAAACCGCTAAACAGTCGTCATAACTACAGTAATTTCTCCTGAAAATGCCAATTTTCGGGTTGCTGTGAATTACCCTGTGCTAATCCTAAGTCTATGTAAATCATTACATTCTAACCGACAGTTTTTGTATAATAAATTCAAATAACACTGGCAAAAATAGCGAAGCTTATAAAAAGGATCCAAATAGGTATGAACGACAGTGTATGCGCCTACTTGATTCCACGTGTAGCGACAACCGAGGGAGTCAGCTTATGATCGCGATAGGTCGCCGCGAGAAGCATTGCGGAACCGCTTCCAGCTCGTTCGCGTCGATGGTCGCTGCCAGGTGCAACCTACTTGCTTTGAGGGTAGAACGGAACCGGATGCGAATATCGTTATCGGACTGCTGCGGCCAGCCTACTTTCGCTGGCTTTTCTCGTCCGGCCTCGGTCTATGTGCCATTTTAATTACGTGACCGATCCGAGAGCGCGGCTACCTTTGAGCTCCTCGACGCTTTGGAACAGACCCGTTTCAACGGGATAGATTACGGCCAACGTATCATCCGTACACGAAAAGGTCTTACCCATCGTCCGCGAGTTACGTCAATTCTTCTTTTTTAACGGAGGTAGTTATGACGCTTAAAATGCCGGCTGATGAAGTTGCGGGCTTTCATTGGATTACGGTGATTGACCATCGGATATTTCACGCATCGGTTTGCGAACGTGAACGCTATTTTAAATATTCGGAGGCTAGCGGAACCGGTTACTGTGCGGTGGGTGACCACTTGCTGTGCCTTTGGTTCGTTTTCGGGCACAATTAAATTTATATTTGTCGAATGAGATGTATTCAATTTTTATACAGTTTTATTTTGTTTATTTTGCAATTAGAAAATGTAATGTGTTTTATTATTGATATACAGTTAATTCGATATATTATTTATTACTAATTATATTATTATTATTAATTGTATTTATTATTTATTAATTATATATTATACAGTTATTATTTTTCCGGTTATTTATGGCACAAATGATACGACGTGAGAATAGTCGAGAGTAAGCGAAATGATACCGATGAATTCCTAGCTTTTCCCGGGCAATGCTCGGCGTTTCTAACGCAGTGAAAGAGTCTCCTACGAATCCTCAAATATGTATATTGATGAAGCTTGCCACTTCTCCGCAGTTGATATCCTACGGTATCATTCCTGCGACTGTCATCAAGAGGTCATTCAATTGACCTCTTTGGAACCACACTACAGATCAATCACTCCAGTTTTCATTGCTCTCGACACAATCCGTTGAAAAGGATTGGTTACTCTTAAAAGGGCGTGTCTCTCGAAATACGGTGAAATGAAACATGGATTTGAAAGAGAATTAATCGATAGCCCTGTTATAAAGTATTTAAACTTCCCGAAACTTCTGTATAGGGGTTGAATACATCTAGTTGCCTCGCTGTTTCCAAACCAAAGCGTTTGTCCTTTGATAATGCACTTTTGTGTTCGAGTAAAATTCACAGCTCACTTACCGACTTAATTAACTATTCCTAGTTAACTATTTAAGTTAGATAACTATTTAACGTATAAAGTAAGATTTTTATATATTAACTAGTATATATTAATATATGAGTAAATTTATATATAGTATATAATATATTTATATTAATATACTAGTAATATACTACTACTCAAACTAATATTAATTTTTATATCAATATAGCATATATTAATATTAATATAATTAATGGCTATATTGATGCTATTGCTATATTGATATAAAAATTAATATTAGTTTGAAAATGTAATTCACGACTGCAGAAAATTCGCAGTGTAATTAGTTCAGTCATATTTTTTTGAACATATTCTTCATCCTTTGTTTGCAAGTCGATTTCTACTGACGCAATAAAAAATGATCCAATATGCAGACAGATGTTGAATTAATTTACTTTCTACACTACTTTCGTCATTCGCTGCAACGAGAAAAAAACTGCCACCGTTCATTATGCTTCCGTATTAAAATCACCCGTAAACCTTCCACCGTTAATAATCATCGGCATCCAGCAATCCGTTTGCTCGTCTCTTTGTAGACGATAGATTCAATGATATTCCACGTGGAATAAAGACATTTCAGAGTGTAACGTAGTTTCCCTTGAACAACGCAGGCTCTCCGAACACCTCAATTTCGGATACATCTTCGCGCCGCGCGTTACATGAAACCGGTTACGTGTCGATGATCTTATCAAGAATTCTGTCTCCAGCAGGATAATTGATATCGACGGTGGCGGTACAATTTCATCTTCCCAGTTCCGCATCCGAACAAGCGCTAATTAGTTAAACACTTTGCTGACCATAATTAATACGGTCCTAATGACTATTCGCTGGCGGGATCGAGTTCCGCGAACTTAGCTCCAAGTTTGCCTGACATGAACCTGGCTCGCTCCTAAGGGATTCCTGTAAAACCACACGGAACCAGCTAAATAGACAGTACCTCAGACGAGAAACAGTATCTCGAACCTCTGCTGCGAGAAATCGATATCAATAGCTTCGATGATATCTATTTTATTAAATGGAACGTTATTTCAAATGGATTTCTTTCTCTTTCTCTCTCTTTCACTTTCTTTCTTTCTTACTTTCTCTCTCGCTCTCTCTCTCTCTCTCTCTCACCAATAATGAAATAATCTAGAGAAAGACTAGTTATATGTTAACATAAAATAGCAAATAATTTTGTCAAATAACATGTATGCAAATAAGATAATATATTACTAGACTGCAGATTTTAATGCAGATTTTATGCAGATAAAAATTGTCTGCACTAATTACATAACACAGGAGCTAAATAGATGTTCACTTAATTTCTTAATAATACTAACAAGTTGAAAATAGTTCAATAGTACTTTCTATCTGAAATATCGAAGTGATGAATAATCCCGTCATTGTATTTTTATTTCTCATTGTAGTAAAAGTTTAATTAAATTCACATGATTTCATTAGCTAAGAATATAATACCAATAAAGCGTTTTTACAGTTTTTCCGTCGGGTCTATCATGACCCCAGTGTAAAAATCATTTTTAATGATTAAATTCCTTAAACGTTCTCGCAGACTCGTTTCACATAAAATCTACAGTCCGTGTATTAATTTAACGATTGTTCGTTGAAGAGATTTCCTTGAATAATTCCGAAGCTCGCTTTTCAAGTACGACCGCTTTCCGTTTGCTTATTTAAGCACGGTTCGGCCACAAATAATCGAAAATAACGTCCCGAACAGAGTCTCTAGTTTCTGTTGCGTTCCTTTTCCTCTGGCAAGGATCCTGCGGAACGAAGCGGCGAGTTAGAGAATTTATAGACCGCGATTATATCTGAATTCGAAAGCCCAGAAACGATCATTCCAGCATTTATTTATCGTGGTCGTGTTATCGCATAGGCAACTGTGTAAAGCAGAACTGAGGAATAGTTGCGCGCAACAGCTTTATTGCTCCCGCCGCGCCGAGAGCAACTACTTTTCGGAATTAACTGTTCCGCAGTCCATTCCCGATTAAGAATCAGCCAGTTTTCCTACTCGTACTTTCCCCCCCCCCCCCCATAACGCATACTTCACCCGAACTCCATCTCTATTACCTCCGATCCCCATCTTAAGCGTCAAATTTAAATTTAAAGGATACCACGATTGCCCGACTCGATATTCAATCGTTGGCTGGGAGAACCGATTCCGAAGTCCCGATGAAATAAACACGAAACAAAATGCGATAATGTATGTATAATGGCGGGCAATCTTGAAATATTAGGTTCTGAAATTAGTATTTATGTACTTGTGCTACTTGCAAGAATTTTGGCTCGTAGAATTTGATACTAATAACTGAGATTTATGGTAATAAACTGCTCCGAAAGATTACAGCATAGGCACATATCGGATGAGAATTGGTCAACTTTGACTGACGATAACTTCGCGAAAAATCATTGATTTTTATTTCAAATTAAAGCTTGAAACCTCTAGTTTAAGACGATATTTCTCAATTTTATATTCTACGCACTCTCGCTACTGTAACTATTTAAATCTGAATCCATGTTTATCATATTGAAAATTGCCAAGTTTGACGAAGTGCACGGACTTTGTCAAATTTTTTCCGGGGATGCCGTTTAGAGTGGAGTAAAGTTTGATACTTCATCTTTAATTTTTTTCTCGCGAAGTTGCAGCACTTTAAAGTAACCAAACCCCATATGTCAGACTCCTGGAAAGAGGTGCAAAATCAAATCACGTGCAAAATAAAAAATATCTCAGGGAAGGAAATTGGATGAAAACTAAATATAATGTTTTCAATCATTTTCTACACTGTTTCTTGATGTCCTATCAATCATCTGGAAATGCCAACGCCGACGGTACGTGACAAAAATGCGCAAAAAACTTCAGTTCTAAATGAATAAATTGATGGTATCCGGCTTTAGATTTCGCACAAACGAATTGCAATTTCTGCATACTGGAACGATAACCAGCCGATGCTCATGCCCGGTGTCTACTTACACCCGGCGAAAACTGTATTCTTGCGCGATTTTTTGGAAATCGGTAAAATAGCCAAAAGGCATCCCACGGGGAATTTCAACCGCGAGACTTATGCAGCATTCGGCATACGAATGTAGGAATACATCCGCGAATAAACCTAGACCGTCTGTATCGGTGGCCTGGATCTCACGTCCCGACTTCCAATATTTCGGCAAAGATACCTGGCGAAACCAGTAAAAGGGAGCAAATATTGGTTCGAGGTGCACGGACTCATCGCTGTCGTCAGACGTTTTCGGCGATCTTCAACGGCTCAACAGATATATCAAGCTCAAATATAATTATGTTGTATCTGTGAGATTTAATTGGTAGCCGGCGAATCTTTATGTATTTATGACGCAATCCGGGCATATTAACGAATATGCACTGTTCTATTATTCTGTGCTCTCTGTTTTCCCAAAGAAAATTTTCTTCTTCCGATTTTCATGAAATAATTATAATGAAAATATGCACAAATATTCGCTGTTCAATAATTATAAATCAATGGTAGGAAATATTCCATCGAAATGGTAAATATTAACGAAAGAAATTAATAATTAATTTAATATACTTGGATATCGGATATCAAATTTTAACGAAGAAAACAATGTTCTAGAATGTCCAAATTATATTCTCGAATTTTTAGGTCTCGATAATGCTGTTAGTGTTTGAGTGACAGTTGCTTGAAAACCGCATCATAATAATGCTGCACCGCGAGCTACAAACTCACAAAAGTCAGATCCGCCGGGTAACATTTCGAACGGAGTTGTGTGACCGGTGAAGTGGAAAAAGACCGCACCGGAAGCAGTATACGTGATTTAGTGGGTATGAAAAATCTGCCGTGAGTTCGGGAAATCGTCAATATGCAGTTCTCCGACGCTGCTAAGCACACAATGGAAAAGAAGAAAATAAAGTGCGAACATGAAAACATCAATGGGAAACTGCGAGCGTTATTCTCGGGCCGGCAACGCCTAGACACATGATGCATAGTATCATATACACAGTAAATACGTTAGGGCGATTCGCAGGTATAGTGCTCCCAGTTCGGGAAAAACAAGCCCGTAAATTTCGATCCTCGTATTGCAAGGAAATTCACGATACTTTAATTGCTGTTGAAAATGGGACAACGGGAAGCATCCTCATAACATCTAAACGAGTTGTCACATGTTACAACGGGCGGTTCGAAATTGAAAAAAAGAGGAGTGCGTTGAGCGACAAATGCATTTGTGGTCGCTTGCTTCCCGTAGTAACCGAGCGTGGCAACGTAAAATAACACAATCGGTGTACTTATCACAGACACATCAAATTCGCAAATTAAGCTTCATTAGTTTCTTAACACAGATTCAGAATAATTAATTTTAAATAGGGGTGATACGAATTATAATAAATTATGAATATAAAATTTAATTATAACGAATTTTTAATATAGATTTAAATTGTAATAGAATTTAATAGAAATTTAATATCTTGGTACATTTACAATGGAAATATAATTAGAGATTTTAAATTATAATAAATTTTTAATAGAAGTTCGATTAGAAATTTTAACTTATATATTTTTGACAGAAATTAAAACCTTAATATATTTAATAACAACTGATATCTAGTAAAGAAGATACAGCGATTTAATTATGTAGTGAAGTGAGACTTATGTAGAAGTTGACTTCTAGTGTAAACACTGTAGATAGCAATGCTATAAATTATCAAAATGCAAGCAGCACGAAATGCATTGCGTTCAATGCAATCGCTGATTTATCGGTAAAACATTCGTGCCAGGAAAGTTCAGCATTGTCGAAACGACATTGAGAAGTGTCGATACTCTGTACAGTTATGGTTAAGTGGACGCGTTTATATTTACACCGTATATAATAAATTTGCATACGTCGATGCTGATCCAACGGCGTCCGCGTGTCGATAAGTCCTGACAAGCATTAACGCGCACGTCCCGCGAAATTTTTCAAACAATCGCTCTATCATATCTGAATTTTCTTTATTTTCGTAGGAACGCGGATAACGATTATCCGTCTCCGCGTTCATCACGCGCAACAGAACGCCCGACATTGTAACGACTAATTTGCCGAAATATCGCAGATAAAAATCCGACGAAAATATTGCATTACTGTCCCCGTACTTGCTATTTTATGGCACCCAATTAAAAGCCCCAATGACGTTTCATTGATTCCCGTAATTCAAGTGCGGACGATCGTCCGATTATTGCAGTAAATTCTCCCTATTTTTCCTTCGTCTTGTAAACAAAAATGGACAATTTGGGAAGGCAAGATACGATTATTCGAGCCTTGTACCTCGTTTTTATAATTATGTAAATATTATTATTGTTACAAAAACGAGCCACGAGGCTCGAATAATCGAAACTCCTTCCTCCAAATCCTTCACTTTTGTTCACAAGCTGATGAAAAATTGGGGAAATTTTACTGTAATGCGTTCACGGCGGAAACCGGGAGAAATGGCTATCAACCTGCATACCGTCCTTTAGAATTAGATTCTGCAACGCTGGAAAATGTTATTGTCAAGACTCACAGATTGCTCGCAGAGGAAATTCACCGGTTGTATTACGAGTAGACCGCGGATCTTAATGCAAAATAGAAATTCTCCACCTCGATCGCAGCGAGCAGGAGTTAAATAAAAATTTATTTTCATTCTCAACAGTTCCATTCAGTTGATATTAACGAGAACGTTATTATAAATACTGTTGAATTTTTGTATTGCATTTACAACGTGCTGTATTCGACCTAGTTGCTTTTGTCATAAATGCAAATATTACAAACAGAAACCTTCAGATAAGAGAGTCTCCACTGTGCTATTCATTTCTTGCAAATCGAAACAAAATTTGATTCATCTGTGATCAAAGTTTACGAATGACAGATTATTATTATCAGACAAATTATGAAAACGAAGAAGTGTTAATTCAGTGCAGAAAGAAATCGTAGTGCAGGCTCGAATATGCAGTCGTATTTAGAATAATCAGATATTGCAGCTTCGGATAATCCAGATTCTACCGTGCGAATAAAATAAATGCGCAACAATATTTCCGATGAAAATAGAGAATTCTCGGCGACGTTCCTTATTTCGAATATTTCGAGCGATAACTAATTAGCGCCGCCATCGGAGTTCCATCGACTGCCGTGTCGCGGCCACGGAAAAGTGTCCATCGACCCGCATTTGCGATGCAGATGCGGGAAACCGGCGGTGAAAACGCGTGAATTTTCTTGAATCTGTGCGGAGCAGACGCCGTTTCCGGTCTCAGAAGAAGAAAATATTGAAATGTAGAAATTTGTTCAATATTTAAACAATATAGAATATGTATTGATTAGGAAAGAACTAAACGTGATGAAAACAGGAAATATCGCGTACCGTATCTACAATTAGGATTACAACTACTTCAGTTAATTCTACGACTCGCAACGCTCCTCTCTCGACGACTCTCGAACACACCCTGTCCACGCCATACACGCTCCTTCGACACAACGCCTGCCTTTTCCAAAAACGTGACAATCGCATCCGCCGGCACTCCGTCGCCAAGGGTTTTTCCTATCTGACCCGGCCTTCGCCAACGTTTCTCTTCTATTGCCTACCATAAATACAAAGTCTTAAAACTACGGTCTCCTAAGCCTAACACTCCTCCTCATCCTAAACGTACCCACTAAATTACGATACTACACTCGTTCGTCCTGACCGGACATCTGCCCACAGATGTTCTCATCGCCACTGTACGAACTTTCACTTTCACCGGAAAAATCGTCCTCTTCGTCGGTACACATAGCTTCATGTAATCGGCTGCAGTGGATGTTTCCTGCGGCCCTTCATGATTACCCACCTTCTGCACTTCGTAGCGGTCATTCCGCAGTATTCTTGTCACACGGTATGGTCCAAGAAACTTCGGGTAGAATTTTAACCCCGGATCAGAGAGCCTGTGTCCTTTTCACTCCCTCTCTATATCGTGCTGCTTCCTTTTTCCGTATCTCCTTAAACCAGTAATCTCTCTTAACGAGCGTCTCTGTTTTGGAAATACCGAAATGACCGTGCTCGTGCGCAAGTCGAACTATCTGGATGTGCGTTGTCCTCAGCACAACTACCAACGGCGTATCATCAACCTCTCTATACAGAATATCATTTCGCAACGGGTACGCATCGCCTTCGAACCGCTCAATATTATCTCGAATTTTCCTCAAGTTGTCGTCCTGTACCGGCGCTCTTCTCAAATTTGCGATAATCCCCAGTTCGTTTTCTCCCACTAGCATAATTGTAGGTAGTGGGTTTCGGCATAGCGCGTCAACATGTGCCATATTTCTTCCCGTTCTATGCTCCACGCTGTAGTCGAACTCTTCCAAGAGAAGCGCCCACCTGGCCACACGCTCACATAAGTCCTTTTTCCTCATCGTTAACGCAAACGTTTGACAATCCGTCACAATTTTAAATGAAATGCCGAGTAGATAAACACGAAATTTCATCAACGCCTTTACAATTGCCAAAACTTCAAGCTCGTAGCTTGTATACTTTTCTTTGGCTGGAGTAGTTTTACCACTCGCTTCGCTATCGCGCTGCAACAATATCATACCATATCCCATACTACATGCGTCTGTATGTACTTCTGTCTCTGCACCCACACAATACAACTTTAGTACAGATTTTCCGCTTAGAGCTAATCTTAGCCTATCGAAAGCTTCTTGTTCACTCGCTTCAAACTTGAACTTGATATCTTTTCTTAATAAATTCGACGATGGTCTCGCAATAACGGAGTATTGGTACACAAACTTTCTGAAATTTCCCGCTAAACCAAGGAAACTCTGAACATCTCTAGCACATCTAGGTCTCGGAAAATTCGTAACAGCACTACTCTTTCGTTCTGACGGTCGAATGCTACCGTTTCCAACAATGTGACCTAAATATTCTACTGTTGTGTGCAAAAAACAACACTTGCTCCAATTAATCAATAATCCATATTCTCACTAGCAACATTTAATATTAATTTGAGATTCTCGATACCGCGTGAGAAATCAGATGAAGGTATTATTAAATCGTCCATGTATGTCAAAACGACCTCGGTTGCAATTATCTCTTTGAACACTGCATTTATAAACTTTTGAAAGACGGCTGGCGAATTACATAACCCAAATGGTACCTTTAGAAATTCATAATGACCGGTGGGAGTCACGAAGGCGGTGTATTTTCTGCTACTCTCATCAATAGGAACATGAAAAAATCCATTTCTGAGATCCAACGTACTAAATACTTTCGCGTCTTCTAATAAATCCAATTGATCCCCTATCAAAGGTAGGGAATATCTATCTTTTACAATATTTTTATTAAGCTATCTGTAGTCAACACAAATTCTAGTTGAACCATCCTTCTTCTTTACTAGTACAATTCGATTTGCGTAATCTGAACAAGACTCTCGAATTATTTCATCTTTCAACCATGACGTTATTTGTTTATCAACTTCAGATTTATCCCCGGGAGACAATCTTCGCGGTCTCTCGTACACTGGGATCTCGTCTTGCAGTATCAAGCTCATTTTAATCCCTACTTCTTTCGTTTTAGATGGTTTATAACTTGCAACACAATCTTCTATAAGTTTTCTATGTTCAGGAACCGCAATGTGTGATAAATCTACATTGTCAACTATAGCCTCGACATTGACATTAAAAATTTCCGGCAAATCTATTTATTTAATAGAAATTTCTTCTCCTTTCATACTTAGTTCTACGGAATCTAAAAATTCTGTACTGATTATTAAACTATGGGACGACAAGTATTGGGTAGAACGTGTATATTTATTCGATATGTTATCTGATCTATTGCAATAGTTGTTGAAAATTCCCCTAATGTGTGGTTGCTCTCTGCTCCGACACCACGAAATTGCAAAATCTTATTATTCAATCTAGGAGCACCAATTTTAACATAATAATCCGCTCGCATCAAATTCAGTTCGCTTCCAGAATCTATTAACGCTGTCAACTTACAATTTCCAACTTGCACCTCTTTAACTCGCTTCTTTCTCGACGCTTCAGACACACTTGGGTCCTCTTTCTTTTGTCGGGCAGTTTGCAGCCGTATGGTATCGGTTTCCACACAAAAAACATCGCCGTATTTCTTGCTGTGCCACTTGCTGTGATTCACCTTGTGATGAGGTTCCATGGACGGTCGTCTTCTTCTTCTCCTCAGGTCGCCTGTTTTTCGTTCCTGATTTTTCCTTCATGTCTTCGTAAATTTCGAATTTTTCTTTCAACTCACGTATATTTCTAGCACCGTACAATATCGTTTTGTTTGTCTCGAAATCCTGAACTCCGTCAATAATATACTTAATAATTGTTTAGACTTCCATGTCTGCTTGCTTCGCAATCTCCAACATTTGATAAATGTATTCTTGATACGACTCGTTCGATCTTTTAATTTTACGTGACAACTCTTTATGTATCTTGTACGTATCTGCAGTTTTACCAAATTCGGACTCCAATGCTCGCTTCATCTCGACCCATTTGCGACAACATTTTTCACAGTCGACGGACAATCTCGCCGATGCACGCAATAACCGCTTCGCATAAATAACTTTTTGTACTTCACTCCATTCACATAGCTCCGCCATGTCTTCAAACTCTTCGAGCCAACAACGAATGTTTGCTTTATCGTCTCCGCTAAATGTACGCATGGACTCCTCAACATCCCTGAATGTTAACGCCTGCATCCGTCGCACGCATCGTCTCACATCGCTTCCTTCTTCTTCATCTTCACTGCCATCAATATCATCTTCCTCTTCGGCATGTTCGATTTGCAACATTATGGCTGCTTTAAGCCGATCTTGTAGTTGCTTTTTATTTCCCGACGTCCTCAGCTTGCGGCTCTTCAATTCTCCCTTTAAACCGGTTAACTTCATTGTTAGAATTTCCTCTAATTTGTCAGCAGATAGGCTTGCTTGTGATACTTCGACAACGGTATCGTTTCCTTCAGACATCTTAAAAGGTTTTTCAATGCACAACACAACAACTAAAGTTCAACTCTCACCTCCTACGGTCACAATATCATTGTTATCATTCAACGCTACCTTTTCCTCAAATCCCGCCTGAGCCCTCAAAATTATGTAGAAATTGTCTAATATTGAAACAATATAGAATCTGTATCGATTAGGAAAGGACTAAACGTGGTGAAGACAGAAAATATCGCGTACCGTATCTGCAACTAGGATTACAACTACTTCACTTAATTCTACAACTCGCAACGCTCCTCACTCGACGACTCTCGAACACACCCTGTCCACTCCAAACACGCTCCTTCGACACAACGCCTGCCTTTTCCAAAAACGTGATAATCGCATCGGCCGGCTCCCTGTCGCCAAGTGTTTTTCCCATCTGACCCGGCCTTCGCCAACATTTCTCTTCTATTGCCTACCATAAATACAAAGTCTTAAAACTACGGTCTTAAAACTAAGCCTAACACTCCTCCTCGTCCTAAACGTACCCACTAAATTACGATACTACAGAAATATTGAATATATTTCGAAAATAAATATATTAATTGTTAAATATGTGTGTATAATGAAGTATTAGAATAGAAATTTTTCAAAATTCGACCGGGTTGCGTGAATTCGTTTGTGATTTCAGAGGGAATATTTCTTGCAAATATTTTGCCTCCTTAGTCTTTTTGCCTAACACTAACCTCAAAAATTCCCCGAAACAAAGTGATTTCCCAGACGAAACCAAAAAAGTAAAACGAAAGATCACGATTTATATCAACTCCATCACGCTCTAAAAATCGTAGAAATGTTCGATTCATTCGAACGTACCGCAACGCAAACCGAAATATATTAGTGTCATCCATGCGTGACCGCGACGCGGTATCGAGCGCATTAATCAATTACCGGGCGCTTCTAAATAAACAGAGAGATCTGTTGGTAACAAACGAGCTGAGAGAATGGGATCGAACCTGACATTTTAATTCGTGCGGCTCCCGGGCAGCGTTTGCGAGAAACGAGGTCGGCACCGTCGTGAAACAGCGATTCTCCGCCGAAGTTTCCGCCGAATTTTTTACGCACTGACTCCGCATTCCTGGAACACTGCTTACAAATCATTAGTAACAATTATTACTCGATTGCCTGCTCGTAACGAAGGAACTTTCGCCGTAAACCTCGGAATTGGGAATAGCGTGCCGGCGGACATGTCGCGAAGAACAACGAACTAAGTCCCGGCGAAGAGAGGGAGGGAGGGTGGTTGAACGCACAGAGGCTTTAAAAGTCAAAAATTCATCATCGCGGCCAAGTGTCTGCAAAGTCGGCATAAAAGAGCTAATAAGGGACGGCGTTTTATAGACAAAGTCCAACAGCTGCTTCAGCCGAGCTACTCCGCAGTGATAACAAAAGAAGTTGAAGTATTAAATCCGAAATGTTCCTGGACGCCGTAAATGCCCCGTCCATGTCGCACGCACAACTTTTAAAGTCTTCCCATGGGTAAGGTTAATATCGGCGCTATCGGAGACACGCCTTTTTTCACGGGACAGGAAAACAAAGTAATTGCGAGCTGCTTCGCGTTCGGTTTTTTTTCTCCGTCATTAATTTTGTTTTTAAGCTTTTTACGAGCGCGCGCGAACCCGCGCAGTTTGTCGCCGGGAATGTGTGGATGGCTCTTCAAGCCGAGTCTGACAACGATGGAAAATCCACCGGCGTAGAATGTCCTGTCGTAAATTGAGTACGTGACTACGTTCGTTGCCGTGAAAACACCGTTCTCAGAATATTTATGAGTCGACGCTATTATGTGTCACAGGAGTGGCGTAAGGCTCCAATATTTTCGTTTTAAATACACTTATATTTATTTTTCATGGGCTGCCCCGTCGGTTTACGGGCGCGGACGTGCCGTTCACATATTTCTTCGCCAATTAACTACTACATGCGCACCACCTTTCTTCCCAACGTTTGTCCAACTATTGCCCTTTCCACGGACACTGTGCCTGCCGAACGTTTTTTCGCTGTCAATTAAAGCTTGACCAAATAATTTGGCGTGGATTTGCAGTGGATTCGTAGCATTCGCGTGTTTAACCGTGTTAACGCTTTTTGGAATTTTGTGACTTCCGTTCATTCACGTGGCGATTTTCGTTAAAACTGACACACACACAATCGGTTTAACTTGAATTTAAAACTAGGTAGAATTTTTTCGGAAATATCGAAAGTCAATTTTGGAATACAATTTTTCTGTTCGATTAGTATATACACGAAATTACAATGATGCGACAATAAATAAAATATATGAAATATATATAAAGAAAACCAGTACAGGTCGATCAACGTATTGCTCTAGTTTCACTAATTTTCTGCAGTTGTTGTTCCATCAGAAACCGGAAATTCGTGTGCAACGAGGGATGTAATTTTACGTTTGCGACAATCAACTGTAACCCGGGGTGCTCGGAATTTTTATTTCGATAGCAACGAGCGCTTGATAACCGAGTTAGTAGTCTTAAAAATGATGTTTACTATTCTGCAGCCCCGAGTCTCCTGACCGTAAAAATTTACGGACTAATGCAGTTCTCCAGAACGGACCTCATCCTATTCTTTCTTGCGGATGCACTGCACTTTTCCGCAAAAAGAAATCTAAAAAGCCATTAACACTAAACTGGAATAATGGACAGTCTTATCTTCCATCGCCAAGTTCTAAAGTTCCCTTCGCCTGAAATTTGTTAACTTTTAAACATTTCTATGGAAAGCCTACTTTTAAACTACTTTTTACTTTAAATTTAATTTTATTCTCTCGATCAGTTTAATTTTTATTTGACGACTGTTTTTTTTTTTAAGTTCGTTCTTTGTTGATATAGCAGATTACTCTGCCGATGTTCCTGGAAAATTATAATAATTTTAATCATTTATTTATTCTGGAATTTATTTATTCTCTTTTCAAACTAAAAAATGATCACGATAAGAAGAAGGTCGGTTAAGTGGAATAATGAAAAGGAAGCGCACAAATGAATGCACAATGCCGGAGATTTATCGAAGACAATGAAAATAAAACGCGAACGGGTTAATACCGATCCACCAACAATGCCCATAACTTTTTTCGCCGTTGAGAAATTTGAAATGAATTTTTTATCGATGCCGGAATATGCCGCGTGCAAGCGAACGAGAAAACTTGGTATAAATCGGATAATATTTGAATAAACGAGCCATCCCGGAAGGTCTCTTGTAATTTCAGTAATCGTCGAGAGAGGCTTCGATCGCTCTCGCTAGACCGACGAGCTCTCGGGTTAAGTGCAGCTGCGAACCGTGTCGTCCCGTGTAAATACCTTCGTGGTTCTTCCTGGACAGAATAAATTTGGATCGCAAAGAAAACAGGAGCCATCAAAATACTTGGGCATTCAATATTCCCTAACAAAACCCATCGTCGCAGCGTAAGAGTTGAATGAAGAAGGGCCCTTGAAATCACCTTATCAAAGAAGGCGGTGCGGTATTAACCATTTCCTCGTTGAAATTGCAGTCTCTCTCTGTCTCTCCCTCTCTCTCTCCCTCTCTCTCTCTCTCGTCGGGCGCGACAGAGAAAATGGAAAAATTGTTGGAAAGATTGTGTCCCTTAACAGAAGATGATGATGACACTCGTTACGATCGGCCAGGGGCGTGCGTCGTCGTTACGCAAACGACACTGAATAAATCTGGTGCTTCATGCGTGCTTAGGAATCGTCGCGGCGCGTCGCGGGGACAAGCGTTGGCCTAAGCAGAAGCGGAAAATTGGCGTCGAGTGACGTTTCCTGTTTGCCTCGTACAGTAACGGACAAACGATTGAGGCATCAAGAGAGAAGAAAAAGATCGGTGGAACGCGCCGTGCTTGCAGATCTTCCACAAAATGACGTCCGTCATTTGAAGAGCAATTCGTCATACGAAATACGAGCAAACATCGAATCGTCCAAGAATAATATTTAATATTTAAATTATATGTATATATTTTGATGTAATATTTTTATAGAATATTTTTATATAAATATTTTGCACAATGTTTACGATTGGAAGTCAGTGGAATTCATTTTTTCGTTCGAATCAAATTCACCCTTTTACAAGCGACACTCGCTGTTTTGCAATCGATACTCACCCTCCCACAAATTAAATTCACTTTCGTTAACCTCAGCTTTTGCAAATAAAGTTCTTCTACGTTGTTTTCTGAAACTATTCAAATGAAAATAACATTTACATAGAACAAGGAACATGAAATGCTCGTTTAACAGTAAATTTAGCCGCATCTGTAATTTTCCTTCCAGTTTGGTAATTTCATACGCATATTCATGTAACAATAACGACAATCCGTGGGAGCGATGGTTGCAACAGAATAATTAACAACATCCGACAAAAACTATTTGCCGAAATAATGTTCAATGTTTGAGAGCTTCAACTGTGAAATGAACAAAGGGTGCCTCGTCTGACGGACGTGATCACGCGGTTCCTGTGTCTTCTGGAAGCTGACATCATCTAAAACGATAATGATCTCTGAAGAATTTCGCGAAAAATATTTCCAGCTGAAAAATTGTTAATGTTATATAAGTGAGACACATATTTTCAGATTGAGGAAGGAAACAAATCGAAGAAACAAGTATCAGTTGCATGCTTCGAACTGAAATTAAAATCCGTCGTCTTAAAATTAAGACCGCTGCTACTCTATGCAGCAAAGTCTACCGTAGACGAATACTTTGTATGCTAGCATAATCGCCGGCGGGGGAAGACCGAACCAATATAATCTGGAAAGGGATCAGAGGGGATTTGGTGCGAGGGCAGGCATTCGCATGTTTCGGACACAGGCCAGCTTGAGCACAAGCGACCCCTGATACACGCTAATTAAGCTTTATGAATTTAAAATTGCGCTCGTTAACCGAGGCGCGTGTCAAACAATTTCTTGTCACGATAATGATTATCTTCAGCTCGCGTTATTACTACGCGTTATTACTGCGTTATTACTACCCATTTCTCGCGTGACGCCGTGAATTTAGAAAAAACCGGCGGCGGCGGCCGTGGTGTGTTCGAAGGATTTCCCTCCGGAAAAGTTGGTTCGAGCCCGGCCGAACTCCGGGGTCAACTTATGCACGGATATATCCGGCTTTGATCGCGCGGCGACCGTTCCGCTCGATAAAAGGAGTCAAGCCCGCCGCGTCGAAGCAGGCCAAATAAACGTATCACGGCTGACGCCTTTGTTCCTGATTATGGAATTTTTTTCGAGCGACGCGCAGCGTCCGCGTTTCCTTCTCGCCCGTTTCAGTTTTATTACCGCGAGCCCCGCCACAGCGAGACGCTATTTTTATTCCGGGATTTATAACGGCCAGCTCAGCCGGCCACGAAATATTCTCCCGCCAGGCTTTTCAAAAATTCCACTTTTTTCGGACAACTTTATCCTTAACGCTGCCCCCCACCCACACCATCCTGCACGCTGCTCCATCACGGCCGCGCGCAGGCTACTACCAGCTGAAAAAGCTGAACCGTCCACCGCACTTGCACTTCACTTACAACACCTTCGATTCTTTTCCTCCTTCCGGCGCGGCGGAGCGAGCCGCGAAGGGAACTATCCCCGGCTGAATTAGAGCGTTCCGAGGTGCTGTAACGAAATAAACGCGGACGCCCGGTTCAAACTGCGAACAACGTAATTACAGAGCTGCGCGGGAAGGGCTGGCCGCATGAAAATGAAATAGCGCTGGACAGAGAGTGTTTTTCTTTTTTTATCGGAGCGTCGCGTCGCGACGTTCGCGCGTCGCTCTCGCGGCGAGTTAACGAAAACCGCGGTGTCGCCGTGGGACGGCTTGCCAATATTATTGACGCGAATCTTGGAACAACGGGCAAACAATATCGCGAAATAATAAATAACTTCGTCGCCGTCATTCGCGAAGCTCCGCGAGCGATTATTTGATATACTGCGTGCCCGGAATAACGGGTGGGGGCTGTAGATTCAGTAGCTATGGAAATCAATAGCGGCAATCCCAGCCCTGTAGAACACGATATCAAGGATGTCGTATTCCTGGCACAGATATTGGCAAATACATGTCTGTTACATTGTAATTATCTTTTTATTCACCGTCGAATCTTTCTTATAATATATCTCTCGTACGAAATGCGAAACATTTTTAAAATTCTACCTTTGTAATCGTCATTGCTTTTTAATCATTTCTTTAAACTTTCCGATCGACGAAATAATCATAAATTTAATGGATTCTTAACAGAGACTTTATTGTAATTTATTTTTTCACGTTTCGCTGCAAATAAATGAAGATAAAGTTACTGCAAGTGAAATATTACTTGTATTATTTTGTTCGCTGTTTAAACAAAAGTGCGTTTGACTGATACAATTTAGTAAGTCAATTTTGTGCTAGAGTGATTTAATATTATTAAATCATATCGAATTTCATATTTTCTGCGATTCTTCTTTAATATTTTACGTTGAAGCTTCAAAGGGGCTTTCATAAATGAGTTGGTAACAATATCATACGTCATTGCATTTTACAGAGTTTTTAATTTTTTTTCATCATCCACAAATTAAGTGTTTTGACTTAAACCATTTTTTTAACGCCTCATATGTTACAAAAATTTTCCATTATTTATTAAGAGTACAATAGACTCTATATTTATTACAAAAACGTATCGAAACACATCGCACGATTTTTCCGGCCAGTAATGTGCCACTGCTTATGCGTTACTATCGTGTAAGTATAGAAAGCGACCATATACTTATCCGTGATAGTGTTTACACTCGTTTAGAGCATTGGCCATCAGAAGCCCAAGGCAGTAAAAGAGAGCTTATGCGAGCTATAGCGAACATCCCACGAGCCTAGCGAACAGCTGCCTACACATTTATGAAAACCAGCAACAAACCGTCGTAAATCTCCGGCTTCGAGCGTTGCTCTGTTTTGTGCTCGATATCCTATTGAAACCACCCTTTTTGAAAGAGCTTTAAATATGATTCTATTGTAGCGCTAACATGAGATTACGCCCAAAAACCATTCCAATATTTCGTGTCGCGAGTTCAGCCTCCTGACGGGTTCTGAGTACCTGTTTTGGATAATAGAACTTCCGAACAATGGTCCAGTATAAATTTCGAAATACAAAATATGCCGCACATCTATGTATTATTGTTTCGAACTTTCTTCGGAGAACGAACGATAACTGAACTATTTATGCAAATATAACGAATCTTTGGGCAGAATAAAACTTATCCGCAGTTAGTTCGACAAAAGGCTATTGAATATCGATATATCGCACCTCGTAACATTTGTAATCAGTTAAAAAGAATTTTATAATAAAGACATCGGATGAATTTAAGGAATTTAAGGATAGCGAATTTAGTGAATTTGAGTGAATTTTCAAGTGAAAGTTTTAAGTGAATTTAAATAAATTTAATTAAGGATAGCGTTACGTTATCTTCAACTTATTACAATCACTAAAAGAGGAAAGTGAGCTTCAGCTAATTTATATTTTTTACAATTCATTTAGACAATTTTTATTTTGTATAACGATCCGATTTTGCGTAAAGGTCCAACGATAACTATAATTTTCTGATTCGAAGCTAACAAACTCTCATTAGAAATTATTAATAACTTGGACACAATATGATTATGTATCTTCTGATGTTTTTTCTACTTAACAATAATCTGCTAATTCGAAGCTAACAATCTCTCGTCGGGAACAATAACACTTTACAGACATTCCCGATAAAAATTCCTCGGAGTGAATCGCAACTGCGTCGTCTACTCAACTTGGAACCGCCAGTCACCGCTAAATCGCATCGCGTAAACAATAAATATTAGATACATCGACGAAAGTCAAAGGGATTTCCTCGTCGGGGGGAGTTTAATTAAAAATCTGCGAGCTTTATCGCGCATAAACCCCGCACGGCGTCCTGATACTCCCGATGACATATTTACCGATATCTAACTGAAAAAGGTTAATAAGCGATACACACGTTGCTGGAAGATCGCGCGATTCTATCAACGGCCGAACATTTACTTTAATCAGCCGTGCAACCACAGGCCCGGTTGCTGCTCGCACGGGCCGCACCTGCGCAACGTAACGCGCGTGCCGAGTTAATCCTGACTGACGCGTAATCACGGAAGCCCGGCGGATCCAATTACCAGAAGCAGAACTGGAAATAAGGAAAACAGAGCCGTCAGTGCTCTGATTCGCCTTTACGATAGCGCAAATATTAACGGACAGGGATTAGAACGACGAGTAATTAAGTCACGCAAAGGGAATACGAAGAAACTCGGCTGGATAGGGAGAAATAGAAAGAGGGAGGCAGAGATAGTCAGATCAGGGAGAGAGAGAGAGATAGAGAGATAGAGAGATAGAGAGAGATAGAGAGATAGAGAGAGATAGAGAGATAGAGAGATATAAAAAAAAAAAATTAGAGAGTTAGAGAGATATAGAATTAGCGAGTTAGAGAGATAGAAAGATGGAGATAGAATAAGAGATAGAAATAGAGATAGAAATAGTGATATATGAAATGAGAAAGAAAGAGAGAATAAGAGATAAGGAGAGAGCGAGGGCGTGAAAGAGAGAGTGAGATGGACATTAGATCGAAATACTCGACGCACCATAATCCTCGAGCAGATTTCAGCCATCATATTTTAGATTTAGACCATCGCCGAACTAACTGCTCAGAGAACCTGCTAACGAGGAGCGTCCTCCGGTTTTCGCTGATCGGAGAAAGTAGATTCCAGAGACCCTCGTTTGAGAACAGATCGTTTATAAGTTACCCTCGAAAAGCGATTTTCATACAAACCACTGCATTGATACATGGAAAGGTACTCTATGCGATTGAGTTGAACGTTTCATGATTAATTTTACGCGCAAGGGTCGCATTTAGCTGCGTTTTGCTATTTTCTTTTGAATCTTTGCGAGCTCAGTTCTTATTTCTTTCAATTATTTAACCTTACGTATTCTATTAGCAATGTGAGCAGTTATGATTTCTCTGTGAAAAATATTAAAATTTTTTCAATTTCAGTGTCTCTTCTTATTTACCAAAGTAGGTGTTCGAAGAAAACTATGCTTAATGTGAACAGAATATTCCAGTTTTTCGACACAAAATTACAAACCTTGAAAAGTCGTTCTAATTTACCGATTATTTATTTTTATGAAATAATGAAAAAATTATTGACTAAAATAAAATTGTACTGAGTACTCTCCTGAACAAGATACTATTATCTAATTCACATTATAAATGCAAGAATATATTTAAGCAATGATAACTAAACAGTGGATTTTATGCACTTTTTTACAAAGAAAGACTAACACAGAAGCAAAACTGTGCAGACATTAGAAGAATTCGAAAATCTCTTTCAATTCTGCACGATTTATTAAAATGATTAAATCATGAACGACATTTCCGCCTGATCTATATTCTCTACAGTTATCACAGATAATTTTTCATTATCATAAAGATCCACGGTGCAATGATTACTCCGAAACTGTTGCGCAAAATCAAATTGCACTATCTCAAGTCTCCTAAAAATCCTCAGCAAGACTAAGAACCTGAAGAGGTATTCCGCGGTCTATAATACGATAACTGTAAAATCTAAGCACAACTGAAAAGCTAGCCTCAAGAGAAGCATAGAATTAGAGCTAATTGCGCGGGAACAGGTGTTAGTGGTTGAACGTTTCACGAAGAAGGGAATTCGCTGTAGAACGTAAAAAGAAAAGCATTCCTTTAAGAGGAAATTGCTGGCTGAAGTCACGGAAATACTAAAAAGAACGTTGACCAGCGTTCAAGGTCCCTTGCCGCATTCTCATAACTCCCATTGCAGACATTTCCGCAGGGCTGATAGGCAAATTCGAAATAAGACCGTTTTGCATAATAATACGGCGACGGGACGGAGGGAAGGTTAAAGATTAATGTATACATTCGTGTATCGATCGGTGGTGGCGGGCGTTGTTTCAGTATTACGCGAGCCGGCTGAGGAATGCGAAGGATTTACGGAAGTGCGTCAAACGCGAAACAGAATCGCAACTCGCCAGAACAAACTAATAAAAATGTTGCCACCGGTGCGTACACTTACACAGCGACGCTCTCGGTGCGAGGGTGCACAATGAACCGGAAACGGATACGCATAATTTAATGCAACGAAACGATACACAGGTCGGTACGACACACACTTTTATTAGCTCTGCGGATATTTATTAGTCTGCAATAATGGATAATTATTGTGAGTCCGGTGTTTTACAGGATAAAAGTAAATTTTGCTGGCGGCACGGTTTCCCGATACGTCAACATTAATTCGCGTTGCCGAATTTAATTTATAAAATCGGACCGCGTTTCGGTGAGCAAACAATGCGAACTTATACGAAACGGAATGCCCGATTTTTTGAAATATGAAAACTATTTCCGGTTCGCGCTGCGTCCGTTCTATCGCGGTTCGTTGTATCGAATTTATCGATAATTTCGACGAGAAGAATTTCAAGAAAATAAGAGAAAAAGAAAGGAAACGATATAATAACGAACGACCCGGACCGGAAGGTATCATGTGTCGCATTTAATTTGAGTAATGGATTATTCATAGAGTGTTATGAAAATTTTTTTTTCCGATTCGTGTCACGAGAGAAAAACAACGTTCAACATCAAAGTGCAAAATGTTTTCCTACACACAGGTTCTGCTCAATCATTCGGAACAGGGTTCCCTTTTGACGCGGGGCAAAGCCGTCGTTCGCTATATCTTGACATATTTTACATTTTTGTTCCGGCATCGTGTTTCCTATTCTAGACAGCGCCGGTCGAGCTAGGATAATGCGAAATACGTTATGATAAATGAAAAAAGAGTGCAGGCATTTTTTGTTTGCCCGCTATGTGACTGCGATGTCATAGAATATCAAAAGGGAAATACGGTTCCCCTTTAACCAACCAACGGCGATGCTGGAGGTCTATTCTGGCCTGCCGTTTTCTTTTCAGCTTTTTTTTCGAAAATCAGAGTACGCTGCGATTTTTAGCACAACTCTCCGGGCTGTCGGACTACGCGTCGAGCCGGCGAACGTTTATTGCTAAACAGCGAAGCAACGTTAAAGCAATAACGTTAAGTAACGTTCCGTGGCGCGCATTGCTCGTTTGTATTATGTGTTGCAATTCCGTGTAAGAGGACGTTGTGTTTCTAACTCACATAAGTGGATCAAAGCTTTGTTCAATCAATCAAAACGACGGTTTTTACGGGGAAAGTTGCTAAGTGTTGTCGATACACGGAAACTTATCGGCCAACGCGAAACTGAGGAATCCACGAAAGAAACTAGTTATCGGTTATCAAAGTTGGATCATCCAGGGTGATTCGCGTGGCGCCGCTTGTGTTTAACGAACACCTGGCGAACCACCGTGCTATCCACGACAGCGGGCAAACGATTAAGACGGGAACAAGGATATTGGTAAAATGCACCAATGTTGCAAATCTTCTCCGAAATGACGCACGGTGGGCAAAGTGGCAAAGTTGCCTGTCAAATTCGAAGAACTTTTGATAAAAATTAGATAAAGCGACGTTTTCTTTTACGCGAAAAAAACTGAAGTGTTGCAGAATAAACGAAAAAAGAGAGAATCCACTATTTTTTGATCTCGAAAATTTATGTTAAACTTGAAATATTCCATCGAAATTGTGATTTATTCAGTACCGTGTTGCATTTTTTAGTGACATGCAGATTTTTACGCGCTCATTTCAAATCGTAAAATTTATCTACCACTTTTGAAGTTCGAAAAAAAGACCAGCGTGTTACCAAATCACAATCCTGAAATGGTAGATGAATTTTGCGACGGGATCTGAAACGAGTGTGTCAAAATCAAATAAAAATGAAATATTATAAAGAAGTAGATGGTTAAAAAAAACGAGAACCACCGTGCATTCGATCAATTGTTAACGCAAACGTTGGATTGGCAATTACGCTGACGCCCTGTCATCGTTCCTTCCGTAAACTCTCCTCTCATTTACATTTTTCCAAAGATGCAGAATATCATGCACGTGTTGCCGCGAAAGTTATCGATTTATACCGAATGCATATTTAGCTCCGCCGTGCACGATTAACGAACGTTTAACGAGAGACAAGTTGGAAGCAAAAATGAAGATAAGCAGGGTTCGTGCGGAACGTAATCTATGGGTCCATAAAATCTGCAATTTGTGGCTGGATTATTCCCTTCAGGAGCATACGCACGCTTCACCATACTTTAACCTATACATCTATCTCTACCTGTACCTCTATCTCTACCTCTACGCCTGTATCTCTACATCAACCTCTACCTCTACCTCTACCTGTACCTCTAACGCTACGCCTGTACCTACTACATCTACCACTACCTCTACGCCAATGCCTCTACCTCTACGCCTGTACCTCTACCTCTACTTCTACGCCTGTACTTCTACCTCTACCACTACCTCTACCTTTACGCCTCTACCTCTACCTATACCTCTACCTCTACCTTTGCGCCTGTAAGTCTACCTCTACCTCTGCGTATGTACCTCTACCTCTACCTCTACCTCTACCTCTACCTCTACCTTTACCTCTACCTCTACCTCTGCCTCTACCTCTACCTCTACCTCTACCATTGTACTTCTTCCGCTGCCTCTACCTCTACGCATGTACCTCTACCTCTACATCTACAAATGTACCTCTACCTCCACCTCTATGCATGTACATCTACTTCTACCTCTACGCATGTATCTCTACCTCTACCTCTACATCTACCTCTACATCTACTAACACTGTCTGTACCTCTACCTCTACCACTACCTCTACGTCTACGCCTATACGTCTACCTCTACCTCTACCTCTACCTCTACCTCTACCTCTACCTCTATCTTTACGCCTGTACATCTACCTCTGCCTCTACATCTACGCATGTACCCCTACCTCTATCTCTACATATGACTCTACCTCTACCTCGACCTCTGCCTCCATTCTACCGCTACGCCTGTACCTCTACCTCTACCTGTACCTCTACCTCTACCTCTACGACTACGCCTGTAGCTCTACCTCTACCTCTACGCCTGTACCTCTATCACCACCTCTATCTCTACCCTTGTGCCTGATACCTCTACCTCTACCTCTACGTCTGTACGTCTAGCTCTACCTCTACCTCTACCTCTACGTCTGTACCTCTACTTCTACCTCTACGCACGTTGCTCTAACTCTACCCCTACGCATGTACCTCTACCTCGACCACTACCTCAACCTATACTTCTACCTCTACCTCTACCTCTACGCCTGTACCTCAACCTCTACCTCTACGCATGTACCTCGATCTCTACCTCTACGTCAGTACCTCTACCTCTACGTCTGTACCTCTACCTCTACCTCTACCTCCACATCTACCTCTATCTCCACCTCTACCTCTACCTTTCCGCCTGTACTTCTACCTCTACCTCTACCTCTACCTTTGCGCCTGTACTTCTACCTCTACCTCTACCTCTACCTCTACCTCTACCTCTACTTCTACGCATGTGCCTCTACCTCTACCTCTACCTCTACCTTTGCGCCTGTGACTCGACCTCTACCTCTCCGTATTTACCTCTACCTCTATCTCTACCTCCACCACTATCTCTACCTCTACCTCTACGCCTGTACCTCCACCTCTACCACTACCTCTACGCCTGTACCTCTACCACTACACCTGTACCTCTGCCTCTACGACCGTACCTCTAACTCTGCGCCTGTACATCTACATCTACCTCTACACATGTGCCTCTACCTCTACCTCTATCTCTACTTCTACCTCTACCTCTGCCACTACTTCTATGCCTTTACCTCAACCACTACCTCTACGCATGTACCTCTAACAATGTAAGAACAACGTATAACAATGTAGAACAACGTAACACTGTTTTAAAGAACAACATGAGACAACGTAAAACACCGCAAAATTTCGTAAAAAGAAAGTAAAACAACGTAAATCAGCAATGCGAAACAAAGAAAAACACGGTAAAACAACGTAGAGCAATGTAAATCATCAATGTGAACCAAAGTAAAACAACGTAACACAACGTAAAGCAATGTAAAACAATATAAAACAACGTAAAAATAATGTATAACAGTGTAGACCAACGTAATACGGTATTAACCAACAACGTGAGACACCGTAAAAGAACGTAAAACAAGGTAAATCAACGCAGAACTACGTAAAGACAAAGTAAAACAACGTAAACAATGTAAATCATCAATGTGAACCAAAGTAAAACAACGTAACACAACGTAAAGCAATGTGAAACACTATAAAACAATGTGAAAACAACGTATAACAACGTAGAACTACGTACTACTGTTTTCAAAACAACGCCAAACAAACCAAACAATGTAAAGCACCTTTAAATAACGTAAATCGTAAATGCGAAACAAAGTAAAACAACGTAACACAACGTAAAGCAATGCAAGACAATATAAAACGACGTGAAAATAATGTATAGCATGGATTTCAAGGCAACTCGTTTGTTTCGCATGCATTTGAAGCTAGATCATTTATATCTCAATTACTCGAAGCTAAATCATTTGTTTCGCATGAATATGAAGCTAAATCATATGTTTCGCATTAATTTAAACCTAAATCATGTGTTTCGCATGAATTTGTAGCTAAATCATGTTTTTCGCATGGATTTGAAGCTAATCCATGTGTTTCGAATGATTTCGAAGCTAGATCGTGTGTTTCTCATGGATTTGAAATAAACTCGTTTGTTTCGTATGTATTTGAAGCTAGATCATTTATATCTCAATTACTTGAAGCTAAATCATTTGTTTCGCATGGATTTGAAGTAAACTCGTTTGTTTCGCCTGCATTTGAAGGTACATCATTTATATCGCAAGCATTAGAAGCTAATTCATTTTTGTCGCATGGATTTGAAGCTAAGCCTTCTACTTCGCATTGATTTGATGCTAAATCATGTGTTTCGCATGGATTTGAAGCTAACTCGTTTGTTTCGCATGCAGTTGAAGCTAAAACATGTACATCACAAGTATATAATATAATCCATCTGTTTCGTAAGAATATGAAGCTATGAAGCTAATCCATGTGATTCGCATGAATTTGAAGCTAAACCATTTGTTTCGCATGGATTTGAAGATAAGCCTTTTACTTCGCATTGATTTGAAGCTAAACCATTTGTTTCTCATGGATTTGATGCTAAACCTTCTTTATGGCATTGATTTGAATCTAAATCATGTGTTTCGCTTGGATTTGAAGCTAACTCGATTGTTTCGCATGCATTTGAAGCTAAATCATGTATGTCACAAGTATTTTAAGCTAAACCATTTGATTCGCATGGATTTGAAGCTAACTCGTTTGTTTCGTTTGCAGATGAATCTAAATCATGTTTATCACAAGTATCTGAATATAAACCATCTGTGTCGCATGAATATTGAGCTAAACCATGTGTTCCGCATGAATTTGAAGCTAAATGATGTGTTTCGCAGGGATATGAAGCTAACTCTTTTGTTTCGCCTGCATTTGAAGATAAATCATGTATATCACAAGTATTTGAAGCTAAACCGTTTGATTCGCATGGATTTGAAGCTAAGCCTTCTACTTCGCATTGATTTGCAGCTAAATCATGTGTTTCGCTTGGTTTTGAAGCTAACTCGTTTGTTTCGCTTGCAGTTGAAGCTAAATCATGTATATCAAAAGTATTTGAATCTAAGGCATTTGTTTCGCATGGATTTGAAGATAAGCCTCCTACTTCGCATTAATTAGAAGCTATCTCGATTGATTCGACTGCATTTGAATCTATACCACTTATATCGCAATTATCTGAAGATAAATCATTTGCTTCTCATGTATTTGAAGCTAAGCCGTCTATTTCGCACTGATTTGATGCTAAATCATATGTTTCGCTTGGATTTGAAGCTAACACGTTTGTTTCGCATGCAGTTGAAGCCAAAACATGTACATCACAAGTATCTGGATCTAATCCATCTGTTTCGCAAGAACATGAAGCTATGAAGCTAATCCATGTGATTCGCATGAATTTGAAGCTTAATCATGTGTTTCGCATGGATTTGAAGCTAACTCGTTTGCTTCGCCTGCATTTGAAGCTGAATCATGTATATCACAAGTATTTGAAGCTAAACCATTTGTTTCGCATGGATTTGAAGCTAAGCCTTCAACTTCGCATTGATTTGAAGTTAAATCATGTGTTTCTCTTGGGATTGAAGCAAACTTGTTTGTTTCGCATGCTGTAGAAGCTAAATCATGTTTATCACAAGTATCTGAAACTAAACCATCTGTTTCGCAAGAATATGAAGCTAAACCACGTGTTTCGCCTGCATTTGAAGCTATATCACTTATATCGCAATTATCTGAAGATAAATCATTTGTTTCTCATGTATTTGAAGCTAAGCCGTCTATTTCGCACTGATTTGAAGCTAAATCATATGTTTTGCATGGATTTGCAGCTAACTGGATTAATTCGCCTATATTTGAAGATAAATCATGTCTATCACAAGTATTTGAATCTAAATCATGTGTTTCGCATGGATTTGAAGCTAACTCGTTTGTTTCGCCTGCCGTTAAATCTAAATCATGTATATCAGAAGTATTTGCAGCTAAACCATGTGTTTCGCATGAATTTGAAGATAAATGATGTCTTTCGCATGGATTTAAAGCTAACTCTTTTGCTTCGCCTGCATTTGGAGACAAATCATGTATATCACAAGTATTTGAAGCTAAACCGTTTGATTCGCATGGATTTGAAGCTAACTCGTTTGTTTCGCATGCAGTTGAAGCTAAATCATGTTTATGAAAAGTATTTGATGCTAAAGCATTTGTTTCGCATGGATTTGAAGCTAATCCTTCTACTTGACATTGATTTGAAGTTAAATCATGTGTTTCTCTTGGATTTGAAGCTAACTTGTTTGTTTCGCAAGCAGTTGAAGCTAAATCATGTATATCACAAGTATTTGAAGATAAACCATTTGTTTCGCATGGATTTGAAGATAAGCCTTCTACTTCGCATTGATTTGAAGCTAACTCGATTGTTTCACCTGCATTTGAAGCTACATCACTTATATCGCAATTATCTGAAGATAAATCATTTGGTTCTCATGTATTTGAAGCTAAGCCTTCTACTTCGCTTTGATTTGAAGATAAACCAAGTGATTTGCGTGGACTTGAAGCTAACTGGTTTGTATCGCGTGCATTTGAAGCTATATCACTTACATCGCAATTATCTGATGATAAATCATTTGCTTCTCATATATTTGAAGCTAAACCGTCTATTTCGCATTTATTTGAAGCTAAATCATATGTTTAGCATGGATTAGAAGCTAACTCGTTTTTTTCGCATGTATTTGAAGATAAATCATGTATATCACAAGTATTTGAAGATAAATCATGTATATCACAAGTATTTGAAGCTAAACCATTTGCTTCGCAAGGATTTGAAGCAAAGCCTTCAACTTCGCATTGATTTGAAGATAAATCATGTGTTTCGCATGGATCTGAAGCTAACACGTTTGTGTCGCATGCAGTTGAAGCTAAAACATGTACATCACAAGTATCTGAATCTAATCCAACTGTTTCGCAACAATATGAAGCTATGAAGCTAATCCATGTGTTTCGCATGAATTTGAAACTAAATCATGTGTTTCGCATGGATTTGAAGCTGTATCACTTATATCGCAATTATCTGAAGATGAATCATTTGTTTTTCGTGTGTTTGAAGCTAAGCCTTCTACTTCGCATTGATTCGAAGCTAAATCATGTGAATCGCATGGATTTGAAGCTAACTCGTTTTTTTCGCATGCAGTTGAAGCTAAATCATGTATATCGCAAGTATGTGAAGCTAAACCATTTGTTTCGGATGGATATGAAGATAAGTTTTCTACTTCGCATTCATTTAAATCTAAATCGTGTGTATGGCATGGATTTGAAGCTAACACGTTTGTTTCGCATGCATTTGAAGCTAAATCATGTATATCACAAGTATTTGAAGCTAAGCCATTTGTTTCGGATTGATTTGAAGCTAAGCCTTCTACTTCGCATTGATTTGATGCTAAATCATATGTTTCGCATGGATTTGAAGATAAGTCTTCTACTTCGCATTCATTTAAATCTAAATCGTGTGTATGGCATGGATTTGAAGCTAACTCGTTTGTTTCGCATGCATTTGAAGCTAAATCATGTATATCACAAGTATTTGAAGCTAAGCCATTTGTTTCGGATTGATTTGAAGCTAAGCCTTCTACTTCGCATTGATTTGATGCTAAATCATATGTTTCGCATGGATTTGAAACTAACTCGTTTGTTTCGTCTTCATTTGAAGCTGATTCATTTATATCGCAAGTATTTGAAGCTAAACAATTTGTTTCGCATGGATTTGAAGATAAGCCTCCTAATTCGCATTAATTTGAAGCTAACTCGATTGATTCGACTGCATTTGAATCTATATCAATTATATCGTAATTATCTGAAGATAAATCATTTGCTTCTCATATATTTGAAGCTAAGCCGTCTATTTCGCATTTATTTGAAGCTAAATCATATGTCTAGCATGGATTTGAAGCTAACTCGTTTTTTTCGCCTGTATTTGAAGATAAATCATGTATATCACAAGTATTTGAAGCTAAACCATTCGCTTCGCATGGATTTGAAGCAAAGCCTTCAACTCCGCATTGATTTGAAGATAAATCCTGTGTTTCGCTTGGATTTGAAGCTAACTCGTTTCTATCGCATGGATTTAAAGCTAACTCGTTTGTTTCACATGCTGTTGAAGCTAAATCATGTATATCACATGTATTTGAAGCTAAACCATTTATTTCGCATGGATTCGAAGATCAGCCTTCTACTTCGCATTGATTTGAAGCTAAATCAAGTGTTTCGCTTGGATTTGAAGCTAACTCGTTTGTTTCTCATGGATTTGAAGCTAACTCGTTTGTTTCGCATGGATTTGAAGCTAACTCGTTTGTTTCGCATGCATTTGAAGCTAAATCATTGTATATCACAAGTATTGGAAGCTGAACCATTTGTTTCGCATGGTTTCGAAGATGATCCGCCTTCTTCGCATGAATTTGAAGCTAACTCGTTTGTTTCGCCTGCATGAGTTGATGCTAAATCATGTGTTTCGCTTGGATTTGAAGCTAACTCGTTTGTTTCGCATACAGTTGAAGCTAAATCATGTATATCACAAGTAATAGAAGCTAAACCATTTGTTTTGCATGAATATTAATTTAATCCATGTGTTTCGCATGAATTTGAAGCTAAATCATGTGTTTCGCATGGATTTGAAGCTACTCGTTTGTTTCGCATGCTGTTGCAGCTAAATCATGTATATCACAAGAATTTGAAGCTAAACCGTTTGATTCGCATGGATTTGAAGCTAAGCCTTCTACTTCGCATTGATTTGCAGCTAAATCATGTGTTTCGCTTGGTTTTGAAGCTAACTCGTTTGTTTCGCTTGCAGTTGAAGCTAAATCATGTATATCAAAAGTATTTGAATCTAAGGCATTTGTTTCGCATGGATTTGAAGATAAGCCTCCTACTTCGCATTAATTAGAAGCTATCTCGATTGATTCGACTGCATTTGAATCTATACCACTTATATCGCAATTATCTGAAGATAAATCATTTGCTTCTCATGTATTTGAAGCTAAGCCGTCTATTTCGCACTGATTTGATGCTAAATCATATGTTTCGCTTGGATTTGAAGCTAACACGTTTGTTTCGCATGCAGTTGAAGCCAAAACATGTACATCACAAGTATCTGGATCTAATCCATCTGTTTCGCAAGAATATGAAGCTATGAAGCTAATCCATGTGATTCGCATGAATTTGAAGCTTAATCATGTGTTTCGCATGGATTTGAAGCTAACTCGTTTGCTTCGCCTGCATTTGAAGCTGAATCATGTATATCACAAGTATTTGAAGCTAAACCATTTGTTTCGCATGGATTTGAAGCTAAGCCTTCAACTTCGCATTGATTTGAAGTTAAATCATGTGTTTCTCTTGGGTTTGAAGCAAACTTGTTTGTTTCGCATGCTGTTGAAGCTAAATCATGTTTATCACAAGTATCTGAAACTAAACCATCTGTTTCGCAAGAATATGAAGCTAAACCACGTGTTTCGCCTGCATTTGAAGCTATATCACTTATATCGCAATTATCTGAAGATAAATAATTTGTTTCTCATGTATTTGAAGCTAAGCCGTCTATTTCGCACTGATTTGAAGCTAAATCATATGTTTTGCATGGATTTGCAGCTAACTGGATTAATTCGCCTATATTTGAAGATAAATCATGTCTATCACAAGTATTTGAATCTAAATCATGTGTTTCGCATGGATTTGAAGCTAACTCGTTTGTTTCGCCTGCCGTTAAATCTAAATCATGTATATCAGAAGTATTTGCAGCTTAACCATGTGTTTCGCATGAATTTGAAGATAAATGATGTCTTTCGCATGGATTTAAAGCTAACTCTTTTGCTTCGCCTGCATTTGCAGACAAATCATGTATATCACAAGTATTTGAAGCTAAACCGTTTGATTCGCATGGATTTGAAGCTAACTCGTTTGTTTCGCATGCAGTTGAAGCTAAATCATGTTTATGAAAAGTATTTGATGCTAAAGCATTTGTTTCGCATGGATTTGAAGCTAATCCTTCTACTTGACATTGATTTGAAGTTAAATCATGTGTTTCTCTTGGATTTGAAGCTAACTTGTTTGTTTCGCAAGCAGTTGAAGCTAAATCATGTATATCACAAGTATTTGAAGATAAACCATTTGTTTCGCTTGGATTTGAAGATAAGCCTTCTACTTCGCATTGATTTGAAGCTAACTCGATTGTTTCACCTGCATTTGAAGCTACATCACTTATATCGCAATTATCTGAAGATAAATCATTTGGTTCTCATGTATTTGAAGCTAAGCCTTCTACTTCGCTGTGATTTGAAGATAAACCAAGTGATTTGCGTGGACTTGAAGCTAACTGGTTTGTATCGCGTGCATTTGAAGCTATATCACTTACATCGCAATTATCTGATGATAAATCATTTGCTTCTCATATATTTGAAGCTAAACCGTCTATTTCGCATTTATTTGAAGCTAAATCATATGTTTAGCATGGATTAGAAGCTAACTCGTTTTTTTCGCATGTATTTGAAGATAAATCATGTATATCACAAGTATTTGAAGATAAATCATGTATATCACAAGTATTTGAAGCTAAACCATTCGCTTCGCAAGGATTTGAAGCAAAGCCTTCAACTTCGCATTGATTTGAAGATAAATCATGTGTTTCGCATGGATCTGAAGCTAACACGTTTGTGTCGCATGCAGTTGAAGCTAAAACATGTACATCACAAGTATCTGAATCTAATCCAACTGTTTCGCAACAATATGAAGCTATGAAGCTAATCCATGTGTTTCGCATGAATTTGAAACTAAATCATGTGTTTCGCATGGATTTGAAGCTGTATCACTTATATCGCAATTATCTGAAGATGAATCATTTGTTTTTCGTGTGTTTGAAGCTAAGCCTTCTACTTCGCATTGATTCGAAGCTAAATCATGTGAATCGCATGGATTTGAAGCTAACTCGTTTGTTTCGCATGCAGTTGAAGCTAAATCATGTATATCGCAAGTATGTGAAGCTAAACCATTTGTTCGGATGGATATGAAGATAAGTTTTCTACTTCGCATTCATTTAAATCTAAATCGTGTGTATGGCATGGATTTGAAGCTAACTCGTTTGTTTCGCATGCATTTGAAGCTAAATCATGTATATCACAAGTATTTGAAGCTAAGCCATTTGTTTCGGATTGATTTGAAGCTAAGCCTTCTACTTCGCATTGATTTGATGCTAAATCATATGTTTCGCATGGATTTGAAACTAACTCGTTTGTTTCGTCTTCATTTGAAGCTGATTCATTTATATCGCAAGTATTTGAAGCTAACAATTTGTTTCGCATGGATTTGAAGATAAGCCTCCTAATTCGCATTAATTTGAAGCTAACTCGATTGATTCGACTGCATTTGAATCTATATCAATTATATCGTAATTATCTGAAGATAAATCATTTGCTTCTCATATATTTGAAGCTAAGCCGTCTATTTCGCATTTATTTGAAGCTAAATCATATGTCTAGCATGGATTTGAAGCTAACTCGTTTTTTTCGCCTGTATTTGAAGATAAATCATGTATATCACAAGTATTTGAAGCTAAACCATTCGCTTCGCATGGATTTGAAGCAAAGCCTTCAACTCCGCATTGATTGAAGATAAATCCTGTGTTTCGCTTGGATTTGAAGCTAACTCGTTTCTATCGCATGGATTTTAAAGCTAACTCGTTTGTTTCACATGCTGTTGAAGCTAAATCATGTATATCACATGTATTTGAAGCTAAACCATTTATTTCGCATGGATTCGAAGATCAGCCTTCTACTTCGCATTGATTTGAAGCTAAATCAAGTGTTTCGCTTGGATTTGAAGCTAACTCGTTTGTTTCTCATGGATTTGAAACTAACTCGTTTGTTTCGCATGGATTTGAAGCTAACTCGTTTGTTTCGCATGCATTTGAAGCTAAATCATTGTATATCACAAGTATTGGAAGCTGAACCATTTGTTTCGCATGGTTTCGAAGATGATCCGCCTTCTTCGCATGAATTTGAAGCTAACTCGTTTGTTTCGCCTGCATGAGTTGATGCTAAATCATGTGTTTCGCTTGGATTTGAAGCTAACTCGTTTGTTTCGCATACAGTTGAAGCTAAATCATGTATATCACAAGTAATAGAAGCTAAACCATTTGTTTTGCATGAATATTAATTTAATCCATGTGTTTCGCATGAATTTGAAGCTAAATCATGTGTTTCGCATGGATTTGAAGCTACTCGTTTGTTTCGCATGCTGTTGCAGCTAAATCATGTATATCACAAGAATTTGAAGCTAAACCATTTGTTTCGCATGGATTCCAAAATCAGACTTCTATTTCGCAATGATTTGAAGCTAAATCGTGAGTTTCGCATGGATTTGAATCTAACTCTTTTGTTTCGCATGGATTTGAAGCTTACTCATTTGTTTCGCATGCAGTTGAAGCATAATCATGTATATCACAAGTACTTGAAGATAATCCATTTGATTCCCATGGATTTGAAGATAAGCCTTCCACTTCGCATTGAGTTGAAGCTAAATCATGTATTTCGCATGGATTTGAAGCTAACATGTTTATTTCGCATGCTGTTGAAGCTCAATCATGTATATCACAAGTATTTGAAGCTAAACCATTTGTTTCGCATGGAATCGAATATCAGCCTTCTATTTCGCAAGTATTTGAAGCTAAATCATTCGTTTCGCATGGATTTGAAGTTAAGCCTTCTACTTCGAATTGATTTGAATTATAAATCATGTGTTTCTCTTGGATTTGAAGCTAACTCGTTTGTTTCGCATGCAGTTGAAGCTCAATCATGTATATCACTAGTATTTGAAGCTAAACCATTTGTTTCGCATGGATTCGAAAATCTGCCTTCTATATCGCATTGATTTGAAGCTAAATCATGTGTTTCTCATGGATTTGAAGATATCTCGTTTGTTACGCAAGCAGTTGAAGCTAAATCATGTATATCACAAGTATTTGAAGCTAAATCATTCGTTTCGCATGGAGTTGAAGCTAAGGCTTCTACTTCGCATTGATTTGGACCTAAATCATATGTTTCTCATTGATTTAAAGCTCACGCGTTTGTTTCGCATGCAGTTGAAGCTAAATCATGTATATTACAAGTATTTGAAGATAAACCATTTGTTTCGCATGGATTTGACGCTAAGCCGTCAACTTCGCATTGATTTGAATCTAAATCATGTGATTCGCTTGGATTTGATGCTAAATCGTATGTTTCGCATGCAGTTGAAGCTAAATCATGTATATCACAAGTATTCGAAGCTAAACCATTTGTATCGCATGGATTTGAAGCTAAGCCTTCTAGTGCGCATTGATTCGAAGCTAAATTGTGTGTTTTGCATGGATTTGAAGCTAACACGATTGTTTCGCCTTCCTTCTACTTCGCATTGATTTGAAGTTTGGATTTGAAGCTAGCTCGTTTGTTTCGCAATGCAGTTGATGCTAAATCATGTATAAAACAAGTATTTGAAGCTAAACCATTTATTTCGCATGCATTTGAAGCTAAGTCTTCTACTCTGCATGAAATTGAAGCTAAATCATGTGTTTCGCTTGGATATGAAGCTAACTCGTTTGTTTCGCATGCAGTTGATGCTAAATCATGTATATCACAAGAATTTGAAGCTAAACCATTTGTTTCGCATGGATATGAAGCTAAGCCTTATACTTCGTATTGATTTGAAGCTAAATCATGTGTCACGCATGGATTTGATGCTAACTCGTTTGTTTCGCATGCAGTTGAATCTAAATCACTTTTATCACAAGTATCTGAAGTTAAAACATTTGTTTCGCATGGATTTGAAGCTAAGCTTTCTACTTCGCATTGATTTGATGCTAAATCATGTGTTTCGCATGGATTTCAAGATAACTCGTTTGTTTCGCATGCTGTTGAATCTAAATCATGTATATCACAAGTATTTCAAGCTAAACCATTTGATTCGCATGGATTAGAAACCATGCCTTCTATTTCACATTGATTTGAAACTGAATCATGTGTTTCGCTTGAATTTGAAGTTAACACGTCTGTTTCGCATGCAGTTGAAGTTAAATCATGTATATCGTTGGTATTTGAAGCTAAATCATTTGATTGGCATGGATTTGAAGCTAAGCCTTCTATTTCGCATTGACTTGAAGCTGAATCATGTGTTTCGCATGGATTTGAAGCTAACTCGTTTGTTTCGCCTGCATTTGAAATAAATATCACTCATATTCGCAAGCATTTGAAGATCAATCATTCGTTTCGCATGGATTTGAAGCTAAGCTTTCTACTTCACCTTCATTTGGAGCCAAATCATGTGATTCGCATGGATTTGAAGCTATCTCGTTTGTTTTGCCTGCATTTGAAGCTATATCACTTATATTCGCAAGTATTTGTAACTAATTCATTCGTTTCGCATTGATTTGAAGCTAAGCCTCCTACTTCGCATGAATTTGTAGCTAAATCATGTGTTTCGCATTGATTTGAAGATAAATCATGTGTTTCGCTTGTATTTGAAGCTAACTCGATTGTTTCGCCTGCATTTGAAGCTATATCGCTTATATTCGCAAGTATTTGAAGCTCACTCATTCGTTTCGCATGGATTCGAAGACAAGCGTTCTATTTCGCATTGAATTGAAGCTAAGTCATGTGTCTCGCTTGGTTTTGAAGCCTACTCGTTTGTTTCGCCAGCATTTGAAGCTAATTCATATATATCACAAGTATTTGAAGCTGAACCACTTGTTTTGCACGAATATTTAGCAAAACCATGTGTTTCGAACGTATTTGAAGCTGAATTATGTTTTTCGCTTGCATTTGAAGCTAATTCGTTTGTTTCGCATGCAGTTGTCGCTAAATCATGTAAATCACAATTATTTGAAGCTAAACCATGTATTTCGCATGAATTTGAAGCTAAATCGTGTGTTACGCATGCATTTGAAGCTAACTCGTTTGTATCGCATGCTGTTGAAGCTCAATCATGTATATCACAAGTATTTGAAGATAAACCATTTGTTTCGCATGGATTCGAATATCAGCCTTCTATTTCGCAAGTATTTGAAGCTAAATCATTCGTTTCGCATGGATTTGAAGTTAAGCCTTCTACTTCGCATTGATTTGAATTGTAAATCATGTGTTTCTCTTGGATTTGAAGCTAACTCGTTTGTTTCGCATGCAGTTGAAGCTCAATCATGTATATCACAAGTATTAGAAGCTAAACCATTTGTTTCGCATGGATTCTAATATCAGCCTTCCATTTCGCAATGATTTGAAGCTATATCATGTGTTTCTTATGGATTTGAAGCTAACTCGTTTCTATCGCATGGATTTAAAGCTAACTCGTTTGTTTCACATGCTGTTGAAGCTAAATCTAGTATATCACAAGTATTTGAAGCTAAACCATTTGTTTCGCATGGATTCCAAAATCAGACTTCTATTTCGCATTGATTTGAAGCTAAATCGTGAGTTTCGCATGGATTTGAATCTAACTCTTTTGTTTCGTATGGATTTGAAGCTTACTCATTTGTTTCGCATGCAGTTGAAGCTCAATCATGTATATCACAAGTATTTGAAGCTAAACCATTTGTTTCGCTTTGGTTTTGAAGCTAAGCCTTCTATTTCGCATTGATTTGAAGATAAATCATGAGTTTCGCATGGATTTGAAGCTAACTCGTTTGTTTCGCATGCTGTTGAAGCTCAATCATGTATATCACAAGTATTAGAAGCTAAACCATTTGTTTCGCATGGATTCTAATATCAGCCTTCCATTTCGCAATGATTTGAAGCTATATCATGTGTTTCTTATGGATTTGAAGCTAACTCGTTTCTATCGCATGGATTTAAAGCTACCTCGTTTGTTTCACATGCTGTTGAAGCTAAATCTAGTATATCACAAGTATTTGAAGCTAAACCATTTGTTTCGCATGGATTCCAAAATCAGACTTCTATTTCGCATTGATTTGAAGCTAAATCGTGAGTTTCGCATGGATTTGAATCTAACTCTTTTGTTTCGTATGGATTTGAAGCTTACTCATTTGTTTCGCATGCAGTTGAAGCTCAATCATGTATATCACAAGTATTTGAAGCTAAACCATTTGTTTCGCTTTGGTTTTGAAGCTAAGCCTTCTATTTCGCATTGATTTGAAGATAAATCATGAGTTTCGCATGGATTTGAAGCTAACTCGTTTGTTTCGCATGCTGTTGAAGCTCAATCATGTATATCACAAGTATTTGAAGCTAAACCATTTGTTTCGCATGGAATCGAATATCAGCCTTCTATTTCGCAAGTATTTGAAGCTAAATCATTCGTTTCGCATGGATTTGAAGTTAAGCCTTCTACTTCGAATTGATTTGAATTATAAATCATGTGTTTCTCTTGGATTTGAAGCTAACTCGTTTGTTTCGCATGCAGTTGAAGCTCAATCATGTATATCACTGGTATTTGAAGCTAAACCATTTGTTTCGCATGGATTCTAATATCAGCCTTCCATTTCGCAATGATTTGAAGCTATATCATGTGTTTCTTATGGATTTGAAGCTAACTCGTTTCTATCGCATGGATTTAAAGCTAACTCGTTTGTTTCACATGCTGTTGAAGCTAAATCTAGTATATCACAAGTATTTGAAGCTAAACCATTTGTTTCGCATGGATTCCAAAATCAGACTTCTATTTCGCATTGATTTGAAGCTAAATCGTGAGTTTCGCATGGATTTGAATCTAACTCTTTTGTTTCGTATGGATTTGAAGCTTACTCATTTGTTTCGCATGCAGTTGAAGCTAAATCATGTATATTACAAGTATTTGAAGTTAAACCATTTGTTTCGCATGGATTCGAAAATCAGCCTTCAATTTCGCAATGATTTGAAGCTAAATCATGTGTTTCTCATGGATTTGAAGCTAACTCGTTTCTATCGCATTGATTTAAAGCTAACTCGATTGTTTCGCATGCTGTTGAGGCTAAATCTAGTATATCACAAGTATTTGAAGCTAAACCATTTGTTTCGTATGGATTCGTAAATCGGCCTTCTATTTCGCATTGATTTTAAAGTTAAATCATGTGTTTCGCATGGATTTAAAGATATCTCGTTTGTTACGCAAGCAGTTGAAGCTAAATCATGTATATCACAAGTATTTGAAGCTAAGCCTTCTATTTCGCATAGATTTGAAACTAACTCGTTTGTTTCGCCTGCATTTGAAGCTAAATCATGTATATCACAAGTATTTGAAGCTAAACCATTTGTTTCGCTAAGGATCTGAAGATAACCCTTCTACTTCGCATGAATTTGAAGCTAACTTGTTTGTTTCGCTTGCAATTGAATCAAAATCATGTATATCACAAGTATTTGAAGCTGAACCATTTGTTTCGCTAAGGATCTGAAGATAACGCTTCTACTTCGCATGAATTTGAAGCTAACTCGATTGTTTCGCCTGCATGTGTTGATACAAAATCATGTGTTTCGCTTGGATTTCAAGCTAACTCGATTGTTTCGCATGCAGTTGAAGCTAACTCAAGTATATCACAAGTATTTGAAGCTAAACCATTTGACTCGCATGGATTTGAAGCTAAGCCTTCTACTTCGCATTAATTTGAAGCTAGATCAAGTGTTTCCTTTGGATTTGAAACAAACTCGTTTGTTTCGTATGTAGTTAAAGCTATATCACTTATGGTCGCAAGTATTTGAAGATAAATCATTCGTTTCACTTGGAGTTCGAGCTAAGCCTTCTACTTCGCATTGATTTGGAGCTAAATCATGTGTTTCGGATGGATTTAAAGCTATCACGTTTCTTTCGCATGCAGTTGAAGCTAAATCTAGTATATCACAAGTATTTGAAGCTAACCCATTTGTTTCGCATGGATTCGAAATTCAGCCTTCTATTTCGCATTGATTTGAATCTAAATCATGAGTTTGGCATGGATTCGAAAATCAGCCTTCCATTTCGCATTGATTTGAATCTAAATCATTAGTTTCGCATGGATTTGAAGCTAACTCGTTTGTTTCGTTTGGATTTGAAGCAAACTCGTTTGTTTCGCATGCAGTTGAAGCTATATCACTTATGTTCGCAAGTATTTGAAGCTAAATCATTCGTTTCGCATGGATTTGATGCTAAGCCTTCTACTTCGCATTGATTTGGACCTAAATCATATGTTGCTCATGGATTTGAAGCTAACACGTTTGTTTCGCATGCAGTTGAAGCTAAATCATGTATATCACAAGTATTTGAAGCTAAACCATTTGTTTCGTATGGATTCGAAAATCGGCCTTCTATTTCACATTGATTTGAATCTAAATCATGAGCTTCGCATGGATTTGAAGCTAACTCGTTTGTTTCGCATGGATTTGAAGCTACTCGTTTGTTTCGCATGCTGTTGCAGCTATATCATGTATATCACAAGTATTTGAAGCTAAACCACTTGTTTCGTATGGATTCGAAAATCGGACTTCTATTTCACATTGATTTGAATCTAAATCATGAGCTTCGCAAGTATTTGAAGCTAAATCATTCGTTTCGCATGGATTTGAAGTTAAGCCTTCTACTTCGCATTGACTTGAATTATAAATCATGTGTTTCTCTTGGATTTGAACTTAACTCGTTTGTTTCGCATGCAGTTGAAGCTCAATCATGTATATCACAAGTATTAGAAGCTAAACCATTTGTTTCGCATGGATTCTAATATCAGCCTTCCATTTCGCAATGATTTGAAGCTATATCATGTGTTTCTTATGGATTTGAAGCTAACTCGTTTCTATCGCATGGATTTAAAGCTAACTCGTTTGTTTCACATGCTGTTGAAGCTAAATCTAGTATATCACAAGTATTTGAAGCTAAACCATTTGTTTCGCATGGATTCCAAAATCAGACTTCTATTTCGCATTGATTTGAAGCTAAATCGTGAGTTTCGCATGGATTTGAATCTAACTCTTTTGTTTCGCATGGATTTGAAGCTTACTCATTTGTTTCGCATGCAGTTGAAGCTCAATCATGTATATCACAAGTATTTGAAGCTAAACCATTTGTTTCGCATTGGTTTTGAAGCTAAGCCTTCTATTTCGTATGGAGTTGAAGCTAAATCATGTATTTCGCATGGATTTGAAGCTAACATGTTTATTTCGCATGCTGTTGAAGCTCAATCATGTATATCACAAGTATTTGAAGCTAAACCATTTGTTTCGCATGGATTCGAATATCAGCCTTCTATTTCGCAAGTATTTGAAGCTAAATCATTCGTTTCGCATGGATTTGAAGTTGAGCCTTCTACTTCGCATTGATTTGAATTATAAATCATGTGTTTCTCTTGGATTTGAAGCTAACTCGTTTGTTTAGCATGCAGTTGAAGCTCAATCATGTATATCACAAGTATTTGAAGCTAAACCATTTGTTTCGCATTGGTTTTGAAGCTAAGCCTTCTATTTCGCATTGGTTTGAAGATAAATCATGAGTTTCGCATGGATTTGAAGCTAACTCGTTTGTTTCGCATGCTGTTGAAGCTCAATCATGTATATCACAAGTATTTGAAGCTAAATCATTTGTTTCGCATTGGTTTTGAAGCTAAGCCTTCTATTTCGTATGGAGTTGAAGCTAAATCATGTATTTCGCATGGATTTGAAGCTAACATGTTTATTTCGCATGCTGTTGAAGCTCAATCATGTATATCACAAGTATTTGAAGCTAAACCATTTGTTTCGCATGGATTCGAATATCAGCCTTCTATTTCGCAAGTATTTGAAGCTAAATCATTCGTTTCGCATGGATTTGAAGTTGAGCCTTCTACTTCGCATTGATTTGAATTATAAATCATGTGTTTCTCTTGGATTTGAAGCTAACTCGTTTGTTTCGCATGCAGTTGAAGCTCAATCATGTATATCACAAGTATTAGAAGCTAAACCATTTGTTTCGCATGGATTCGAATATCAGCCTTCCATTTCGCAATGATTTGAAGCTATATCATGTGTTTCTTATGGATTTGAAGCTAACTCGTTTCTATCGCATGGATTTAAAGCTAACTCGTTTGTTTCACATGCTGTTGAAGCTAAATCTAGTATATCACAAGTATTAGAAGCTAAACCATTTGTTTCGCATGAATTCGAAAATCAGACTTCTATTTCGCATTGATTTGAAGCTAAATCGTGAGTTTCGCATGGATTTGAATCTAACTCTTTTGTTTCACATGGATTTGAAGCTAACTCGTTTGTTTCGCATGCAGTTGAAGCTAAATCATGTATATCACATGTATTTGAAGCTAAACCATTTGTTTCGCATGGATTCGAAGATCAGCCTTCTACTTCGCATTGATTTGAAGCTAAATCAAGTGTTTCGCTTGGATTAGAAGCTAACTCGTTTGTTTGTCATGGATTTGAAGCTAACTCGTTTGTTTCGCATGGATTTGAAGCTAACTCGTTTGTTTCATTGTATATCACAAGTATTGGAAGCTGAACCATTTGTTTCGCATGGTATCGAAGATGATCCGCCTTCTTCGCATGAATTTGAAGCTAACTCGTTTGTTTCGCATACAGTTGAAGCTAAATCATGTATATCACAAGTAATAGAAGCTAAACCATTTGTTTTGCATGAATATTAATTTAATCCATGTGTTTCGCATGAATTTGAAGCTAAATCATGTGTTTCGCATGGATTTGAAGCTACTCGTTTGTTTCGCATGCTGTTGCAGCTAAATCATGTATATCACATGAATTTGAAGATAACCATTTGTTTCGCATGGATTCGAAGATCAGCCTTCTACTTCGCATTGATTTGAAGATAAATCAAGCGTTTCGCTTGGATTTGAAGCTAACTCGTTTGTTTCGCATGCAGTTGAGGCTATATCATGTATATCACAATTATTTGAAGCTAAACCATTTGATTCCCATGGATTTGGAGCTAAGCCTTCTACTTCGCATTGATTTGGATCTAAATCATGTGTTTCGCATGGATTTAAAGCTAACACCTTTGTTTCGCGTGCAGTTGAAGCTAAATCATATATATCACAAGTATTTGAAGCTAAACCATTTGTTTCTTATGGATTCGAAAATCAGCCTTTTATTTCGCAATGATTTGAAGCTAAATCATGTGTTTCTTATGGATTTGAAGCTAACTCGTTTCTATCGCATGGATTTAAAGCTAACTCGTTTGTTTCACATGCTGTTGAAGCTAAATCATGTATATCACATGTATTTGAAGCTAAACCATTTATTTCGCATGGATTCGAAGATCAGCCTTCTACTTCGCATTGATTTGAAGCTAAATCAAGTGTTTCGCTTGGATTTGAAGCTAACTCGTTTGTTTCTCATGGATTTGAAGCTAACTCGTTTGTTTCTCATGGATTTGAAGCTAACTCGTTTGTTTCGCATGCATTTGAAGCTAAATCATTGTATATCACAAGTATTGGAAGCTGAACCATTTGTTTCGCATGGTTTCGAAGATGATCCGCCTTCTTCGCATGAATTTGAAGCTAACTCGTTTGTTTCGCCTGCATGAGTTGATGCTAAATCATGTGTTTCGCTTGGATTTGAAGCTAACTCGTTTGTTTCGCATACAGTTGAAGCTAAATCATGTATATCACAAGTAATAGAAGCTAAACCATTTGTTTTGCATGAATATTAATTTAATCCATGTGTTTCGCATGAATTTGAAGCTAAATCATGTGTTTCGCATGGATTTGAAGCTACTCGTTTGTTTCGCATGCTGTTGCAGCTAAATCATGTATATCACAAGTATTTGAAGCTAAACCATTTGTTTCGCATGGATTCCAAAATCAGACTTCTATTTCGCATTGATTTGAAGCTAAATCGTGAGTTTCGCATGGATTTGAATCTAACTCTTTTGTTTCGCATGGATTTGAAGCTTACTCATTTGTTTCGCATGCAGTTGAAGCATAATCATGTATATCACAAGTACTTGAAGATAATCCATTTGATTCCCATGGATTTGAAGATAAGCCTTCCACTTCGCATTGAGTTGAAGCTAAATCATGTATTTCGCATGGATTTGAAGCTAACATGTTTATTTCGCATGCTGTTGAAGCTCAATCATGTATATCACAAGTATTTGAAGCTAAACCATTTGTTTCGCATGGAATCGAATATCAGCCTTCTATTTCGCAAGTATTTGAAGCTAAATCATTCGTTTCGCATGGATTTGAAGTTAAGCCTTCTACTTCGAATTGATTTGAATTATAAATCATGTGTTTCTCTTGGATTTGAAGCTAACTCGTTTGTTTCGCATGCAGTTGAAGCTCAATCATGTATATCACTGGTATTTGAAGCTAAACCATTTGTTTCGCATGGATTCGAAAATCTGCCTTCTATATCGCATTGATTTGAAGCTAAATCATGTGTTTCTCATGGATTTGAAGATATCTCGTTTGTTACGCAAGCAGTTGAAGCTAAATCATGTATATCACAAGTATTTGAAGCTAAATCATTCGTTTCGCATGGAGTTGAAGCTAAGGCTTCTACTTCGCATTGATTTGGACCTAAATCATATGTTTCTCATTGATTTAAAGCTCACGCGTTTGTTTCGCATGCAGTTGAAGCTAAATCATGTATATTACAAGTATTTGAAGCTAAACCATTTGTTTCGCATGGATTCGAAAATCAGCCTTCAATTTCGCAATGATTTGAAGCTAAATCATGTGTTTCTCATGGATTTGAAGCTAACTCGTTTCTATCGCATTGATTTAAAGCTAACTCGATTGTTTCGCATGCTGTTGAGGCTAAATCTAGTATATCACAAGTATTTGAAGCTAAACCATTTGTTTCGTATGGATTCGTAAATCGGCCTTCTATTTCGCATTGATTTTAAAGTTAAATCATGTGTTTCGCATGGATTTAAAGATATCTCGTTTGTTACGCAAGCAGTTGAAGCTAAATCATGTATATCACAAGTATTTGAAGCTAAGCCTTCTATTTCGCATAGATTTGAAACTAACTCGTTTGTTTCGCCTGCATTTGAAGCTAAATCATGTATATCACAAGTATTTGAAGCTAAACCATTTGACTCGCATGGATTTGAAGCTAAGCCTTCTACTTCGCATTAATTTGAAGCTAAATCAAGTGTTTCCTTTGGATTTGAAACAAACTCGTTTGTTTCGTATGTAGTTAAAGCTATATCACTTATGGTCGCAAGTATTTGAAGATAAATCATTCGTTTCACTTGGAGTTCGAGCTAAGCCTTCTACTTCGCATTGATTTGGAGCTAAATCATGTGTTTCGGATGGATTTAAAGCTATCACGTTTCTTTCGCATGCAGTTGAAGCTAAATCTAGTATATCACAAGTATTTGAAGCTAACCCATTTGTTTCGCATGGATTCGAAATTCAGCCTTCTATTTCGCATTGATTTGAATCTAAATCATGAGTTTGGCATGGATTCGAAAATCAGCCTTCCATTTCGCATTGATTTGAATCTAAATCATTAGTTTCGCATGGATTTGAAGCTAACTCGTTTGTTTCGTTTGGATTTGAAGCAAACTCGTTTGTTTCGCATGCAGTTGAAGCTATATCACTTATGTTCGCAAGTATTTGAAGCTAAATCATTCGTTTCGCATGGATTTGATGCTAAGCCTTCTACTTCGCATTGATTTGGACCTAAATCATATGTTGCTCATGGATTTGAAGCTAACACGTTTGTTTCGCATGCAGTTGAAGCTAAATCATGTATATCACAAGTATTTGAAGCTAAACCATTTGTTTCGTATGGATTCGAAAATCGGCCTTCTATTTCACATTGATTTGAATCTAAATCATGAGCTTCGCATGGATTTGAAGCTAACTCGTTTGTTTCGCATGGATTTGAAGCTACTCGTTTGTTTCGCATGCTGTTGCAGCTATATCATGTATATCACAAGTATTTGAAGCTAAACCACTTGTTTCGTATGGATTCGAAAATCGGACTTCTATTTCACATTGATTTGAATCTAAATCATGAGCTTCGCATGGATTTGAAGCTAACTCGTTTGTTTCGCATGGATTTGAAGCTACTCGTTTGTTTCGTATGCTGTTGCAGCTAAATCATGTATATCACAAGTATTTGAAACTAAACCATTTGTTTCGCATGGATTCGAAGATCAGCCTTATACCTCGCATTGATTTTAAAGTTAAATCATGTGTTTCGCATGGATTTAAAGATAACTCGTTTGTTACGCAAGCACTTGAATCTAAATCATGTATATCACAAGTATTTGAAGCTAAACCATTTGTTTCGCATGGATTCGAAAATCAGCCTTCTATTTCGCAATTATTTGAAGCTAAACCATTTGATTCGCATGGAGTTCAAGCTAAGCCTTCTACTTCGCATTGATTTGGAGCTAAATCATGTGTTTAGGATGGATTTAAAGCTATCACGTTTCTTTCGCATGCAGTTGAAGCTAAATCATGTATATCACAAGTATTTGAAGCTAACCCATTTGTTTCGCATGGATTCGAAAATCAGCCTTCTATTTCGCATTGATTTGAATCTAAATCATGAGTTTCGCATGGATTTGAAGCTAACTCGTTTGTTTCGCATGGATTTGAAGCTAACTCATTTGTTTCGCATGTTGTTGAGGCTAAATTTAGTATATCACAAGTATTTGAAGCTAAACCATTTGTTTCGTATGGATTCGAAAATCGGCCTTCTATTTCGCATTGATTTGAATCTAAATCATGAGCTTCGCATGGATTTGAAGCTAACTCGTTTGTTTCGCATCGATTTGAAGCTAACTCATTTGTTTCGCATGCTGTTGGGGCTAAATCTAGTATATCACAAGTGTTTGAAGCTAAACCATTTGTTTCGTATGGATTCGAAAATCGGCCTTCTATTTCGCATTGATTTGAATCTAAATCATGAGCTTCGCATGGATTTGAAGCTAACTCGTTTGTTTCTCATGGATTTGAAGATATCTCGTTTGTTACGCAAGCAGTTGAAGCTAAATCATGTATATCACAAGTATTTGAAGCTAAATCATTCGTTTCGCATGGAGTTGAAGCTAAGGCTTCTACTTCGCATTGATTTGGACCTAAATCATATGTTTCTCATTGATTTAAAGCTCACGCGTTTGTTTCGCATGCAGTTGAAGCTAAATCATGTATATTACAAGTATTTGAAGCTAAACCATTTGTTTCGCATGGATTCGAAAATCAGCCTTCAATTTCGCAATGATTTGAAGCTAAATCATGTGTTTCTCATGGATTTGAAGCTAACTCGTTTCTATCGCATTGATTTAAAGCTAACTCGATTGTTTCGCATGCTGTTGAGGCTAAATCTAGTATATCACAAGTATTTGAAGCTAAACCATTTGTTTCGTATGGATTCGTAAATCGGCCTTCTATTTCGCATTGATTTTAAAGTTAAATCATGTGTTTCGCATGGATTTAAAGATATCTCGTTTGTTACGCAAGCAGTTGAAGCTAAATCATGTATATCACAAGTATTTGAAGCTAAACCATTTGTTTCGCATGGATTCGAAAATCAGCCTTCTATTTCGCAATTATTTGAAGCTAAACCATTTGACTCGCATGGATTTGAAGCTAAGCCTTCTACTTCGCATTAATTTGAAGCTAAATCAAGTGTTTCCTTTGGATTTGAAGCAAACTCGTTTGTTTCGCATGTAGTTGAAGCTATATCACTTATGGTCGCAAGTATTTGAAGATAAATCATTCGTTTCGCTTGGAGTTCAAGCTAAGCCTTCTACTTCGCATTGATTTGGAGTTAAATCATGTGTTTCGGATGGATTTAAAGCTATCACGTTTCTTTCGCATGCAGTTGAAGCTAAATCTAGTGTATCACAAGTATTTGAAGCTAACCCATTTGTTTCGCATGGATTCGAAATTCAGCCTTCTATTACGCATTGATTTGAATCTAAATCATGAGTTTCGCATGGATTCGAAAATCAGCCTTCCATTTCGCATTGATTTGAATCTAAATCATTAGTTTCGCATGGATTTGAAGCTAACTCGTTTGTTTCGTTTGGATTTGAAGCAAACTCGTTTGTTTCGCATGCAGTTGAATCTAAATCACTTTTATCACAAGTATCTGAAGTTAAACCATTTGTTTCGCATGGATTTGAAGCTAAGCTTTCTACTTCGCATTGATTTGATGCTAAATCATGTGTTTCGCATGGATTTCAAGATAACTCGTTTCTTTCGCATGCAGATGAAGCTAAATCATGTATATCACAAGTATTTGAACCAAACCATTTGTTTCGCATGCAGTTGAAGCTAAATCATGTATGTCACAAGTATTCGAAGCAAAACCATTTGTTTCGCATGGATTATGAAGCTAAGCCTTCTACTTCGCATTGATTTGAAGCTAAATTATGTGTTTTGCATGGATTTGAAGCTAACTCGTTTGTTTCGCATGCTGTTGAATCTAAATCATGTATATCACAAGTATTTCAAGCTAAACCATTTGATTCGCATGGATTAGAAACCATGCCTTCTATTTCACATTGATTTGAAACTGAATCATGTGTTTCGCTTGAATTTGAAGTTAACACGTCTGTTTCGCATGCAGTTGAAGTTAAATCATGTATATCGTAGGTATTTGAAGCTAAATCATTTGATTGGCATGGATTTGAAGCTAAGCCTTCTATTTCGCATTGACTTGAAGCTGAATCATGTGTTTCGCATGGATTTGAAGCTAACTCGTTTGTTTCGCCTGCATTTGAAATAAATATCACTCATATTCGCAAGCATTTGAAGATCAATCATTCGTTTCGCATGGATTTGAAGCTAAGCTTTCTACTTCACCTTCATTTGGAGCCAAATCATGTGATTCGCATGGATTTGAAGCTATCTCGTTTGTTTTGCCTGCATTTGAAGCTATATCACTTATATTCGCAAGTATTTGTAACTAATTCATTCGTTTCGCATTGATTTGAAGCTAAGCCTCCTACTTCGCATGAATTTGTAGCTAAATCATGTGTTTCGCATTGATTTGAAGATAAATCATGTGTTTCGCTTGTATTTGAAGCTAACTCGATTGTTTCGCCTGCATTTGAAGCTATATCGCTTATATTCGCAAGTATTTGAAGCTCACTCATTCGTTTCGCATGGATTCGAAGACAAGCGTTCTATTTCGCATTGAATTGAAGCTAAGTCATGTGTCTCGCTTGGTTTTGAAGCCTACTCGTTTGTTTCGCCAGCATTTGAAGCTAATTCATATATATCACAAGTATTTGAAGCTGAACCACTTGTTTTGCACGAATATTTAGCAAAACCATGTGTTTCGAACGTATTTGAAGCTGAATTATGTTTTTCGCTTGCATTTGAAGCTAATTCGTTTGTTTCGCATGCAGTTGTCGCTAAATCATGTAAATCACAATTATTTGAAGCTAAACCATGTATTTCGCATGAATTTGAAGCTAAATCGTGTGTTACGCATGCATTTGAAGCTAACTCGTTTGTATCGCATGCTGTTGAAGCTCAATCATGTATATCACAAGTATTTGAAGATAAACCATTTGTTTCGCATGGATTCGAATATCAGCCTTCTATTTCGCAAGTATTTGAAGCTAAATCATTCGTTTCGCATGGATTTGAAGTTAAGCCTTCTCCTTCGCATTGATTTGAATTGTAAATCATGTGTTTCTCTCGGATTTGAAGCTAACTCGTTTGTTTCGCATGCAGTTGAAGCTCAATCATGTATATCACAAGTATTAGAAGCTAAACCATTTGTTTCGCATGGATTCTAATATCAGCCTTCCATTTCGCAATGATTTGAAGCTATATCATGTGTTTCTTATGGATTTGAAGCTAACTCGTTTCTATCGCATGGATTTAAAGCTAACTCGTTTGTTTCACATGCTGTTGAAGCTAAATCTAGTATATCACAAGTATTTGAAGCTAAACCATTTGTTTCGCATGGATTCCAAAATCAGACTTCTATTTCGCATTGATTTGAAGCTAAATCGTGAGTTTCGCATGGATTTGAATCTAACTCTTTTGTTTCGCATGGATTTGAAGCTTACTCATTTGTTTCGCATGCAGTTGAAGCTCAATCATGTATATCACAAGTATTTGAAGCTAAACCATTTGTTTCGCATTGGTTTTGAAGCTAAGCCTTCTATTTCGCATGGAGTTGAAGCTAAATCATGTATTTCGCATGGATTTGAAGCTAACATGTTTATTTCGCATGCTGTTGAAGCTCAATCATGTATATCACAAGTATTTGAAGCTAAACCATTTGTTTCGCATGGTTTCGAATATCAGCCTTCTATTTCGCAAGTATTTGAAGCTAAATCATTCGTTTCGCATGGATTTGAAGTTAAGCCTTCTACTTCGCATTGATTTGAATTATAAATCATGTGTTTCTCTTGGATTTGAAGCTAACTCGTTTGTTTCGCATGCAGTTGAAGCTCAATCATGTATATCACAAGTATTTGAAGCTAAACCATTTGTTTCGCATTGGTTTTGAAGCTAAGCCTTCTATTTCGCATTGGTTTGAAGATAAATCATGAGTTTCGCATGGATTTGAAGCTAACTCGTTTGTTTCGCATGCTGTTGAAGCTCAATCACGTATATCACAAGTATTTGAAGCTAAACCATTTGTTTCGCATGGAATCGAATATCAGCCTTCTATTTCGCAAGTATTTGAAGCTAAATCATTCGTTTCGCATGGATTTGAAGTTAAGCCTTCTACTTCGCATTGATTTGAATTATAAATCATGTGTTTCTCTTGGATTTGAAGCTAACTCGTTTGTTTCGCATGCAGTTGAAGCTCAATCATGTATATCACAAGTATTAGAAGCTAAACCATTTGTTTCGCATGGATTCGAATATCAGCCTTCCATTTCGCAATGATTTGAAGCTATATCATGTGTTTCTTATGGATTTGAAGCTAACTCGTTTCTATCGCATGGATTTAAAGCTAACTCGTTTGTTTCACATGCTGTTGAAGCTAAATCTAGTATATCACAAGTATTAGAAGCTAAACCATTTGTTTCGCATGGATTCGAAAATCAGACTTCTATTTCGCATTGATTTGAAGCTAAATCGTGAGTTTCGCATGGATTTGAATCTAACTCTTTTGTTTCGCATGGATTTGAAGCTAACTCGTTTGTTTCGCATGCAGTTGAAGCTAAATCATGTATATCACATGTATTTGAAGCTAAACCATTTGTTTCGCATGGATTCGAAGATCAGCCTTCTACTTCGCATTGATTTGAAGCTAAATCAAGTGTTTCGCTTGGATTTGAAGCTAACTCGTTTGTTTGTCATGGATTTGAAGCTAACTCGTTTGTTTCGCATGGATTTGAAGCTAACTCGTTTGTTTCATTGTATATCACAAGTATTGGAAGCTGAACCATTTGTTTCGCATGGTATCGAAGATGATCCGCCTTCTTCGCATGAATTTGAAGCTAACTCGTTTGTTTCGCATACAGTTGAAGCTAAATCATGTATATCACAAGTAATAGAAGCTAAACCATTTGTTTTGCATGAATATTAATTTAATCCATGTGTTTCGCATGAATTTGAAGCTAAATCATGTGTTTCGCATGGATTTGAAGCTACTCGTTTGTTTCGCATGCTGTTGCAGCTAAATCATGTATATCACATGAATTTGAAGATAACCATTTGTTTCGCATGGATTCGAAGATCAGCCTTCTACTTCGCATTGATTTGAAGATAAATCAAGCGTTTCGCTTGGATTTGAAGCTAACTCGTTTGTTTCGCATGCAGTTGAGGCTATATCATGTATATCACAATTATTTGAAGCTAAACCATTTGATTCCCATGGATTTGGAGCTAAGCCTTCTACTTCGCATTGATTTGGATCTAAATCATGTGTTTCGCATGGATTTAAAGCTAACACCTTTGTTTCGCGTGCAGTTGAAGCTAAATCATATATATCACAAGTATTTGAAGCTAAACCATTTGTTTCTTATGGATTCGAAAATCAGCCTTTTATTTCGCAATGATTTGAAGCTAAATCATGTGTTTCTTATGGATTTGAAGCTAACTCGTTTCTATCGCATGGATTTAAAGCTAACTCGTTTGTTTCACATGCTGTTGAAGCTAAATCATGTATATCACATGTATTTGAAGCTAAACCATTTATTTCGCATGGATTCGAAGATCAGCCTTCTACTTCGCATTGATTTGAAGCTAAATCAAGTGTTTCGCTTGGATTTGAAGCTAACTCGTTTGTTTCTCATGGATTTGAAGCTAACTCGTTTGTTTCGCATGGATTTGAAGCTAACTCGTTTGTTTCGCATGCATTTGAAGCTAAATCATTGTATATCACAAGTATTGGAAGCTGAACCATTTGTTTCGCATGGTTTCGAAGATGATCCGCCTTCTTCGCATGAATTTGAAGCTAACTCGTTTGTTTCGCCTGCATGAGTTGATGCTAAATCATGTGTTTCGCTTGGATTTGAAGCTAACTCGTTTGTTTCGCATACAGTTGAAGCTAAATCATGTATATCACAAGTAATAGAAGCTAAACCATTTGTTTTGCATGAATATTAATTTAATCCATGTGTTTCGCATGAATTTGAAGCTAAATCATGTGTTTCGCATGGATTTGAAGCTACTCGTTTGTTTCGCATGCTGTTGCAGCTAAATCATGTATATCACAAGTATTTGAAGCTAAACCATTTGTTTCGCATGGATTCCAAAATCAGACTTCTATTTCGCATTGATTTGAAGCTAAATCGTGAGTTTCGCATGGATTTGAATCTAACTCTTTTGTTTCGCATGGATTTGAAGCTTACTCATTTGATTCGCATGCAGTTGAAGCATAATCATGTATATCACAAGTACTTGAAGATAATCCATTTGATTCCCATGGATTTGAAGATAAGCCTTCCACTTCGCATTGAGTTGAAGCTAAATCATGTATTTCGCATGGATTTGAAGCTAACATGTTTATTTCGCATGCTGTTGAAGCTCAATCATGTATATCACAAGTATTTGAAGCTAAACCATTTGTTTCGCATGGAATCGAATATCAGCCTTCTATTTCGCAAGTATTTGAAGCTAAATCATTCGTTTCGCATGGATTTGAAGTTAAGCCTTCTACTTCGAATTGATTTGAATTATAAATCATGTGTTTCTCTTGGATTTGAAGCTAACTCGTTTGTTTCGCATGCAGTTGAAGCTAAATCATGTATATCACAAGTATTTGAAGCTAAACAATTTGATTCCCATTGATTTGGAGCTAAGCCTTCTCCTTCGCATTGATTTGGAGCAAAATCATGTGTTTCGCATGGATTTATACCTAACACGATTGTTTCGCATGCAGTTGAAGCTAAATCATGTATATCACAAGTATTTGAAGCTAAACCATTTGTTTCGCATGGATTCAAAAATCAGCCTTCTATTTCGCATTGATTTGAAGCTAAATCACGAGTTTCGCATGGATTTGAAGCTAACTCGTTTGTTTCGCATGGATTTGAAGCTAATACGATTGTTTCGCATGCAGTTGAATCAAAATCATGTATATCACAAGTATTTGAAGCTAAACCATTTGATTCCCATTGATTTGGAGATAAGCCTTCTCCTTCGGATTGATTTGGAGCAAAATCATGTGTTTCGCATGGATTTATAGCTAACACGTTTGTTTCGCAAGCAGTTGAAGCTAAATCATGTATATCACAAGTATTTGAAGCTAAACCATTTGTTTCGTATGGATTTGAAAAACGGCCATCTATTTCGCAATGATTTGAAGCTAAATCATGTGTTTCTCATGGATTTGAAGCTAACTCGTTTGTTTCGCATGCAGTTGAAGCTAAATCATGTATTTCACAAGTATTTGAAGATAATCCATTTGTTTTGAATGGATTCGAAAATCAGGCATCTATTTCGCATTGATTTGAAGCTAAATCATGTGTTTCTCATGGATTTAAAGCTAACACGTTTGTTTCCAATGCAGTTGAAGCTAAATCATGTATATCACAAGTATTTGAAGCTAAACCATTTGTTTCGCATGATGTTGAAGCTAAGCCTTCCACTTCTCATTGATTTGAAAAAAAATCATGTGTTTCGCTTGGATTTCAAGCTAACTCGTTTATTTCGCATGCAGTTGAAGCTCAATCGTGTATATCACAAGTATTTGAAGCTAAACCATTTGTTTCGCGTGGATTCGAAGATCAGTCTTCTACTTCGCATTGATTTGAAGTTAAATCATGTGTTTCTCATGGAATTGAAGCTAACTCGTTTCCATCGCATGGATTTAAAGCTAACTCGTTTGTTTCGCATGCTATTGAAGCTAAATCTAGTATATCACAAGTATTTGAAGCTAAACCATTTGATTCCCATTGATTTGGAGCTAAGCCTTCTCCTTCGCATTGATTTGGAGCAAAATCATGTGTTTCGCATGGATTTATACCTAACACGATTGTTTCGCATGCAGTTGAAGCTAAATCATGTATATCACAAGTATTTGAAGCTAAACCATTTGTTTAGCATGGATTCAAAAATCAGCCTTCTATTTCGCATTGATTTGAAGCTAAATCACGAGTTTCGCATGGATTTGAAGCTAACTCGTTTGATTCGCATGGATTTGAAGCTAACACGATTGTTTCGCATGCAGTTGAATCAAAATCATGTATATCACAAGTATTTGAAGCTAAACCATTTGATTCCCATGGATTTGGAGCTAAGCATTCTACTTCGCATTGATTTGGAGCTGAGTCATGTGTTTCGCATGGATTTAAAGCTAACACGTTTGTTTCGCATGCAAGTGAAGCTAAATCATGTATATCACAAGTTGATTTGTAGCTAAACCATTTGTTTCGCATGGATTCGAAAAGCAGCCTTCTATTTCGCAATGATTTGAAGCTACATCATGAGTTTCTCATGGATTTGAAGCTAACTCGTTTGTTTCGCATGGAATTGAAGCTAACTCATTTGTTTCGCATGCAGTTGAAGCTAAATCATGTATATCACAAGTATTTGAAGCTAAACCGTTTGATTCGCATGGATTTGAAGCTAACTCGTTTGTTTCGCATGCAGTTGAAGCTAAATCATGTTTATGAAAAGTATTTGATGCTAAAGCATTTGTTTCGCATGGATTTGAAGCTAATCCTTCTACTTGACATTGATTTGAAGTTAAATCATGTGTTTCTCTTGGATTTGAAGCTAACTTGTTTGTTTCGCAAGCAGTTGAAGCTAAATCATGTATATCACAAGTATTTGAAGATAAACCATTTGTTTCGCATGGATTTGAAGATAAGCCTTCTACTTCGCATTGATTTGAAGCTAACTCGATTGTTTCACCTGCATTTGAAGCTACATCACTTATATCGCAATTATCTGAAGATAAATCATTTGGTTCTCATGTATTTGAAGCTAAGCCTTCTACTTCGCTTTGATTTGAAGATAAACCAAGTGATTTGCGTGGACTTGAAGCTAACTGGTTTGTATCGCGTGCATTTGAAGCTATATCACTTACATCGCAATTATCTGATGATAAATCATTTGCTTCTCATATATTTGAAGCTAAACCGTCTATTTCGCATTTATTTGAAGCTAAATCATATGTTTAGCATGGATTAGAAGCTAACTCGTTTTTTTCGCATGTATTTGAAGATAAATCATGTATATCACAAGTATTTGAAGATAAATCATGTATATCACAAGTATTTGAAGCTAAACCATTCGCTTCGCAAGGATTTGAAGCAAAGCCTTCAACTTCGCATTGATTTGAAGATAAATCATGTGTTTCGCATGGATCTGAAGCTAACACGTTTGTGTCGCATGCAGTTGAAGCTAAAACATGTACATCACAAGTATCTGAATCTAATCCAACTGTTTCGCAACAATATGAAGCTATGAAGCTAATCCATGTGTTTCGCATGAATTTGAAACTAAATCATGTGTTTCGCATGGATTTGAAGCTGTATCACTTATATCGCAATTATCTGAAGATGAATCATTTGTTTTTCGTGTGTTTGAAGCTAAGCCTTCTACTTCGCATTGATTCGAAGCTAAATCATGTGAATCGCATGGATTTGAAGCTAACTCGTTTGTTTCGCATGCAGTTGAAGCTAAATCATGTATATCGCAAGTATGTGAAGCTAAACCATTTGTTTCGGATGGATATGAAGATAAGTTTTCTACTTCGCATTCATTTAAATCTAAATCGTGTGTATGGCATGGATTTGAAGCTAACACGTTTGTTTCGCATGCATTTGAAGCTAAATCATGTATATCACAAGTATTTGAAGCTAAGCCATTTGTTTCGGATTGATTTGAAGCTAAGCCTTCTACTTCGCATTGATTTGATGCTAAATCATATGTTTCGCATGGATTTGAAACTAACTCGTTTGTTTCGTCTTCATTTGAAGCTGATTCATTTATATCGCAAGTATTTGAAGCTAAACAATTTGTTTCGCATGGATTTGAAGATAAGCCTCCTAATTCGCATTAATTTGAAGCTAACTCGATTGATTCGACTGCATTTGAATCTATATCAATTATATCGTAATTATCTGAAGATAAATCATTTGCTTCTCATATATTTGAAGCTAAGCCGTCTATTTCGCATTTATTTGAAGCTAAATCATATGTCTAGCATGGATTTGAAGCTAACTCGTTTTTTTCGCCTGTATTTGAAGATAAATCATGTATATCACAAGTATTTGAAGCTAAACCATTCGCTTCGCATGGATTTGAAGCAAAGCCTTCAACTCCGCATTGATTTGAAGATAAATCCTGTGTTTCGCTTGGATTTGAAGCTAACTCTTTTGTTTCGCCTGCATTCGAAGATAAGTCATGTATAGCACAAGTATTTGAAGCTAAACCATTTATTTCGCATGGATTTGAAGATAAGCCTCCTACTTCGCATTGATTTGAAGCTAACTCGATTGTTTCACCTGCATTTGAAGCTACATCACTTATATCGCAATTATCTGAAGATAAATCATTTGTGTCGCATGGATTTGAAGCTATGCCATCTACTTCGCATTGGTTTGAATCTAAATCATGTGTTTCGCATGGATTTGAAGCTATCTCTATTGTTTCGCCTGCATTTGAAGATAAATCATGTATATCACAAGTATTTGAAGCTAAACCGTTTGATTCGCACGGATTTAAAGCTATGCCTTCAAGTTCGCATTGACTTGAAGCTAAATCATGTGTTTCGCATGGATTTCAAGATAACTCTTTCGTTTCGCATGAAGTTGAACCTAAATCATGTATATCACAAGTATTTGATGCTAAACCATTTGTTTCGGATGTATTTGAAGATAAGTCTTCTACTTCGCATTCATTTAAATCTAAATCGTATGTATGGCATGGATTTGAAGCTAACACGTTTGTTTCGCATGCATTTGAAGCTAAATCATGTATATCACAAGTATTTGAAGCTAAGCCATTTGTTTCGGATTGATTTGAAGCTAAGCCTTCTACTTCGCATTGATTTGATGCTAAATCATATGTTTCGCATGGATTTGAAACTAACTTGTTTGTTTCGCAAGCAGTTGAAGCTAAATCATGTATATCACAAGTATTTGAAGATAAACCATTTGTTTCACATTTATTTGATGATAAGCCTTCTACGTCGCATTGATCTGAAGCTAAGCCTTCTATTTCGCATTGATTCGAAGCTAAATCATGTGAATCGCATGGATTTGGACATCACTCGTTTTTTTGGCATGCACTTGAAGCTAAATCATGTATATCATAAGTATTTGAAGCTAAACCATTTGTTTCGCATGGATTTGAAGATAAGGCTTTTACTTCGCATCGATTTGAAGCTAAACCATTTGTTTCGCATGGATTTGATGCTAAACCTTCTACTTGGCATTGATTTGAATCTAAATCATGTGTTTCGTATGGATTTGAAGCTAACTCGTTTGCTTCACATGCAGTCGAAGGTAAATTATATATATCACAAGTATTTGAAGCTACACCATTTGTATCTCAAGGATTTGAAGCTAAACCATGTGATTCGCAAGAATTTGAAGCTAAATCATGTGTTTCGCTTGGATTTGAAGCTAAATCGTCAGTTTCGCATGCAGTTGAAGCTAAATCATGTATATCACAAGTATTTGAAGATAAACCATTTGTTTCGCATGGATTTGAAGCTAAGCCGTCAACTTCGCATTGATTTGAATCTAAATCATGTGATTCGCTTGGATTTGATGCTAAATCGTTTGTTTCGCATGCAGTTGAAGCTAAATCATGTATATCACAAGTATTTCAAGCTAAACCATTTGATTCGCATGGATTAGAAACTATGCCTTCTATTTCACATTGATTTGAAACTGAATCATGTGTTTCGCTTGAATTTGAAGTTAACACGTCTGTTTCGCATGCAGTTGAAGTTAAATCATGTATATCGTAGGTATTTGAAGCTAAACCATTTGATTGGCATGGATTAGAAACTATGCCTTCTACTTCGCATTGATTTGAAACTGAATCGTGTGTTTCGCTTGAATTTGAAGTTAACACGTTTGTTTCGCATGCGGTTGAAGCTAAATCATGTATATCACAAGTATTTGAAGCTAAACCAATAGATTCGCATGGATTTGAAACTAATCCTTCTACTTCGCATTCATTTGAAGCTAAGCCATTTGTTTCGCATTGATTTGAATCTAAGCCTTCTACTTTGAAGCTTATTTTGAAGATAACTCGTTTATTGGCATGCAGTTGTAGCTAAATCATGTATATCGTAGGTATTTGAAGCTAAGCCATTTGTTTCGCATGGATTTGAAGTTAAGCCTTCTACTGCACATTGATTTGAATCTAAATCATGTGTTTCGTATGGATTTGAGGCTAACTCGTTTGCTTCACATGCAGTCGAAGGTAAATCATATATATCACAAGTATTTGAAGCTACACCATTTGTATCTCAAGGATTTGAAGCTAAACCATGTGATTCGCAAGAATTTGAAGCTAAATCATGTGTTTCGCTTGGATTTGAAGCTAAATCGTTTGTTTCGCATGCAGTTGAAGCTAAATCATGTATATCACAAGTATTTGAAGATAAACCATTTGTTTCGCATGGATTTGACGCTAAGCCGTCAACTTCGCATTGATTTGAATCTAAATCATGTGATTCGCTTGGATTTGATGCTAAATCGTATGTTTCGCATGCAGTTGAAGCTAAATCATGTATATCACAAGTATTCGAAGCTAAACCATTTGTATCGCATGGATTTGAAGCTAAGCCTTCTAGTGCGCATTGATTCGAAGCTAAATTGTGTGTTTTGCATGGATTTGAAGCTAACACGATTGTTTCGCCTTCCTTCTACTTCGCATTGATTTGAAGTTTGGATTTGAAGCTAGCTCGTTTGTTTCGCAATGCAGTTGATGCTAAATCATGTATATCACAAGAATTTGAAGCTAAACCATTTGTTTCGCATGGATTTGAAGCTAAGCCTTATACTTCGTATTGATTTGAAGCTAAATCATGTGTCACGCATGGATTTGATGCTAACTCGTTTGTTTCGCATGCAGTTGAATCTAAATCACTTTTATCACAAGTATCTGAAGTTAAACCATTTGTTTCGCATGGATTTGAAGCTAAGCTTTCTACTTCGCATTGATTTGATGCTAAATCATGTGTTTCGCATGGATTTCAAGATAACTCGTTTCTTTCGCATCCAGATGAAGCTAAATCATGTATATCACAAGTATTTGAACCAAACCATTTGTTTCGCATGCAGTTGAAGCTAAATCATGTATGTCACAAGTATTCGAAGCAAAACCATTTGTTTCGCATGGATTATGAAGCTAAGCCTTCTACTTCGCATTGATTTGAAGCTAAATTATGTGTTTTGCATGGATTTGAAGCTAACTCGTTTGTTTCGCATGCTGTTGAATCTAAATCATGTATATCACAAGTATTTCAAGCTAAACCATTTGATTCGCATGGATTAGAAACCATGCCTTCTATTTCACATTGATTTGAAGCTGAATCATGTGTTTCGCTTGAATTTGAAGTTAACACGTCTGTTTCGCATGCAGTTGAAGTTAAATCATGTATATCGTAGGTATTTGAAGCTAAATCATTTGATTGGCATGGATTTGAAGCTAAGCCTTCTATTTCGCATTGACTTGAAGCTGAATCATGTGTTTCGCATGGATTTGAAGCTAACTCGTTTGTTTCGCCTGCATTTGAAATAAATATCACTCATATTCGCAAGCATTTGAAGATCAATCATTCGTTTCGCATGGATTTGAAGCTAAGCTTTCTACTTCACCTTCATTTGGAGCCAAATCATGTGATTCGCATGGATTTGAAGCTATCTCGTTTGTTTTGCCTGCATTTGAAGCTATATCACTTATATTCGCAAGTATTTGTAACTAATTCATTCGTTTCGCATTGATTTGAAGCTAAGCCTCCTACTTCGCATGAATTTGTAGCTAAATAATGTGTTTCGCATTGATTTGAAGATAAATCATGTGTTTCGCTTGTATTTGAAGCTAACTCGATTGTTTCGCCTGCATTTGAAGCTATATCGCTTATATTCGCAAGTATTTGAAGCTCACTCATTCGTTTCGCATGAATTCGAAGACAAGCGTTCTATTTCGCATTGAATTGAAGCTAAGTCATGTGTTTCGCTTGGTTTTGAAGCCTACTCGTTTGTTTCGCCAGCATTTGAAGCTAATTCATATATATCACAAGTATTTGAAGCTGAACCACTTGTTTTGCACGAATATTTAGCAAAACCATGTGTTTCGAACGTATTTGAAGCTGAATTATGTTTCTCGCTTGCATTTGAAGCTAATTCGTTTGTTTCGCATGCAGTTGTCGCTAAATCATGTAAATCACAATTATTTGAAGCTAAACCATGTATTTCGCATGAATTTGAAGCTAAATCGTGTGTTACGCATGCATTTGAAGCTAACTCGTTTGTATCGCATGCTGTTGAAGCTCAATCATGTATATCACAAGTATTTGAAGCTAAACCATTTGTTTCGCTTTGGTTTTGAAGCTAAGCCTTCTATTTCGCATTGATTTGAAGATAAATCATGAGTTTCGCATGGATTTGAAGCTAACTCGTTTGTTTCGCATGCTGTTGAAGCTCAATCATGTATATCACAAGTATTTGAAGCTAAACCATTTGTTTCGCATGGATTCGAATATCAGCCTTCTATTTCGCAAGTATTTGAAGCTAAATCATTCGTTTCGCATGGATTTGAAGTTAAGCCTTCTACTTCGCATTGATTTGAATTATAAATCATGTGTTTCTCTTGGATTTGAAGTTAACTCGTTTGTTTCGCATGCAGTTGAAGCTCAATCATGTATATCACAAGTAATAGAAGCTAAACCATTTGTTTTGCATGAATATTAATTTAATCCATGTGTTTCGCATGAATTTGAAGCTAAATCATGTGTTTCGCATGGATTTGAAGCTACTCGTTTGTTTCGCATGCTGTTGCAGCTAAATCATGTATATCACATGAATTTGAAGATAACCATTTGTTTCGCATGGATTCGAAGATCAGCCTTCTACTTCGCATTGATTTGAAGATAAATCAAGCGTTTCGCTTGGATTTGAAGCTAACTCGTTTGTTTCGCATGCAGTTGAGGCTATATCATGTATATCACAATTATTTGAAGCTAAACCATTTGATTCCCATGGATTTGGAGCTAAGCCTTCTACTTCGCATTGATTTGGATCTAAATCATGTGTTTCGCATGGATTTAAAGCTAACACCTTTGTTTCGCGTGCAGTTGAAGCTAAATCATATATATCACAAGTATTTGAAGCTAAACCATTTGTTTCGCATTGGTTTTGAAGCTAAGCCTTTTATTTCGCATTGGTTTGAAGATAAATCATGAGTTTCGCATGGATTTGAAGCTAACTCGTTTGTTTCGCATGCTGTTGAAGCTCAATCATGTATATCACAAGTATTTGAAGCTAAACCATTTGTTTCGCATGGAATCGAATATCAGCCTTCTATTTCGCAAGTATTTGAAGCTAAATCATTCGTTTCGCATGGATTTGAAGTTAAGCCTTCTACTTCGCATTGATTTGAATTATAAATCATGTGTTTCTCTTGGATTTGAAGCTAACTCGTTTGTTTCGCATGCAGTTGAAGCTCAATCATGTATATCACAAGTATTAGAAGCTAAACCATTTGTTTCGCATGGATTCGAATATCAGCCTTCCATTTCGCAATGATTTGAAGCTATATCATGTGTTTCTTATGGATTTGAAGCTAACTCGTTTCTATCGCATGGATTTAAAGCTAACTCGTTTGTTTCACATGCTGTTGAAGCTAAATCTAGTATATCACAAGTATTAGAAGCTAAACCATTTGTTTCGCATGAATTCGAAAATCAGACTTCTATTTCGCATTGATTTGAAGCTAAATCGTGAGTTTCGCATGGATTTTAATCTAACTCTTTTGTTTCGCATGGATTTGAAGCTAACTCGTTTGTTTCGCATGCAGTTGAAGCTAAATCATGTATATCACATGTATTTGAAGCTAAACCATTTGTTTCGCATGGATTCGAAGATCAGCCTTCTACTTCGCATTGATTTGAAGCTAAATCAAGTGTTTCGCTTGGATTAGAAGCTAACTCGTTTGTTTGTCATGGATTTGAAGCTAACTCGTTTGTTTCGCATGGATTTGAAGCTAACTCGTTTGTTTCATTGTATATCACAAGTATTGGAAGCTGAACCATTTGTTTCGCATGGTATCGAAGATGATCCGCCTTCTTCGCATGAATTTGAAGCTAACTCGTTTGTTTCGCATACAGTTGAAGCTAAATCATGTATATCACAAGTAATAGAAGCTAAACCATTTGTTTTGCATGAATATTAATTTAATCCATGTGTTTCGCATGAATTTGAAGCTAAATCATGTGTTTCGCATGGATTTGAAGCTACTCGTTTGTTTCGCATGCTGTTGCAGCTAAATCATGTATATCACATGAATTTGAAGATAACCATTTGTTTCGCATGGATTCGAAGATCAGCCTTCTACTTCGCATTGATTTGAAGATAAATCAAGCGTTTCGCTTGGATTTGAAGCTAACTCGTTTGTTTCGCATGCAGTTGAGGTTATATCATGTATATCACAATTATTTGAAGCTAAACCATTTGATTCCCATGGATTTGGAGCTAAGCCTTCTACTTCGCATTGATTTGGATCTAAATCATGTGTTTCGCATGGATTTAAAGCTAACACCTTTGTTTCGCGTGCAGTTGAAGCTAAATCATATATATCACAAGTATTTGAAGCTAAACCATTTGTTTCTTATGGATTCGAAAATCAGCCTTTTATTTCGCAATGATTTGAAGCTAAATCATGTGTTTCTTATGGATTTGAAGCTAACTCGTTTCTATCGCATGGATTTAAAGCTAACTCGTTTGTTTCACATGCTGTTGAAGCTAAATCATGTATATCACATGTATTTGAAGCTAAACCATTTATTTCGCATGGATTCGAAGATCAGCCTTCTACTTCGCATTGATTTGAAGCTAAATCAAGTGTTTCGCTTGGATTTGAAGCTAACTCGTTTGTTTCTCATGGATTTGAAGCTAACTCGTTTGTTTCGCATGGATTTGAAGCTAACTCGTTTGTTTCGCATGCATTTGAAGCTAAATCATTGTATATCACAAGTATTGGAAGCTGAACCATTTGTTTCGCATGGTTTCGAAGATGATCCGCCTTCTTCGCATGAATTTGAAGCTAACTCGTTTGTTTCGCCTGCATGAGTTGATGCTAAATCATGTGTTTCGCTTGGATTTGAAGCTAACTCGTTTGTTTCGCATACAGTTGAAGCTAAATCATGTATATCACAAGTAATAGAAGCTAAACCATTTGTTTTGCATGAATATTAATTTAATCCATGTGTTTCGCATGAATTTGAAGCTAAATCATGTGTTTCGCATGGATTTGAAGCTACTCGTTTGTTTCGCATGCTGTTGCAGCTAAATCATGTATATCACAAGTATTTGAAGCTAAACCATTTGTTTCGCATGGATTCCAAAATCAGACTTCTATTTCGCATTGATTTGAAGCTAAATCGTGAGTTTCGCATGGATTTGAATCTAACTCTTTTGTTTCGCATGGATTTGAAGCTTACTCATTTGTTTCGCATGCAGTTGAAGCATAATCATGTATATCACAAGTACTTGAAGATAATCCATTTGATTCCCATGGATTTGAAGATAAGCCTTCCACTTCGCATTGAGTTGAAGCTAAATCATGTATTTCGCATGGATTTGAAGCTAACATGTTTATTTCGCATGCTGTTGAAGCTCAATCATGTATATCACAAGTATTTGAAGCTAAACCATTTGTTTCGCATGGAATCGAATATCAGCCTTCTATTTCGCAAGTATTTGAAGCTAAATCATTCGTTTCGCATGGATTTGAAGTTAAGCCTTCTACTTCGAATTGATTTGAATTATAAATCATGTGTTTCTCTTGGATTTGAAGCTAACTCGTTTGTTTCGCATGCAGTTGAAGCTCAATCATGTATATCACTAGTATTTGAAGCTAAACCATTTGTTTCGCATGGATTCGAAAATCTGCCTTCTATATCGCATTGATTTGAAGCTAAATCATGTGTTTCTCATGGATTTGAAGATATCTCGTTTGTTACGCAAGCAGTTGAAGCTAAATCATGTATATCACAAGTATTTGAAGCTAAATCATTCGTTTCGCATGGAGTTGAAGCTAAGGCTTCTACTTCGCATTGATTTGGACCTAAATCATATGTTTCTCATTGATTTAAAGCTCACGCGTTTGTTTCGCATGCAGTTGAAGCTAAATCATGTATATTACAAGTATTTGAAGATAAACCATTTGTTTCGCATGGATTTGACGCTAAGCCGTCAACTTCGCATTGATTTGAATCTAAATCATGTGATTCGCTTGGATTTGATGCTAAATCGTATGTTTCGCATGCAGTTGAAGCTAAATCATGTATATCACAAGTATTCGAAGCTAAACCATTTGTATCGCATGGATTTGAAGCTAAGCCTTCTAGTGCGCATTGATTCGAAGCTAAATTGTGTGTTTTGCATGGATTTGAAGCTAACACGATTGTTTCGCCTTCCTTCTACTTCGCATTGATTTGAAGTTTGGATTTGAAGCTAGCTCGTTTGTTTCGCAATGCAGTTGATGCTAAATCATGTATAAAACAAGTATTTGAAGCTAAACCATTTATTTCGCATGCATTTGAAGCTAAGTCTTCTACTCTGCATGAAATTGAAGCTAAATCATGTGTTTCGCTTGGATATGAAGCTAACTCGTTTGTTTCGCATGCAGTTGATGCTAAATCATGTATATCACAAGAATTTGAAGCTAAACCATTTGTTTCGCATGGATATGAAGCTAAGCCTTATACTTCGTATTGATTTGAAGCTAAATCATGTGTCACGCATGGATTTGATGCTAACTCGTTTGTTTCGCATGCAGTTGAATCTAAATCACTTTTATCACAAGTATCTGAAGTTAAAACATTTGTTTCGCATGGATTTGAAGCTAAGCTTTCTACTTCGCATTGATTTGATGCTAAATCATGTGTTTCGCATGGATTTCAAGATAACTCGTTTGTTTCGCATGCTGTTGAATCTAAATCATGTATATCACAAGTATTTCAAGCTAAACCATTTGATTCGCATGGATTAGAAACCATGCCTTCTATTTCACATTGATTTGAAACTGAATCATGTGTTTCGCTTGAATTTGAAGTTAACACGTCTGTTTCGCATGAAGTTGAAGTTAAATCATGTATATCGTAGGTATTTGAAGCTAAATCATTTGATTGGCATGGATTTGAAGCTAAGCCTTCTATTTCGCATTGACTTGAAGCTGAATCATGTGTTTCGCATGGATTTGAAGCTAACTCGTTTGTTTCGCCTGCATTTGAAATAAATATCACTCATATTCGCAAGCATTTGAAGATCAATCATTCGTTTCGCATGGATTTGAAGCTAAGCTTTCTACTTCACCTTCATTTGGAGCCAAATCATGTGATTCGCATGGATTTGAAGCTATCTCGTTTGTTTTGCCTGCATTTGAAGCTATATCACTTATATTCGCAAGTATTTGTAACTAATTCATTCGTTTCGCATTGATTTGAAGCTAAGCCTCCTACTTCGCATGAATTTGTAGCTAAATCATGTGTTTCGCATTGATTTGAAGATAAATCATGTGTTTCGCTTGTATTTGAAGCTAACTCGATTGTTTCGCCTGCATTTGAAGCTGTATCGCTTATATTCGCAAGTATTTGAAGCTCACTCATTCGTTTCGCATGGATTCGAAGACAAGCGTTCTATTTCGCATTGAATTGAAGCTAAGTCATGTGTCTCGCTTGGTTTTGAAGCCTACTCGTTTGTTTCGCCAGCATTTGAAGCTAATTCATATATATCACAAGTATTTGAAGCTGAACCACTTGTTTTGCACGAATATTTAGCAAAACCATGTGTTTCGAACGTATTTGAAGCTGAATTATGTTTTTCGCTTGCATTTGAAGCTAATTCGTTTGTTTCGCATGCAGTTGTCGCTAAATCATGTAAATCACAATTATTTGAAGCTAAACCATGTATTTCGCATGAATTTGAAGCCAAATCGTGTGTTACGCATGCATTTGAAGCTAACTCGTTTGTATCGCATGCTGTTGAAGCTCAATCATGTATATCACAAGTATTTGAAGATAAACCATTTGTTTCGCATGGATTCGAATATCAGCCTTCTATTTCGCAAGTATTTGAAGCTAAATCATTCGTTTCGCATGGATTTGAAGTTAAGCCTTCTACTTCGCATTGATTTGAATTGTAAATCATGTGTTTCTCTTGGATTTGAAGCTAACTCGTTTGTTTCGCATGCAGTTGAAGCTCAATCATGTATATCACAAGTATTAGAAGCTAAACCATTTGTTTCGCATGGATTCTAATATCAGCCTTCCATTTTGCAATGATTTGAAGCTATATCATGTGTTTCTTATGGATTTGAAGCTAACTCGTTTCTATCGCATGGATTTAAAGCTAACTCGTTTGTTTCACATGCTGTTGAAGCTAAATCTAGTATATCACAAGTATTTGAAGCTAAACCATTTGTTTCGCATGGATTCCAAAATCAGACTTCTATTTCGCATTGATTTGAAGCTAAATCGTGAGTTTCGCATGGATTTGAATCTAACTCTTTTGTTTCGTATGGATTTGAAGCTTACTCATTTGTTTCGCATGCAGTTGAAGCTCAATCATGTATATCACAAGTATTTGAAGCTAAACCATTTGTTTCGCTTTGGTTTTGAAGCTAAGCCTTCTATTTCGCATTGATTTGAAGATAAATCATGAGTTTCGCATGGATTTGAAGCTAACTCGTTTGTTTCGCATACAGTTGAAGCTAAATCATGTATATCACAAGTAATAGAAGCTAAACCATTTGTTTTGCATGAATATTAATTTAATCCATGTGTTTCGCATGAATTTGAAGCTAAATCATGTGTTTCGCATGGATTTGAAGCTACTCGTTTGTTTCGCATGCTGTTGCAGCTAAATCATGTATATCACAAGTATTTGAAGCTAAACCATTTGTTTCGCATGGATTCCAAAATCAGACTTCTATTTCGCATTGATTTGAAGCTAAATCGTGAGTTTCGCATGGATTTGAATCTAACTCTTTTGTTTCGCATGGATTTGAAGCTTACTCATTTGTTTCGCATGCAGTTGAAGCATAATCATGTATATCACAAGTACTTGAAGATAATCCATTTGATTCCCATGGATTTGAAGATAAGCCTTCCACTTCGCATTGAGTTGAAGCTAAATCATGTATTTCGCATGGATTTGAAGCTAACATGTTTATTTCGCATGCTGTTGAAGCTCAATCATGTATATCACAAGTATTTGAAGCTAAACCATTTGTTTCGCATGGAATCGAATATCAGCCTTCTATTTCGCAAGTATTTGAAGCTAAATCATTCGTTTCGCATGGATTTGAAGTTAAGCCTTCTACTTCGAATTGATTTGAATTATAAATCATGTGTTTCTCTTGGATTTGAAGCTAACTCGTTTGTTTCGCATGCAGTTGAAGCTCAATCATGTATATCACTGGTATTTGAAGCTAAACCATTTGTTTCGCATGGATTCGAAAATCTGCCTTCTATATCGCATTGATTTGAAGCTAAATCATGTGTTTCTCATGGATTTGAAGATATCTCGTTTGTTACGCAAGCAGTTGAAGCTAAATCATGTATATCACAAGTATTTGAAGCTAAATCATTCGTTTCGCATGGAGTTGAAGCTAAGGCTTCTACTTCGCATTGATTTGGACCTAAATCATATGTTTCTCATTGATTTAAACCTCACGCGTTTGTTTCGCATGCAGTTGAAGCTAAATCATGTATATTACAAGTATTTGAAGCTAAACCATTTGTTTCGCATGGATTCGAAAATCAGCCTTCAATTTCGCAATGATTTGAAGCTAAATCATGTGTTTCTCATGGATTTGAAGCTAACTCGTTTCTATCGCATTGATTTAAAGCTAACTCGATTGTTTCGCATGCTGTTGAGGCTAAATCTAGTATATCACAAGTATTTGAAGCTAAACCATTTGTTTCGTATGGATTCGTAAATCGGCCTTCTATTTCGCATTGATTTTAAAGTTAAATCATGTGTTTCGCATGGATTTAAAGATATCTCGTTTGTTACGCAAGCAGTTGAAGCTAAATCATGTATATCACAAGTATTTGAAGCTAAGCCTTCTATTTCGCATAGATTTGAAACTAACTCGTTTGTTTCGCCTGCATTTGAAGCTAAATCATGTATATCACAAGTATTTGAAGCTAAACCATTTGTTTCGCTAAGGATCTGAAGATAACCCTTCTACTTCGCATGAATTTGAAGCTAACTCGATTGTTTCGCCTGCATGTGTTGATACAAAATCATGTGTTTCGCTTGGATTTCAAGCTAACTCGATTGTTTCGCATGCAGTTGAAGCTAACTCAAGTATATCACAAGTATTTGAAGCTAAACCATTTGACTCGCATGGATTTGAAGCTAAGCCTTCTACTTCGCATTAATTTGAAGCTAAATCAAGTGTTTCTTTGGATTTGAAACAAACTCGTTTGTTTCGTATGTAGTTAAAGCTATATCACTTATGGTCGCAAGTATTTGAAGATAAATCATTCGTTTCACTTGGAGTTCGAGCTAAGCCTTCTACTTCGCATTGATTTGGAGCTAAATCATGTGTTTCGGATGGATTTAAAGCTATCACGTTTCTTTCGCATGCAGTTGAAGCTAAATCTAGTATATCACAAGTATTTGAAGCTAACCCATTTGTTTCGCATGGATTCGAAATTCAGCCTTCTATTTCGCATTGATTTGAATCTAAATCATGAGTTTGGCATGGATTCGAAAATCAGCCTTCCATTTCGCATTGATTTGAATCTAAATCATTAGTTTCGCATGGATTTGAAGCTAACTCGTTTGTTTCGTTTGGATTTGAAGCAAACTCGTTTGTTTCGCATGCAGTTGAAGCTATATCACTTATGTTCGCAAGTATTTGAAGCTAAATCATTCGTTTCGCATGGATTTGATGCTAAGCCTTCTACTTCGCATTGATTTGGACCTAAATCATATGTTGCTCATGGATTTGAAGCTAACACGTTTGTTTCGCATGCAGTTGAAGCTAAATCATGTATATCACAAGTATTTGAAGCTAAACCATTTGTTTCGTATGGATTCGAAAATCGGCCTTCTATTTCACATTGATTTGAATCTAAATCATGAGCTTCGCATGGATTTGAAGCTAACTCGTTTGTTTCGCATGGATTTGAAGCTACTCGTTTGTTTCGCATGCTGTTGCAGCTATATCATGTATATCACAAGTATTTGAAGCTAAATCACTTGTTTCGTATGGATTCGAAAATCGGACTTCTATTTCACATTGATTTGAATCTAAATCATGAGCTTCGCATGGATTTGAAGCTAACTCGTTTGTTTCGCATGGATTTGAAGCTACTCGTTTGTTTCGTATGCTGTTGCAGCTAAATCATGTATATCACAAGTATTTGAAACTAAACCATTTGTTTCGCATGGATTCGAAGATCAGCCTTATACCTCGCATTGATTTTAAAGTTAAATCATGTGTTTCGCATGGATTTAAAGATAACTCGTTTGTTACGCAAGCACTTGAATCTAAATCATGTATATCACAAGTATTTGAAGCTAAACCATTTGTTTCGCATGGATTCGAAAATCAGCCTTCTATTTCGCAATTATTTGAAGCTAAACCATTTGATTCGCATGGAGTTCAAGCTAAGCCTTCTACTTCGCATTGATTTGGAGCTAAATCATGTGTTTAGGATGGATTTAAAGCTATCACGTTTCTTTCGCATGCAGTTGAAGCTAAATCATGAATATCACTAGTATTTGAAGCTAAACCATTTGTTTTGCATGGATTCGAAAATCAGCCTTCTATATCGCATTGATTTGAAGCTAGATCATGTGTTTATCATGGATTTGAAGATATCTCTTTTCTATCGCATGGATTTAAAGCTAACTCGTTTGTTTCGCATGCTGTTGAAGCTAAATCTAGTATATCACAAGTATTTGAAGCTAACCCATTTGTTTCGCATGGATTCGAAAATCAGCCTTCTATTTCGCATTGATTTGAATCTAAATCATGAGTTTCGCATGGATTTGAAGCTAACTCGTTTGTTTCGCATGGATTTGAAGCTAACTCATTTGTTTCGCATGTTGTTGAGGCTAAATTTAGTATATCACAAGTATTTGAAGCTAAACCATTTGTTTCGTATGGATTCGAAAATCGGCCTTCTATTTCGCATTGATTTGAATCTAAATCATGAGCTTCGCATGGATTTGAAGCTAACTTGTTTGTTTCGCATCGATTTGAAGCTAACTCATTTGTTTCGCATGCTGTTGGGGCTAAATCTAGTATATCACAAGTGTTTGAAGCTAAACCATTTGTTTCGTATGGATTCGAAAATCGGCCTTCTATTTCGCATTGATTTGAATCTAAATCATGAGCTTCGCATGGATTTGAAGCTAACTCGTTTGTTTCTCATGGATTTGAAGATATCTCGTTTGTTACGCAAGCAGTTGAAGCTAAATCATGTATATCACAAGTATTTGAAGCTAAATCATTCGTTTCGCATGGAGTTGAAGCTAAGGCTTCTACTTCGCATTGATTTGGACCTAAATCATATGTTTCTCATTGATTTAAAGCTCACGCGTTTGTTTCGCATGCAGTTGAAGCTAAATCATGTATATTACAAGTATTTGAAGCTAAACCATTTGTTTCGCATGGATTCGAAAATCAGCCTTCAATTTCGCAATGATTTGAAGCTAAATCATGTGTTTCTCATGGATTTGAAGCTAACTCGTTTCTATCGCATGGATTTAAAGCTAACTCGATTGTTTCGCATGCTGTTGAGGCTAAATCTAGTATATCACAAGTATTTGAAGCTAAACCATTTGTTTCGTATGGATTCGTAAATCGGCCTTCTATTTCGCATTGATTTTAAAGTTAAATCATGTGTTTCGCATGGATTTAAAGATATCTCGTTTGTTACGCAAGCAGTTGAAGCTAAATCATGTATATCACAAGTATTTGAAGCTAAGCCTTCTATTTCGCATAGATTTGAAACTAACTCGTTTGTTTCGCCTGCATTTGAAGCTAAATCATGTATATCACAAGTATTTGAAGCTAAACCATTTGTTTCGCTAAGGATCTGAAGATAACCCTTCTACTTCGCATGAATTTGAAGCTAACTTGTTTGTTTCGCTTGCAATTGAATCAAAATCATGTATATCACAAGTATTTGGAGCTGAACCATTTGTTTCGCTAAGGATCTGAAGATAACGCTTCTACTTCGCATGAATTTGAAGCTAACTCGATTGTTTCGCCTGCATGTGTTGATACAAAATCATGTGTTTCGCTTGGATTTCAAGCTAACTCGATTGTTTCGCATGCAGTTGAAGCTAACTCAAGTATATCACAAGTATTTGAAGCTAAACCATTTGACTCGCATGGATTTGAAGCTAAGCCTTCTACTTCGCATTAATTTGAAGCTAAATCAAGTGTTTCTTTGGATTTGAAACAAACTCGTTTGTTTCGTATGTAGTTAAAGCTATATCACTTATGGTCGCAAGTATTTGAAGATAAATCATTCGTTTCACTTGGAGTTCGAGCTAAGCCTTCTACTTCGCATTGATTTGGAGCTAAATCATGTGTTTCGGATGGATTTAAAGCTATCACGTTTCTTTCGCATGCAGTTGAAGCTAAATCTAGTATATCACAAGTATTTGAAGCTAACCCATTTGTTTCGCATGGATTCGAAATTCAGCCTTCTATTTCGCATTGATTTGAATCTAAATCATGAGTTTGGCATGGATTCGAAAATCAGCCTTCCATTTCGCATTGATTTGAATCTAAATCATTAGTTTCGCATGGATTTGAAGCTAACTCGTTTGTTTCGTTTGGATTTGAAGCAAACTCGTTTGTTTCGCATGCAGTTGAAGCTATATCACTTATGTTCGCAAGTATTTGAAGCTAAATCATTCGTTTCGCATGGATTTGATGCTAAGCCTTCTACTTCGCATTGATTTGGACCTAAATCATATGTTGCTCATGGATTTGAAGCTAACACGTTTGTTTCGCATGCAGTTGAAGCTAAATCATGTATATCACAAGTATTTGAAGCTAAACCATTTGTTTCGTATGGATTCGAAAATCGGCCTTCTATTTCACATTGATTTGAATCTAAATCATGAGCTTCGCATGGATTTGAAGCTAACTCGTTTGTTTCGCATGGATTTGAAGCTACTCGTTTGTTTCGCATGCTGTTGCAGCTATATCATGTATATCACAAGTATTTGAAGCTAAACCACTTGTTTCGTATGGATTCGAAAATCGGACTTCTATTTCACATTGATTTGAATCTAAATCATGAGCTTCGCATGGATTTGAAGCTAACTCGTTTGTTTCGCATGGATTTGAAGCTACTCGTTTGTTTCGTATGCTGTTGCAGCTAAATCATGTATATCACAAGTATTTGAAACTAAACCATTTGTTTCGCATGGATTCGAAGATCAGCCTTATACCTCGCATTGATTTTAAAGTTAAATCATGTGTTTCGCATGGATTTAAAGATAACTCGTTTGTTACGCAAGCACTTGAATCTAAATCATGTATATCACAAGTATTTGAAGCTAAACCATTTGTTTCGCATGGATTCGAAAATCAGCCTTCTATTTCGCAATTATTTGAAGCTAAACCATTTGATTCGCATGGAGTTCAAGCTAAGCCTTCTACTTCGCATTGATTTGGAGCTAAATCATGTGTTTAGGATGGATTTAAAGCTATCACGTTTCTTTCGCATGCAGTTGAAGCTAAATCATGAATATCACTAGTATTTGAAGCTAAACCATTTGTTTTGCATGGATTCGAAAATCAGCCTTCTATATCGCATTGATTTGAAGCTAGATCATGTGTTTATCATGGATTTGAAGATATCTCTTTTCTATCGCATGGATTTAAAGCTAACTCGTTTGTTTCGCATGCTGTTGAAGCTAAATCTAGTATATCACAAGTATTTGAAGCTAACCCATTTGTTTCGCATGGATTCGAAAATCAGCCTTCTATTTCGCATTGATTTGAATCTAAATCATGAGTTTCGCATGGATTTGAAGCTAACTCGTTTGTTTCGCATGGATTTGAAGCTAACTCATTTGTTTCGCATGTTGTTGAGGCTAAATTTAGTATATCACAAGTATTTGAAGCTAAACCATTTGTTTCGTATGGATTCGAAAATCGGCCTTCTATTTCGCATTGATTTGAATCTAAATCATGAGCTTCGCATGGATTTGAAGCTAACTTGTTTGTTTCGCATCGATTTGAAGCTAACTCATTTGTTTCGCATGCTGTTGGGGCTAAATCTAGTATATCACAAGTGTTTGAAGCTAAACCATTTGTTTCGTATGGATTCGAAAATCGGCCTTCTATTTCGCATTGATTTGAATCTAAATCATGAGCTTCGCATGGATTTGAAGCTAACTCGTTTGTTTCTCATGGATTTGAAGATATCTCGTTTGTTACGCAAGCAGTTGAAGCTAAATCATGTATATCACAAGTATTTGAAGCTAAATCATTCGTTTCGCATGGAGTTGAAGCTAAGGCTTCTACTTCGCATTGATTTGGACCTAAATCATATGTTTCTCATTGATTTAAAGCTCACGCGTTTGTTTCGCATGCAGTTGAAGCTAAATCATGTATATTACAAGTATTTGAAGCTAAACCATTTGTTTCGCATGGATTCGAAAATCAGCCTTCAATTTCGCAATGATTTGAAGCTAAATCATGTGTTTCTCATGGATTTGAAGCTAACTCGTTTCTATCGCATGGATTTAAAGCTAACTCGTTTGTTTCACATGCTGTTGAAGCTAAATCTAGTATATCACAAGTATTTGAAGCTAAACCATTTGTTTCGCATGGATTCCAAAATCAGACTTCTATTTCGCATTGATTTGAAGCTAAATCGTGAGTTTCGCATGGATTTGAATCTAACTCTTTTGTTTCGTATGGATTTGAAGCATACTCATTTGTTTCGCATGCAGTTGAAGCTCAATCATGTATATCACAAGTATTTGAAGCTAAACCATTTGTTTCGCTTTGGATTTGAAGCTAAGCCTTCTATTTCGCATTGATTTGAAGATAAACCATGAGTTTCGCATGGATTTGAAGCTAACTCGTTTGTTTCGCATGCTGTTGAAGCTCAATCATGTATATCACATGTATTTGAAGCTAAACCATTTGTTTCGCATGCATTCGAATATCAGCCTTCTATTTCGCAAGTATTTGAAGCTAAATCATTCGTTTCGCATGGATTTGAAGTTAAGCCTTCTACTTCGCATTGATTTGAATTATAAATCATGTGTTTCTCTTGGATTTGAAGTTAACTCGTTTGTTTCGCATGCAGTTGAAGCTCAATCATGTATATCACAAGTATTAGAAGCTAAACCATTTGTTTCGCATGGATTCTAATATCAGCCTTCCATTTCGCAATGATTTGAAGCTATATCATGTGTTTCTTATGGATTTGAAGCTAACTCGTTTCTATCGCATGGATTTAAAGCTAACTCGTTTGTTTCACATGCTGTTGAAGCTAAATCTAGTATATCACAAGTATTTGAAGCTAAACCATTTGTTTCGCATGGATTCCAAAATCAGACTTCTATTTCGCATTGATTTGAAGCTAAATCGTGAGTTTCGCATGGATTTGAATCTAACTCTTTTGTTTCGCATGGATTTGAAGCTTACTCATTTGTTTCGCATGCAGTTGAAGCTCAATCATGTATATCACAAGTATTTGAAGCTAAACCATTTGTTTCGCATTGGTTTTGAAGCTAAGCCTTCTATTTCGCATGGAGTTGAAGCTAAATCATGTATTTCGCATGGATTTGAAGCTAACATGTTTATTTCGCATGCTGTTGAAGCTCAATCATGTATATCACAAGTATTTGAAGCTAAACCATTTGTTTCGCATGGTTTCGAATATCAGCCTTCTATTTCGCAAGTATTTGAAGCTAAATCATTCGTTTCGCATGGATTTGAAGTTAAGCCTTCTACTTCGCATTGATTTGAATTATAAATCATGTGTTTCTCTTGGATTTGAAGCTAACTCGTTTGTTTCGCATGCAGTTGAAGCTCAATCATGTATATCACAAGTATTTGAAGCTAAACCATTTGTTTCGCATTGGTTTTGAAGCTAAGCCTTCTATTTCGCATTGGTTTGAAGATAAATCATGAGTTTCGCATGGATTTGAAGCTAACTCGTTTGTTTCGCATGCTGTTGAAGCTCAATCACGTATATCACAAGTATTTGAAGCTAAACCATTTGTTTCGCATGGAATCGAATATCAGCCTTCTATTTCGCAAGTATTTGAAGCTAAATCATTCGTTTCGCATGGATTTGAAGTTAAGCCTTCTACTTCGCATTGATTTGAATTATAAATCATGTGTTTCTCTTGGATTTGAAGCTAACTCGTTTGTTTCGCATGCAGTTGAAGCTCAATCATGTATATCACAAGTATTAGAAGCTAAACCATTTGTTTCGCATGGATTCGAATATCAGCCTTCCATTTCGCAATGATTTGAAGCTATATCATGTGTTTCTTATGGATTTGAAGCTAACTCGTTTCTATCGCATGGATTTAAAGCTAACTCGTTTGTTTCACATGCTGTTGAAGCTAAATCTAGTATATCACAAGTATTAGAAGCTAAACCATTTGTTTCGCATGGATTCGAAAATCAGACTTCTATTTCGCATTGATTTGAAGCTAAATCGTGAGTTTCGCATGGATTTGAATCTAACTCTTTTGTTTCGCATGGATTTGAAGCTAACTCGTTTGTTTCGCATGCAGTTGAAGCTAAATCATGTATATCACATGTATTTGAAGCTAAACCATTTGTTTCGCATGGATTCGAAGATCAGCCTTCTACTTCGCATTGATTTGAAGCTAAATCAAGTGTTTCGCTTGGATTTGAAGCTAACTCGTTTGTTTGTCATGGATTTGAAGCTAACTCGTTTGTTTCGCATGGATTTGAAGCTAACTCGTTTGTTTCATTGTATATCACAAGTATTGGAAGCTGAACCATTTGTTTCGCATGGTATCGAAGATGATCCGCCTTCTTCGCATGAATTTGAAGCTAACTCGTTTGTTTCGCATACAGTTGAAGCTAAATCATGTATATCACAAGTAATAGAAGCTAAACCATTTGTTTTGCATGAATATTAATTTAATCCATGTGTTTCGCATGAATTTGAAGCTAAATCATGTGTTTCGCATGGATTTGAAGCTACTCGTTTGTTTCGCATGCTGTTGCAGCTAAATCATGTATATCACATGAATTTGAAGATAACCATTTGTTTCGCATGGATTCGAAGATCAGCCTTCTACTTCGCATTGATTTGAAGATAAATCAAGCGTTTCGCTTGGATTTGAAGCTAACTCGTTTGTTTCGCATGCAGTTGAGGCTATATCATGTATATCACAATTATTTGAAGCTAAACCATTTGATTCCCATGGATTTGGAGCTAAGCCTTCTACTTCGCATTGATTTGGATCTAAATCATGTGTTTCGCATGGATTTAAAGCTAACACCTTTGTTTCGCGTGCAGTTGAAGCTAAATCATATATATCACAAGTATTTGAAGCTAAACCACTTGTTTCTTATGGATTCGAAAATCAGCCTTTTATTTCGCAATGATTTGAAGCTAAATCATGTGTTTCTTATGGATTTGAAGCTAACTCGTTTCTATCGCATGGATTTAAAGCTAACTCGTTTGTTTCACATGCTGTTGAAGCTAAATCATGTATATCACATGTATTTGAAGCTAAACCATTTATTTCGCATGGATTCGAAGATCAGCCTTCTACTTCGCATTGATTTGAAGCTAAATCAAGTGTTTCGCTTGGATTTGAAGCTAACTCGTTTGTTTCTCATGGATTTGAAGCTAACTCGTTTGTTTCGCATGGATTTGAAGCTAACTCGTTTGTTTCGCATGCATTTGAAGCTAAATCATTGTATATCACAAGTATTGGAAGCTGAACCATTTGTTTCGCATGGTTTCGAAGATGATCCGCCTTCTTCGCATGAATTTGAAGCTAACTCGTTTGTTTCGCCTGCATGAGTTGATGCTAAATCATGTGTTTCGCTTGGATTTGAAGCTAACTCGTTTGTTTCGCATACAGTTGAAGCTAAATCATGTATATCACAAGTAATAGAAGCTAAACCATTTGTTTTGCATGAATATTAATTTAATCCATGTGTTTCGCATGAATTTGAAGCTAAATCATGTGTTTCGCATGGATTTGAAGCTACTCGTTTGTTTCGCATGCTGTTGCAGCTAAATCATGTATATCACAAGTATTTGAAGCTAAACCATTTGTTTCGCATGGATTCCAAAATCAGACTTCTATTTCGCATTGATTTGAAGCTAAATCGTGAGTTTCGCATGGATTTGAATCTAACTCTTTTGTTTCGCATGGATTTGAAGCTTACTCATTTGTTTCGCATGCAGTTGAAGCATAATCATGTATATCACAAGTACTTGAAGATAATCCATTTGATTCCCATGGATTTGAAGATAAGCCTTCCACTTCGCATTGAGTTGAAGCTAAATCATGTATTTCGCATGGATTTGAAGCTAACATGTTTATTTCGCATGCTGTTGAAGCTCAATCATGTATATCACAAGTATTTGAAGCTAAACCATTTGTTTCGCATGGAATCGAATTTCAGCCTTCTATTTCGCAAGTATTTGAAGCTAAATCATTCGTTTCGCATGGATTTGAAGTTAAGCCTTCTACTTCGAATTGATTTGAATTATAAATCATGTGTTTCTCTTGGATTTGAAGCTAACTCGTTTGTATCGCATGCAGTTGAAGCTAATTCATGTTTATCACAAGTATCTCATTCTAAACCATCTGTTTCGCTAGAATATGAAGCAATGAAGCTAAACCATGTGATTCGCATGAATTTAAAGCTAAATCATGTGTTTCGCATGGATTTGAAGCTAACTCGTTTGTTTAGCCTGCATTTGACGATATATCATGTATATCACAAGTATCTGAATCTAAACCATCTGTTTCGCAAGAATGTGAAGCTATGAACCTAAACCATTTGTTTTGCATGAATATTAAGCTAAACCATGTGTTTCGAACGTATTTGAAGCTGAATTATGTGTTTCGCTTGGATTTAAAGCTAATTCGTTTGTTTCGCATGCAATTGAAGCTAAATCATGTAAATCATAAGTATTTGAAGCTAAACCATGTGTTTCGCATGGATTTGAAGCTAACTCGTTTCTTCGCCTGCATTTGAAGGTAAATCATGTATATCACAAGTATCTGAAGTTAAACCATTTGTTTCGCATGGACTTGAAGCTAAGCCTTCTACTTCGCATTGATTTGAAGCTAAATCATGTGTTACGCTTGGATTTGAAGCTAACTCGCTTGTTTCGCCTGCATTTGAATCTATATCAGTTATATCGCTAGTATATGAAGCTAAATCATTTGTATCGCATGGATTTGATGCTAAGCCTTCTACTTCGCATTGATTTGAAGCTAAATCTTGTGTTTCTCTTGGATTTGAAGCTAACTCGTTTGTTTCGCATACAGCTGGAGGCAAGTCATGTATATCACAAGTATTTGAAGCTAAACCATTTGATTCGCATGGATTTGAATCTAAGCCTTCCACTTCGCCTTAATTTGGAGAAAAATCATGTGTTTCGCATGGATTTGATGCTAACTCGTTTGTTTCGCATGCAGTTGAAGCTAAATCATGTATAAACAAGTATTTGAAGCTAAACCAGTTGTATTGCAAGGATTTGAATCTAAGCCTCCTACTTCGCATGAATTTGAATCTAAAACATGTGTTTCGCTTGGATTTGAAGCAAACTTGTTTGTTTCGCATGCAATTAAAGCTAAATCATGTATATCACAAGTATTTGAAGCTATATCATTCGTTTCGCATGGATTTGAAGCTAAGCCTTCTACTTCGCATGAATTTGAATCTAAATCATGTGATTCGCTTGGATTTGATGCTAACTCGTATGTTTCGCATGCAGTTCATGCTAAATCATGTATAAAACAAGTATTTGAAGCTAAACCATTTGTGTCGCATGGATTTGAAGCTAAGCCTTCTAGTGCGCATTGATTCGAAGCTAAATCATGTGTTTTGCATGGATTTGAAGCTAACTCGATTGTTTCGCAATGCAGTTGATGCTAAATCATGTATAAAACAAGTATTTTAAGCTAAACCATTTGATTCGCATGGATTTGAAACTAAGCCTTCTACTTCGTACTGATTTGAAGCTAAATCACGTGTTTCGCTTGGTTTTGAAGCCTACTCGTTTGTTTCGCCTGCATTTGAAGCTAAATCATGTATATCACAAGTATTTGAAGCTGAACCATTTGTTTCGCATGGATTCGAAGATAAGCCTTCTACTTCGCATTGATTTGAAGATAAATCATGTGATTCGCATGGATTTGAAGCTAACTCGATAGTTTCGCCTGCATTTGAAGCTACGACTTCTACTCTGCATGAAATTGAAGCTAGATCATGTGTTTCGCTTGGATTTGAAGCTAACTCGTTTGTTTCGCATGCACTTGAAGCTAAATCATGTGTGTTGGGGCGTCACAGCGTCGTCAATAATAGCGATGAATTATGACGCTATAGATTTGTGGACTGTATAAAATAAAGAACCGGATTCTGCCTGCTATTTTGTATTTAGCCCCTGACTACAGTACACCCTTGGTCAGGATGTCTTGTTGCTACGACTTCTATCCGAACTCTAGTCTCTATCAGAGAATACCCTCGCTCGCAGCAGACCACCATCCCTCCAACGCACCCACATCACTCGCCGATTGGTCCTGCCCGATTTTGGCAATAGCCAATCAGCTGGTCCGTCTCAAAGCAGACGGCCGCAGGGCCCCGGCAAGGACAGGGAAGCTCCTCCAGGCATGACCGTCATAAAACAATGTCAGGCTGACCCTTCGGAACCTTTCCTGCTTTATGACTAGTCCCGGCCATCGGGACCGAAACGATTTCTCAAAAAACCTGGGCTCAAAAAACAGCCGGTTATGCACGTCCGTCTCATAAAGACATTAGAGCTGTGCACTAACATACCGACCACCTTGAACGGTTACGTTCGAAATTACTAAATTGATAGTGCACCGCTCAATTTACATTTGAAGAGGGCTGGTCTAGTTTGTCGTTGTAACGATTTATTGACAATACTACTGTCCTAACTTAACTCTAGTTACACTAATACGCATGTATACATAATGGGAATAAGTATTCACAAATTTCTGAGTGATTACAAGTTCTAACGGTGTTTGGGTGTATTATCTTATTCCGGGTCATCAATGGGAAGTGGGGACAATTTTTTAATGGCCCGCTGGTAGGTCCCCTGGGCCGTCTTGACAGTCGCGACTCTCACTATTTTGTCCCGGCCTGGACAAATGTCAATGATCCGTCCTAGTTTCCAGGTTAACGGAGGTGTGTTGTCTTCCCGGATGATCACCAATGTACCCTTCTTGTGCTGGGTGTCATTCGGGATATGCCATTTGTTTCTGGTGTGCAGCGTCTGTAAATATTCATTACTCCACCGATTCCAGAAGTGTTGTTTCACTCGCTGGATGTGTTGCCATGACGAAAGTTTGTTAACGGGTGTGTCTCGCAAATCGTACTCAGGGAGTTGCATTAACGAATCACCTATTAGGAAGTGACTGGGTGATAAAGCAGTAATATCGTTCGGATCTGAGGAGAGGGGAGTTAGGGGACAGGAATTCAATATGGCTTCTACTTCGATAATATAGGTGTTCAGTTGCTCGAATGTGAACAGCTCGTTTCCTATAGTTTTGTACAGATGTCCTTTAAAAGACTTTACGGCGGCCTCCCATAATCCACCAAAGTGTGGAGTCCGAGGCGGAGAGAAGTGCCAATTAATTCCCTGGTCCGATAAAAAACGATTAATTTTACTATTGTGCTCGTTGGAGCTGAGAAATCTTTGAACTTCTGTAATTTCGTTTTTGGCGCCGACGAAATTAGTGCCGTTGTCGGAGTAAATGTTCGTGGCCTTTCCTCTTCTGGCATAGAATCGCTTGAATGCTCCTAAGCAAGATTCAGTGGTAAGGTCCGATGTAAGTTCTAGATGAACGGCCTTGGTCACGAAGCATACAAAAATCGCTACATACGTCTTGATTTTGCAACGATTACTAACCTTTTTTTCCTTTATAAAAAATGGACCACAATAATCCACGCCTACGTTTTGAAACGGTCGTGCCCTGGTGACTCTGTTCTTGGGTAAGTCGCCCATTATATATTATATCGCCCATTATATATACTGGGACCTTTGGTTTTACTCTAAAACACCTTATACATTTGTGTATGACGATCTTTATGGCTCTCATTCCATCTATTGGCCAATAAATTTGTCGGACCGCATTAAGAGTTGCCTGTGTGCCTGCGTGCCAGTGACGTAGGTGCTCGCTTTCAATTATCAAATTTGTAATATGGTGCCTATGGGGTAATATCAATGGGTGTTTTTGACAGTAACTTAATGGGGCATGTCTTAGCCGACCTCCTACTCGTAGAAGCTTATCCTGATCGAGGAATGGATTTAAATTTAATATTCTGCTCCCTTTGGGCATAGCTGTTTTTCGTTCCAAACAGTTTATTTCTATCGGAAATGCCTCTAACTGGGCTTGTTTAATGATAACTAAATGCGCCTTGCGAATTTCTGTAGTTGATAAATTTCCCGTAAGTCTGTTTTTCGATCTACAATTGTGAATGAATCGTAGTGTGTAAGCTACAATTCTATTAAGTCGCGCAATGGAAGAGTATCGCGTTAACAGGTCATTCGTCCCTTCTCGTGCAAGGAACGTTATTGTGGTTTTTCGCTCGAGAATTTCTCTTTGCGGAATGTCCAATTGTGGCCAAAAGCATTCGTCTAGGGAGAGCCACGCAGGATCGTTTAGCCATACCTTATTATTCATAAATGTGGATGCCAATTGTCCGCGAGAAATATAATCTGCTGGATTATCACGTCCTGATACGTGCATCCAGTTACGTGGGTCCGAGTCTGTTTGAATTTCGCTGACTCTATTGGCTACAAAGGTTTTCAGCAAATGTGGAGCTGTCCTAATCCACTGCAACACAATAATTGAATCTGACCAAAACCTAATCGCGTCAAAAGTTATATTGGTCAACGCCTTCGCTACCTCCTTATTCAATCGCGTTAATAACCTAGCCGCGCAAAGCTCTAACCGCGGTAATGATAGGATTTTAAGAGGGGCTACTTTGGATTTTGCGCATAATAGAGAGACCCGTACCCTACCTGAGTGGTCTAGGGTACGAATGTATATGCAAGCGCCGTAGGCCCTTTCACTAGCATCGCAGTAGCCGTGGAGTTGTATTTCTCGTGAGGTTTCTAACATTACCCTCCGAGGGCACGAAAAATTGTCTAATTGAGCCAGTTCATTTCTGGTTTCTAACCACACCTTGGCTATATCCTGCGGAATTGGTTGATCCCAAGTGACTTTCGACTTCCAAATGTCTTGCATAATTATTTTTGCCCGTATAATCACGGGACCGAGAAGTCCAAGGGGGTCGAATAATTGCGCTATTTGAGATAAAACTATTCGCTTAGTGAGTCTAGTTTCGCTAAAGGAGTTTACCGCGTAAGTTACGGAATCACTGGATGGATTCCAGAAAACTCCCAGAGTTTTCTTTGTCTGACTGAGATCTAAGCATATCGCTTGTCGATCGTCATGGTCCTTTAAATCGCTAATCAACTTATGGTTATTTGAGGCCCATTGACGTAGATGGAAGCCCCCATTTCTAGCTAAATCAATCAACTCATTGCGTAAGTTGATTGCTTCATTGAAGGTAGATGCGCCGGTGAGCAAATCATCGACATAGAAATCTTCTTTAAAGGTTCGCGACGCATTCGGAAATCTGATCTGTTCATCTTCGGCTAGTTGCTGTAGACATCGTACCGCTAAAAAAGGAGCCGAAGCGGTTCCATACGTGACCTGTATTTAATTGGAACGTTTTGATTGACTCTTCCTTCGAATCGCGCCATAATATTTTTTGAAATTTCGCATCATCGGGATGCATTTTAATCTGCCTAAACATTTTTTCTATGTCTGCTGTCAGGACGAACATGTGAAAGCGAAATCGTAGTAAAATTGCCCATAAGTTATCTTGAATGGTGGGACCGACCAAAAGTGCGTCATTTAAGGATACGCCCGATGAGGATTTAGCCGAGGCATCGAAAACTACCCTGACCTTAGTAGTGAAGCTGCACTCCTTTATTACCGCGTGGTGCGGTAAGTAAAACTCCTTGCCATCTCGTGCATCACTGACTTCTGTCATGTGGCCTAATGCTAGATATTCTGACAGGAATTGTTTGTAATGTATAAGAAGATCAGGGTCTTTGCAGAATTTGCGTTCGAGTGAATAAAATCTCTTGAATATCGTTAAATGGCAAGCGCACGATATAGCGTCCATGTACATCGCGAACTGTATTTTCAACGAAGTGATTTTCACATGCCTGTTCTTCGCTAGATAAATTTTTGCGCTCTGCTATTTCTTCTATCTCCCAAAACTTTGTTAGCGCATTGTCTAAGGAGGATGCGTGCAGTGATCTTGAGGGTTTTCCCTTTGCTACTTGTTCTTGTTTGGTTGTAGCTCCCGTGACTATCCAACCTACTAATGTTTCTTGAATGATAATATTTTGTGCACAAAGTTTGATTCGTCCCAAACATAAAAGTGTGAAAAACAGTTGATTCCCGAGAATTGCATCTATTGGGCCCGGAATATTGAACTCAGGATCAGCTAACGTTATTTCGGTCGGAATATCAATTTCGGTACGTTTTACCTGGCGCGAAGGTAGCATTCCAGTGATGGAAGGAAGCGTCACTAAAGTTACCGTATCATTAAATTGGGTGGTGCGTGATTTAATTACGGCATTGACCAGATATTTGACGCGGGTCTCGACATTGGCAATTCCACCTACCGAAGAATCTATTTCCCGTTTTCTCAATTGTAACTTATCGGCCATTCTTTCGGTTATGAAATTTGTTTGTGAACCGCTGTCTAACAGCACACGACAATCGTGTTCACTCTTATCGCGAGTTACAAAGGTAACGATCGCTGTCCCTAATAATACTTCGTTGCGACTATTAACGGCAAAGGATCTCAAAGTTTGTGGCATGGATGATGGGGAGGTGGGTCTCTCAATCTCTGATTGACTATTAGTTTCCCTTTCCGCAATATGTAGAAGAGTATGATGTTTTTTACCACACTTTTTGCAGTTAGTGTATCTACAATAGGCGACTGTGTGGCCGCTCCGCAAGCAATTGATGCATAATTTTCCCCTTTTGATGATGTCTAAGCGATCTCCAGGGGTTACTTCTAAAAGTTTCGAACAGCTTGAAACAAAATGTTCTCCTTTGCAAATTTTGCACGCAATTCGCGAATTGGTGGTTACGAAAGTTTGCCCTAAATGGCGTTGTTTTTCGCGTGAACGCGTTACTATTTGGGTTTGCTGATTCGGGCGAGCAAAGCTATTGTCCCGTTCGTCTCCGCGCGCATGTTTATTTATAAATTCGACTAGCTGTCCAAATTGCGGCAACTCGTGATTTTCTAACGTGCGATCCCAAGCTCTGCGGGTATTCCTATCTAACTTGTTACTGATTAGATAAACTAAAAATGTGCTCCAATGTTGCGCAGTCTGTCCGGGGAATCTACCTTAACGTCTTGTAATTCCAACAAAGACTTTAAATGTGCATACACAATTTGCCGACGTTTGTTGCAACGCTTTTGTAATAATTCCCAAGCAACTATATAATTCTCCTCTGATGCAGTCAACGAGGTGATCACCGACGCTATTTCTCCACGTAAGGCGTTTTTAAGTAAGCGGAATTTCTGTACGGCCGGTAGATCTTCGTTCTGGTGGACCAGCGAATCAAATGTATCGCGAAAGCTGTTCCATTCTAATGGGTTGCCGTCGAATGGCCTAATTTGAATTTGTGGCAGTAAAGAGCTAGCTTGTGTCACCTTTATAGTATTTGGAGATTCTGTTGAATTCCTAATTGCGAGATTGGGTCTATGCGTGTTTCTCAATGAATTTTTGCGTAAATTTATTGAATTCATGATGGTAGCGTGATGCTTCTCAAAGGCGTCTCTCTCCGCGTCATGATCTGAGGAAACATCTTCGCCTTCTATCTCAAATTGTGTGTCCTCATACGCACTAAGAAGCTGATCTAATCTAGTGGTGAGGGTTTCGAGCGAGTTGAGCGTTGAACCTTCCGCAGTTTCAACGCGCGCTCCTAAACGCGTTACTTGCGACTTAATGGTAGCACGCTTCCTTTTCAAGTTTTTCAAAACTTGTGATTCATTACTTTCAGATGCCATTTTAATGGAAGTAGAATACGACAGGAAGGAAATTGGGAGTGGAAGATGATTCGTTTACTCACTCAATGATGATTTCAGGTTTCGTAGAAAGGAGCCCTGGTGTTGCTGTTCCGTCAACGAGGATGTCCGTGTCTGAACGGCAGCTTCGTGGTCTCCAAAATATCCAAAAGGCGTAGGTTGTGACGTTCTTGATGAAATCTCAACGATGATTTGAGATTTCCTAGAAACGAGCCTTGTTAGCGTAGTTGACTAATCGTAGACTTCTTGACCATGCGAGAGTTGTATCCTTCGGAGAGTCCCACTGTTCCGTCAACGAGGATGTCCGTGTCTGAACGGCAGCTTCGTGGTCTCCAAAATATCCAAGAGGCGTAGCTTGTAACGTGCTTGATGAAATCTTCCTCAAAGATCACCAGTTGAAAACAGAGGCCGAATACCAGCTTGAGAAAACCCAAGGACTAAAGTTTCGATCCGCAACTATCCGGCTCGAAGGACCAAATGTTGGGGCGTCATAGCGTCGTCAATAATAGCGACGAATTATGACGCTATAGATTTGTGGACTGTATAAAATAAAGAACCGGATTCTGCCTGCTATTTTGTATTTAGCCCCTGACTACAGTACACCCTTGGTCAGGATGTCTTGTTGCTACGACTTCTATCCGAACTCTAGTCTCTATCAGAGAATACCCTCGCTCGCAGCAGACCACCATCCCTCCAACGCACCCACATCACTCGCCGATTGGTCCTGCCCGATTTTGGCAATAGCCAATCAGCTGGTCCGTCTCAAAGCAGACGGCCGCAGGGCCCCGGCAAGGACAGGAAAGCTCCTCCAGGCATGACCGTCATAAAACAATGTCAGGCTGACCCTTCGGAACCTTTCCTGCTTTATGACTAGTCCCGGCCATCGGGACCGAAACGATTTCTCAAAAAACCTGGGCTCAAAAAACAGCCGGTTATGCACGTCCGTCTCATAAAGACATTAGAGCTGTGCACTAACAATTTGTATCAGAAGTATTTGAAGATAACCATTCGTTTCGCATTGATGTGAAGCTAAGCCTTCTACTTCGCATTGATTTGAAACTAAATCATGTATTTAGCATGGATTTGAATCTAACTCGATTGTTTCGCGTGCATTTGAAGCTATATCACATATATCGCAATTATCTGAAGATAAATGATTTGTTTCTCTTGTATTTGTAGCTAAGCCTACTACTTCACATTGATTTGAAGATACATCATGAGTTTCGCATGGATTTGAACCTCTCTCGTTTTTTTGGTATGCAGTTGAAGCTAAATCATGTATATCACAAGTATTTGAAGCAAAACCATTTGTTACGCATGGATTTGAAGATAAGCCTTTTACTTCGCATTGATTTGAAGCTAAACCATGTGTTTCGCATGGATTTGAAGCAAACTCGTTTGCTTCACATGCAGTCGAAGCTAAATCATATAAATCACAAGTATTTGAAGCTAAACCATTTGTATCGCAAGGATTTGAATCTAAACCATGTGATTCGCAAGAATTTGAAGCTAAATCATGTATTCGCTTCGATTTGAAGCCAACTCGTTTGTTTCGCCTGCAGTTGAAGCTAAATCATGTATATCACAATTATTTGAAGCTGAACCATTTGTTTCGCATGGATTTGAAGCTAAGCCTTCTACTGCGCATTGATTTGAAGCTAAATCATGTGTTTCGCTTGGATTTGAAGCTAACTCGTTTGTTTCGCATGCAGTTGAAGCTAAATCATGTATATCACAAGTATTTGAAGCTATACCATTCGTTTCGCATGGATTTGAAGCTAAGCCTTCTTCTTCGCATGAATTTGAATCTAAATCATGTGTTTCGCTTGGTTTTGAAGCCAACTCTTTTGATTCGCATGCAGTTGACGCTATATTACTTATATTCGCAAGTATTTGAAGATAAATCATTCGTTTCGCATGGATTTGAAGCTAAGCCTCCTACTTCGTATTGATTTGAAGCTAAATCATGTATTCGCTTGGATTTGAAGCCAACTCGTTTGTTTCGCCTGCAGTTGAAGCTAAATCATGTATATCACAATTATTTGAAGCTGAACCATTTGTTTCTCATGGATTTGAAGCTAAGCCTTCTACTTCGCATTTATTTGATGCTAAATCACGTGTTTCGCATTGATTTGAAGATAACTCGTTTGTTTTCCCTGCATTTGAACCAATATCACTTATATTCGCCCGTATTTGAAGATAAATCATTCGTTTCGCATGGATTTGAAGCTAAGCCTCCTACTTCGTATTGATTTGAAGCTAAATCATGTATTCGCTTGGATTTGAAGCCAACTCGTTTGTTTCGCCCTGCAGTTGAAGCTATATCACTTATATTCGCAAGTATTTGAAGCTAAACTATTCGTTTTGCATGGATATGAAGCTAAGCCTTCAACTTCGCATTGATTTGGAGCTAAATCATGTGTTTCGCTTTGGTTTGAAGATAACGCTTTTGATTCGCATGCAGTTGAATCAATATCACTTATATTCGCAAGTATTTGAAGATAAATCATTCGTTTCGGATGGATTTGAAGCTAAGCCTCCTACTTCGTATTGATTTAAAGCTAAATCATGTATTCGCTTGGATTTGAAGCCAACTCGTTTGTTTCGCCTGCAGTTGAAGCTAAATCATGTATATCACAATTATTTGAAGCTGAACCATTTGTTTCGCATGGATTTGAAGCTAAGCCTTCTACTTCGTATTTATTTGATGCTAAATCACGTGTTTCGCATTGATTTGAAGATAACTCGTTTGTTTAGCATGCAGATGTATCTATATCACTTATATTCGCAAGTATTTGAAGCCAAATAATTCGTTTCGCATGGATTTGAAGCTAAGCCTTCTACTTTGCATGAATTTGAAGCTAAATCATGTGTTTCGATTGGATTTGAAGCTAACTCGTTTGTTTCGCATGCAGTTGCAGCTATAACACTTATATTCGCAAGTATTTGCTGCCAAATCATTCGTTTCGCACGAATTTGAAACTAAGGCTTCTACTTCGCATTGATTTGAAGCTAAATCATGTGTTTCGCTTGGATTTGAAGCTAACTCATTTGTTTCGCATGCAGTTGAAGCTAAATCATGTATATCACAAGTATTTGAAGCTATACCATTCGTTTCGCATGGATTTGAAGCTAAGCCTTCTGCTTCGCATGAATTTGAATCTAAATCATGTGTTTCGCTTGGTTTTGAAGCAAACTCGTTTGTTTCGCATGCAGTTGAAGCTAAATCATGTATATCACAAGTATTTGATGCGAAACCATTCGCTTCGCATGGATTTGAAGCAAAGACTTCAACTTCGCATTGATTTGAAGATAAATCATGTGTTTCGCTTGGATTTGAAGCTAACACGTTCGTTTCGCATGCAGTTGAAGCTAAAACATGTACATCACAAGAATCTGAATCTAATCCATCTGTTTCTCAAGAATATGAAGCCACGAAGCTAATCCATGTGATTCGCATGAATTTGAAGCTAAATCATGTGTTTCGCATGGATTTGAAGCTAACTCGTTTGTATCGCCTGCATTTGGTGCTAAATCATGTATATCACAAGTATTTGAAGCAAAACCGTTTGATTCGTATGGTTTCGAATATATGCCTTCTACTTAGCATTGACTTGAAGCTAAATCATGTGTTTTGCATGGATTTGAAGCTAACTCGTTTCTTTCGCATGCACTTGAAGCTACATCATGTGTATCACAAGTATGTGAAGCTGAACCATTTTATTCGCATGGATTTGAAGCTAAGCCTCCTACTTCGTATTGATTTGAAGCTAAATCATGTATTCGCTTGGATTTGAAGCCAACTCGTTTGTTTCGCCTGCAGTTGAAGCTAAATCATGTATATCACAATTATTTGAAGCTGAACCATTTGTTTCTCATGGATTTGAAGCTAAGCCTTCTACTTCGCATTTATTTGATGCTAAATCACGTGTTTCGCATTGATTTGAAGATAACTCGTTTGTTTTCCCTGCATTTGAACCAATATCACTTATATTCGCCCGTATTTGAAGATAAATCGTTCGTTACGCATGGATTTGAAGCTAAGCCTCCTACTTCGTATTGATTTGAAGCTAAATCATGTATTCGCTTGGATTTGAAGCCAACTCGTTTGTTTCGCCTGCAGTTGAAGCTATATCATGTATATCACAGTTATTTGAAGCTGAACCATTTGTTTCGCATGGATTTGAAGCTAAGCCTTCTACTGCGCATTGATTTGAAGCTAAATCATGTGTTTCGCTTGCATTTGAAGCCAACTCGTTTGTTTCTCCTGCATTTGAACCAATATCACTTATAATCGCCAGTATTTGAAGATAAATCATTCGTTTCGCATGGATTTGAAGCTAAGCCTTCCACTTCGTATTGATTTGAAGCTAAATCATGTATTCGCTTGGATTTGAAGCCAACTCGTTTGTTTCGCCTGCAGTTGAAGCTAAATCATGTATATCACAAGTATTTGAAGCTAAACCATTTGTTTTGCATGGATTCGAAGACAAGACTTCTACTTTGCATTGATTTCAAGGTAAGTCATGTGTTTCACATGGATTTGAAACTAACTTGTTTGTTTCGCCTGCATTTGAAGCTAAATCATGTATATCACAAGTAGTTGAAGCTATACCATTTGTTTCGCATGGATTTTAAGATAAGCCTTCTACTTCGCATTGATTTGAAACTAAATCATGTACTTCGCTTGGATTTGAAGCTAACTTGTTTGTTTCGCATGCAGTTGATGCTAAATCATGTACATCACAAGTATTTGGAGCTGAACCATTTGATTCTCATGAATATTAAGCTAAACCATGTGTTTCGCATGAATATTAAGCTAAACCAAGTGTTTCGCATGAATTTGAAGATAAATCATGTGTTTCACATGGATTTGAAGCTGACTCGTTTGTTTCGACGGCATTTGAAGCTATATCACTTATATCGCAAGTATTTGAAGCTAAACCATTCGTTTCGTATGGATTTGAAGCGAAGCCATCTACTTCGCATTGATTTGAAGCAGAATCACGTGTTTCGCTTGGATTTGAAGATAACTCGTTTGTTTAGCATGCAGTTGAATCTATATCACTTATATTCGCAAGTATTTGAAGCCAAATAATTCGTTTCGCATGGATTTGAAGCTAAGCCTTCTACTTCGCATGTATTTGAAGCTAAATCATGTGTTTTGCATGGATTTGAAGCTAACTCGTTTCTTTCGCATGCACTTGAAGCTACATCATGTGTATCACAAGTATGTGAAGCTGAACCATTTTATTCGCATGGATTTGAAGCTAAGCCTTCTACTTCGCATTGATTTGAAGCTAAATCATGTGTTTCGCATGAATTTGAAGCCAGCTCGTTGGTTTCGCATGCAGTTGAAGCTAAATCATGTATATCACAAGTATGTGAAGCTAAACCATTTTATTCGCCTGGATTTGAAGCTAAACCTTCTACTTCGCATTGGTTTGAAGCTAAATCATGTATTCGCATGGATTTGAAGCCAACTCGTTTGATTCGCATGCAGTTGACGCTATATTACTTATATTCGCAAGTATTTGAAGATAAATCATTCGTTTCGCATGGATTTGAAGCTAAGCCTCCTACTTCGTATTGATTTGAAGCTAAATCATGTATTCGCTTGGATTTGAAGCCAACTCGTTTGTTTCGCCTGCAGTTGAAGCTATATCATGTATATCACAGTTATTTGAAGCTGAACCATTTGTTTCGCATGGATTTGAAGCTAAGCCTTCTACTGCGCATTGATTTGAAGCTAAATCATGTGTTTCGCTTGAATTTGAAGCTAACTCGTTTGTTTCTCCTGCATTTGAACCAATATCACATATATCGCAAGTATTTGAAGCTAAACCATTCGTTTCGCATGGATTTGAAGCTAAGCCATCTACTTCGCATTGATTTGAAGCAGAATCATGTGTTTCGCTTGGATTTGAAGATAACTCGTTTGTTTAGCATGCAGTTGAATCTATATCACTTATATTCGCAAGTATTTGAAGCCAAATAATTCGTTTCGCATGGATTTGAAGCTAAGCCTCCTACTTCGCATGTATTTGAAGCTAAATCATGTGTTTCGATTGGATTTGAAGCTAACTCGTTTGTTTCGCATGCAGTTGCAGCTATATCACTTATATTCGCAAGTATTTGCTGCCAAATCATTCGGTTCGCATGGATTTGAAGCTAAGCCTTCCACTTCGCATTGATTTGAAGATAAATCACGTTTATCGCATGGATTTGAAGCTGAATCATGTGTTTCGCTTGGATTTGAAGCTAACTCGTTTGTTTCGCATGCAGTTGAAGCTAACTCATGTATATCACAAGTATTTGAAGCTGAACCATTTGTTTCGCAAGAATTTGAAGATAAGCCTTCCGCTTCGCATTGATTTGATGCTAAATCATGTGTTTCGCATGGATTTGAAGCTAAATCATGTGTTTCGCTTCGATTTGAAGCTAACTCGTTTGTTTCGCGTGCAGTTGAATCTATATCACTTATATTCGCAAGTATATGAATCTAAATAATCTGTATCACATGGATTTGATGCTAATCCTTCTACTTCGCATTGATTTGAAGCTAAATCATGTGTTCCCTTTCTATTTGAAGTTAAGGCGTTTGTTTAGCATGAAGTTGAAGCTAAATCATGTATATCACAAGTAGTTGAAGCTAAACGATTTATTTCGCATGGATTCGAATATAAGCCTCCTACTTCGCATTGATTTGAAACTAAATCATGTGTTTCGCTTGGATATGAAGCTAACTCGTTAGTTTCGCATGCAGTTGAAGCTAAATCATGAATATCACAAGTATTTCAAGCTAAACCATTTGATTCGTATGGTTTCGAATATATGCCTTCTACTTAGCATTGACTTGAAGCTAAATCATGTGTTTTGCATGGATTTGAAGCTAACTCGTTTCTTTCGCATGCACTTGAAGCTACATCATGTGTATCACAAGTATGTGAAGCTGAACCATTTTATTCGCATGGATTTGAAGCTAAGCCTCCTACTTCGTATTGATTTGAAGCTAAATCATGTATTCGCTTGGATTTGAAGCCAACTCGTTTGTTTCGCCTGCAGTTGAAGCTAAATCATGTATATCACAATTATTTGAAGCTGAACCATTTGTTTCTCATGGATTTGAAGCTAAGCCTTCTACTTCGCATTTATTTGATGCTAAATCACGTGTTTCGCATTGATTTGAAGATAACTCGTTTGTTTTCCCTGCATTTGAACCAATATCACTTATATTCGCCCGTATTTGAAGATAAATCGTTCGTTACGCATGGATTTGAAGCTAAGCCTCCTACTTCGTATTGATTTGAAGCTAAATCATGTATTCGCTTGGATTTGAAGCCAACTCGTTTGTTTCGCCTGCAGTTGAAGCTATATCATGTATATCACAGTTATTTGAAGCTGAACCATTTGTTTCGCATGGATTTGAAGCTAAGCCTTCTACTGCGCATTGATTTGAAGCTAAATCATGTGTTTCGCTTGCATTTGAAGCCAACTCGTTTGTTTCTCCTGCATTTGAACCAATATCACTTATAATCGCCAGTATTTGAAGATAAATCATTCGTTTCGCATGGATTTGAAGCTAAGCCTTCTACTTCGTATTGATTTGAAGCTAAATCATGTATTCGCTTGGATTTGAAGCCAACTCGTTTGTTTCGCCTGCAGTTGAAGCTAAATCATGTATATCACAAGTATTTGAAGCTAAACCATTTGTTTTGCATGGATTCGAAGACAAGACTTCTACTTTGCATTGATTTCAAGGTAAGTCATGTGTTTCACATGGATTTGAAACTAACTTGTTTGTTTCGCCTGCATTTGAAGCTAAATCATGTATATCACAAGTAGTTGAAGCTATACCATTTGTTTCGCATGGATTTTAAGATAAGCCTTCTACTTCGCATTGATTTGAAACTAAATCATGTACTTCGCTTGGATTTGAAGCTAACTTGTTTGTTTCGCATGCAGTTGATGCTAAATCATGTACATCACAAGTATTTGGAGCTGAACCATTTGATTCTCATGAATATTAAGCTAAACCATGTGTTTCGCATGAATATTAAGCTAAACCAAGTGTTTCGCATGAATTTGAAGATAAATCATGTGTTTCACATGGATTTGAAGCTGACTCGTTTGTTTCGACGGCATTTGAAGCTATATCACTTATATCGCAAGTATTTGAAGCTAAACCATTCGTTTCGTATGGATTTGAAGCGAAGCCATCTACTTCGCATTGATTTGAAGCAGAATCACGTGTTTCGCTTGGATTTGAAGATAACTCGTTTGTTTAGCATGCAGTTGAATCTATATCACTTATATTCGCAAGTATTTGAAGCCAAATAATTCGTTTCGCATGGATTTGAAGCTAAGCCTTCTACTTCGCATGTATTTGAAGCTAAATCATGTGTTTTGCATGGATTTGAAGCTAACTCGTTTCTTTCGCATGCACTTGAAGCTACATCATGTGTATCACAAGTATGTGAAGCTGAACCATTTTATTCGCATGGATTTGAAGCTAAGCCTTCTACTTCGCATTGATTTGAAGCTAAATCATGTGTTTCGCATGAATTTGAAGCCAGCTCGTTGGTTTCGCATGCAGTTGAAGCTAAATCATGTATATCACAAGTATGTGAAGCTAAACCATTTTATTCGCCTGGATTTGAAGCTAAACCTTCTACTTCGCATTGGTTTGAAGCTAAATCATGTATTCGCATGGATTTGAAGCCAACTCGTTTGATTCGCATGCAGTTGACGCTATATTACTTATATTCGCAAGTATTTGAAGATAAATCATTCGTTTCGCATGGATTTGAAGCTAAGCCTCCTACTTCGTATTGATTTGAAGCTAAATCATGTATTCGCTTGGATTTGAAGCCAACTCGTTTGTTTCGCCTGCAGTTGAAGCTATATCATGTATATCACAGTTATTTGAAGCTGAACCATTTGTTTCGCATGGATTTGAAGCTAAGCCTTCTACTGCGCATTGATTTGAAGCTAAATCATGTGTTTCGCTTGAATTTGAAGCTAACTCGTTTGTTTCTCCTGCATTTGAACCAATATCACATATATCGCAAGTATTTGAAGCTAAACCATTCGTTTCGCATGGATTTGAAGCTAAGCCATCTACTTCGCATTGATTTGAAGCAGAATCATGTGTTTCGCTTGGATTTGAAGATAACTCGTTTGTTTAGCATGCAGTTGAATCTATATCACTTATATTCGCAAGTATTTGAAGCCAAATAATTCGTTTCGCATGGATTTGAAGCTAAGCCTCCTACTTCGCATGTATTTGAAGCTAAATCATGTGTTTCGATTGGATTTGAAGCTAACTCGTTTGTTTCGCATGCAGTTGCAGCTATATCACTTATATTCGCAAGTATTTGCTGCCAAATCATTCGGTTCGCATGGATTTGAAGCTAAGCCTTCCACTTCGCATTGATTTGAAGATAAATCACGTTTATCGCATGGATTTGAAGCTGAATCATGTGTTTCGCTTGGATTTGAAGCTAACTCGTTTGTTTCGCATGCAGTTGAAGCTAACTCATGTATATCACAAGTATTTGAAGCTGAACCATTTGTTTCGCAAGAATTTGAAGATAAGCCTTCCGCTTCGCATTGATTTGATGCTAAATCATGTGTTTCGCATGGATTTGAAGCTAAATCATGTGTTTCGCTTCGATTTGAAGCTAACTCGTTTGTTTCGCGTGCAGTTGAATCTATATCACTTATATTCGCAAGTATATGAATCTAAATAATCTGTATCACATGGATTTGATGCTAATCCTTCTACTTCGCATTGATTTGAAGCTAAATCATGTGTTCCCTTTCTATTTGAAGTTAAGGCGTTTGTTTAGCATGAAGTTGAAGCTAAATCATGTATATCACAAGTAGTTGAAGCTAAACGATTTATTTCGCATGGATTCGAATATAAGCCTCCTACTTCGCATTGATTTGAAACTAAATCATGTGTTTCGCTTGGATATGAAGCTAACTCGTTAGTTTCGCATGCAGTTGAAGCTAAATCATGAATATCACAAGTATTTCAAGCTAAACCATTTGATTCGTATGGTTTCGAATATATGCCTTCTACTTAGCATTGACTTGAAGCTAAATCATGTGTTTTGCATGGATTTGAAGCTAACTCGTTTCTTTCGCATGCACTTGAAGCTACATCATGTGTATCACAAGTATGTGAAGCTGAACCATTTTATTCGCATGGATTTGAAGCTAAGCCTCCTACTTCGTATTGATTTGAAGCTAAATCATGTATTCGCTTGGATTTGAAGCCAACTCGTTTGTTTCGCCTGCAGTTGAAGCTAAATCATGTATATCACAATTATTTGAAGCTGAACCATTTGTTTCTCATGGATTTGAAGCTAAGCCTTCTACTTCGCATTTATTTGATGCTAAATCACGTGTTTCGCATTGATTTGAAGATAACTCGTTTGTTTTCCCTGCATTTGAACCAATATCACTTATATTCGCCCGTATTTGAAGATAAATCGTTCGTTACGCATGGATTTGAAGCTAAGCCTCCTACTTCGTATTGATTTGAAGCTAAATCATGTATTCGCTTGGATTTGAAGCCAACTCGTTTGTTTCGCCTGCAGTTGAAGCTATATCATGTATATCACAGTTATTTGAAGCTGAACCATTTGTTTCGCATGGATTTGAAGCTAAGCCTTCTACTGCGCATTGATTTGAAGCTAAATCATGTGTTTCGCTTGCATTTGAAGCCAACTCGTTTGTTTCTCCTGCATTTGAACCAATATCACTTATAATCGCCAGTATTTGAAGATAAATCATTCGTTTCGCATGGATTTGAAGCTAAGCCTTCTACTTCGTATTGATTTGAAGCTAAATCATGTATTCGCTTGGATTTGAAGCCAACTCGTTTGTTTCGCCTGCAGTTGAAGCTAAATCATGTATATCACAAGTATTTGAAGCTAAACCATTTGTTTTGCATGGATTCGAAGACAAGACTTCTACTTTGCATTGATTTCAAGGTAAGTCATGTGTTTCACATGGATTTGAAACTAACTTGTTTGTTTCGCCTGCATTTGAAGCTAAATCATGTATATCACAAGTAGTTGAAGCTATACCATTTGTTTCGCATGGATTTTAAGATAAGCCTTCTACTTCGCATTGATTTGAAACTAAATCATGTACTTCGCTTGGATTTGAAGCTAACTTGTTTGTTTCGCATGCAGTTGATGCTAAATCATGTACATCACAAGTATTTGGAGCTGAACCATTTGATTCTCATGAATATTAAGCTAAACCATGTGTTTCGCATGAATATTAAGCTAAACCAAGTGTTTCGCATGAATTTGAAGATAAATCATGTGTTTCACATGGATTTGAAGCTGACTCGTTTGTTTCGACGGCATTTGAAGCTATATCACTTATATCGCAAGTATTTGAAGCTAAACCATTCGTTTCGTATGGATTTGAAGCGAAGCCATCTACTTCGCATTGATTTGATGCAGAATCATGTGTTTCGCTTGGATTTGAAGATAACTCGTTTGTTTAGCATGCAGTTGAATCTATATCACTTATATTCGCAAGTATTTGAAGCCAAATAATTCGTTTCGCATGGATTTGAAGCTAAGCCTTCTACTTCGCATGTATTTGAAGCTAAATCATGTGTTTTGCATGGATTTGAAGCTAACTCGTTTCTTTCGCATGCACTTGAAGCTACATCATGTGTATCACAAGTATGTGAAGCTGAACCATTTTATTCGCATGGATTTGAAGCTAAGCCTTCTACTTCGCATTGATTTGAAGCTAAATCATGTGTTTCGCATGAATTTGAAGCCAGCTCGTTGGTTTCGCATGCAGTTGAAGCTAAATCATGTATATCACAAGTATGTGAAGCTAAACCATTTTATTCGCCTGGATTTGAAGCTAAACCTTCTACTTCGCATTGGTTTGAAGCTAAATCATGTATTCGCATGGATTTGAAGCCAACTCGTTTGATTCGCATGCAGTTGACGCTATATTACTTATATTCGCAAGTATTTGAAGATAAATCATTCGTTTCGCATGGATTTGAAGCTAAGCCTCCTACTTCGTATTGATTTGAAGCTAAATCATGTATTCGCTTGGATTTGAAGCCAACTCGTTTGTTTCGCCTGCAGTTGAAGCTATATCATGTATATCACAGTTATTTGAAGCTGAACCATTTGTTTTGCATGGATTTGAAGCTAACTCGATTGTTTCGCCTTCCTTCTGCTTCGCATTGATTTGAAGTGTGGATTTGAAGCTAACTCGTTTGTTTCGCAATGCAGTTGATGCTAAATCATGTTTAAAACAAGTATTTTAAGCTAAACCATTTGATTCGCATGGATTTGAAACTAAGCCTTCTACTTCGTACTGATTTGAAGCTAAATCACGTGTTTCGCTTGGTTTTGAAGCCTACTCGTTTGTTTCGCCTGCAATTAAAGCTAAATCATGTATATCACAAGTATTTGAAGCTATATCATTCGTTTCGCATGGATTTGAAGCTAAGCCTTCTACTTCGCATGAATTTGAATCTAAATCATGTGATTCGCTTGGATTTGATGCTAACTCGTATGTTTCGCATGCAGTTCATGCTAAATCATGTATAAAACAAGTATTTGAAGCTAAACCATTTGTGTCGCATGGATTTGAAGCTAAGCCTTCTAGTGCGCATTGATTCGAAGCTAAATCACGTGTTTTGCATGGATTTGAAGCTAACTCGATTGTTTCGCCTTCCTTCTGCTTCGCATTGATTTGAAGTGTGGATTTGAAGCTAACTCGTTTGTTTCGCAATGCAGTTGATGCTAAATCATGTATAAAACAAGTATTTTAAGCTAAACCATTTGATTCGCATGGATTTGAAACTAAGCCTTCTACTTCGTACTGATTTGAAGCTAAATCACGTGTTTCGCTTGGTTTTGAAGCCTACTCGTTTGTTTCGCCTGCATTTGAAGCTAATTCATGTACATCACAAGTATTTGAAGCTGAACCATTTGTTTTGCATGAATATTAAGCAAAACCATGTGTTTCGAACGTATTTGAAGCTGAATTATGTGTTTCGCTTGGATTTGAAGCTAATTCGTTTGTTTCGCATGCATTTGAAGGTATATCACTTATATCGCAATTATCTGAAGACAAATCATTTGTTTCTCATGTATTTGAAGTTAAGGCTTCCACTGCGCATTTATTTGAAGCTAAATCATGTGTTTCGCTTGAATTTGAAGTTAACTTGTTTGTTTCTCATGCAGTTGAATTTAAATCATGTATATCACAAGTGGTTGAAGCTAAACCATGTGTTTCGCATGAATTTGAAGTTAAACCATGTGTTTCGCATTGATTTGAAGCTAACTCGTTTTCTTCGCCTGCATTTGAAGATAAATCATGTGTATCACAAGTATTTGAAGCTAAACCATTTGTTTCGCATGGATTCGAAAATAAGACTTCTACTTCGCATTGATTTGAAGCCACATCGTGTGCTTCGAATGGAGTTGAAGCTAACTCGTTTGTTTCCCCTGCTTTTGAAGCTAAATCATGTATATCACAAGTATTTGAAGCTGAACCATTTGTTTCGCATGGATTCGAAGATAAGCCTTCTACTTCGCATTGATTTGAAGATAAATCATGTGTTTCGCATGGATTTGAAACTAATTCGTTTGTTTCGCCTACATTTGAAGCTAAATCATGTATATCACGAGTATTTGAAGCTAGGCCATTTGTTTCGCATGATTTCGAATATTATCCTTCTACTTCGCATTGATTTGAAGCTAAATCATGTGATTCGCGTGGATTTGAAGCTAATTCGTTTGTTTCGCATGCACTTGAAGCTATATCACTTATGTTCGCAAGTGTTTGAATCCAAACCATTCGTTTCGCATGGATTTAAAGCTAGGCCGTCTACTTCGCATTGATTTGAAGCTAAATCGTGTGATTCGCATGGATTTGAAGCTAACTCGATAGTTTCGCCTGCATTTGAAGCTACGACTTCTACTCTGCATGAAATTGAAGCTAAATCATGTGTTTCGCTTGGATTTGAAGCTAACTCGTTTGTTTCGATGCAGTTGAGCTAAATCATGTATGTCACAAGTATTTGAAGCTAATCCATTTGATTCGCATGGATTTGGAGCTAAGCCTTCCACTTCGCATTGATTTGAAGCTAAACCATTTGTTTCGCTTGGATTTGAAGCTAACTCGATTGTTTCGCATTCCTCCTACTTCGCATTGATTTGAAGTTTGGATTAGAAGCTAACTCGAATGTTTCGCTATGCAGTTTATGCTAAATCACGTATAAAACATGTATTTGAAGCTAAACCATTTATTTCGCATGTGTTTGAAGCTAAGACTTATACTTTGCATGAAGTTGTAGCGAAATCATGTGTTTCGCTTGGATTTGAAGCTAACTCGTTAGTTTCGCATGCAGTTGAAGCTCAATCATGTATATCACAAGTATATGAAGCTAAACCATTTGTTTCGCATGGATTTGAAGCTAAGCCTTCTACTTCGCATTGATTTGATGCTACATCATGTGTTTCGCATGGATTTGAAGCTAAATCATGTGTTTCGCTTGGATTTGAAGCTAACTCGTTTGTTTCGCATGCAGTTGTATCTAAATCATGTTTATCACAAGTATTTGAAGCTAAATAATTTGTGTCGCATGGATTTGAAGCTAAGCCTTCTACTTCGCATTGATTTGATGCAAAGTCATGTTTTACGCTTGGATGTGAATATCACTCGTTGGTTTCGCATGCAGTTGAAGCAAAATCATGTATATCGCAGGTATTTGAAGCTAAACCATTTGTTTCGCATAGATTCGAAGATAAGCCTTCTTCTTCGCATTGATTTGAAGCTGAAACATGTGTTTCATTTGAATTTGAAACTAAGACGTCTGTTTCACATGCAGTTGTAGCTAAATCATGTATAAAGCAAGAATTTGAAGCTAAACTTTTCGTTTCGCATAGATTTGAATCTAAATCGTGTTTTTCGCATGGATTTGAAGCGAAATCATGTGTTTCGCATGGATTTGAAGCTAACTCGTTAGTTTCGCATGCAGTTGAAGCTATATCGCTTACATCCGCAAGTATTTGAAGCCAAATCATTCGTTTCGCATAAATTGGAAACAAAGGCTACTACTTCGCATTGATTTGAAGCTAAATCATGTGTTTCGCTTGGATTTGAAGCTAACTCGTTTGTTTCGCATGCAGTTGAAGCTATATCGCTTACATCCGCAAGTATTTGAAGCCAAATCATTCCTTTCGCATAAATTTGAAGCAAAGGCTACTACTTCGCATTGATTTGAAGCTAAATCATGTGTTTCGCTTGGATTTGAAGCTAACTCGTTTGTTTCGCATGCAGTTGAAGCTAAATTATGTATATCACAAGTATTTGAAGCTAAACCATTTGTATCGCAAGAATTTGTAGCTAAGCCTTCTACTTCGCATTGATTTGAAGCTAAATCAAGTGTTTCGTTTGGATTTGAAGCAAACACATTTGTTTCTCATGCAGTTGAAGCTATATCACTAATGTTCGCAAGTATTTGAAGCTAAATCATTCGTATCTCACGGAGTTGAAGCTAAGCCTTCTACTTCGCATTGATTTGAAGCTAAATCATGTCTTACGCTTGGATTTGAAGCTCACTCCTTTGTTTCTCCTGCATTTGAAGCTATATCACTTATATCGCAAGTATTTGAAGTTAAATCATTTGTGTTGCATGGATTTGATGCTAAGCCTTCTACTTCGCTTTGATTTGAAGCTAAACCATGTGTTTCGCATGGATTTGAAACTAACTCGTTTGTTTCGCATGCACTTGAAGCTAAATTATGTGTTTCACAAGTATCTGAATCTAAACAATCTGTTTCGCATGAATATTCAGCTAAACCATGTGTTTCGCATGAATTTGAAGATAAATCATTTGTTTCTCATTGTGTTTGAAGCTAAGCCTTCTACTTCGCATTGATTCGAAGCTAAATCATGTGTATTGCATGGATTTGAAACTAACTCGTTTGATTCGCATGCAGTTGAAGCTAAATCATGTATATCACAAGTATCTGGATCTAATCCATCTGTTTCGCAAGAATATGAAGCTATGAAGCTAATCCATGTGATTCGCATGAATTTGAAGCTAAATCATGTGTTTCTCTTGGATTTGAAGCTAACTTGTTTGTTTCGCAAGCAGTTGAAGCTAAATCATGTTTATCACAAGTATCTGAATCTAAACCATCTGTTTCGCAAGAATATGAAGCTAAACCATGTGTTTCGCATGAATTTGAAGCTAAATGATGTGTTTCGCTTGGTTTTGAAGCTAACTCTTTTGTTTCGCCTGCATTTGAAGATAAATCATGTATAGCACAAGTATTTGAAGCTAAACCATTTGTTTCGCATGGATTTGAAGCTAACTCGTTTGTTTCGCATGGATTTGAAGCTAAGCCTTATACTTCGTATTGATTTGAAGCTAAATCATGTGTTACGCATGGATTTGATGCTAACTCGTTTGTTTAGCATGCAGTTGAAGCTAAATCATGTATATCATAAGTATTTGGAGCTAAACCATTTGTTTTGCATTGGTTTGAAACTAAGCCTTCTACTTCGTATTGATTTAAACCTAAATGATTTGTTACGCATGGATTTGATGCTAACTCGTTTGTTTCGCATGCAGTTAAAGATATATCGCTTATACTCGAAAGTATTTGTAACTAAATCATTTGTTTCGCATGGATTTGAAGCAAAGCCTTCTACATCGGATTGATTTGAAGCTAAATCATGAGGTACGCTTGGATTTGAAGCTCACGCTTTTGTTTCTCCTGCATTTGAAGCTATATCACTTATATCGCAAGTATTTGAAGCTAAATCATACGTGTCGCATGGATATGATGCTACGCCTTCTACTTCGCAATGATTTGAAGGAAAGTCATGTGTTACGCTTGGATTTGATGCTCTCTCGATTGTTTCGCATGCAGTTGAATTTAAATCACTTTTATCACAGCTATCTGAATCTAAACCATCTGTTTCGCATGGTTTCGAAGATAAGCCTACTACTTCGCATTGATTTGAAGCTAAATCATGTGATTCGCATGGATTTGAAGCTAAGCCTTCTACTTCGCATTCATTTGAAACTAAATCATGTGTTTCGCTTGGATTTGAAGTTAAGGCGTTTGTTTCGCATGCAGTTGAAGCTAAATCATGTATACGACAAGTATTTGAAGCTAAACCAATCGTTTCGCATGGATTTGAAGCTAAGCCATCTACTTCGCATTGATTTGAAGCTAAATCATGTGTTTCGCTGGGATTTGAAGCTAACTCGTTTGTATCGCATGCAGTTGAAGCTAATTCATGTTTATCACAAGTATCTGATTCTAAACCATCTGTTTCGCTAGAATATGAAGCAATGAAGCTAAACCATGTGATTCGCATGAATTTAAAGCTAAATCATGTGTTTCGCATGGATTTGAAGCTAACTCGTTTGTTTAGCCTGCATTTGACGATATATCATGTATATCACAAGTATCTGAATCTAAACCATCTGTTTCGCAAGAATGTGAAGCTATGAACCTAAACCATTTGTTTTGCATGAATATTAAGCTAAACCATGTGTTTCGAACGTATTTGAAGCTGAATTATGTGTTTCGCTTGGATTTAAAGCTAATTCGTTTGTTTCGCATGCAATTGAAGCTAAATCATGTAAATCATAAGTATTTGAAGCTAAACCATGTGTTTCGCATGGATTTGAAGCTAACTCGTTTCTTCGCCTGCATTTGAAGGTAAATCATGTATATCACAAGTATCTGAAGTTAAACCATTTGTTTCGCATGGACTTGAAGCTAAGCCTTCTACTTCGCATTGATTTGAAGCTAAATCATGTGTTACGCTTGGATTTGAAGCTAACTCGCTTGTTTCGCCTGCATTTGAATCTATATCAGTTATATCGCTAGTATATGAAGCTAAATCATTTGTATCGCATGGATTTGATGCTAAGCCTTCTACTTCGCATTGATTTGAAGCTAAATCTTGTGTTTCTCTTGGATTTGAAGCTAACTCGTTTATTTCGCATACAGCTGGAGCCAAGTCATGTATATCACAAGTATTTGAAGCTAAACCATTTGATTCGCATGGATTTGAATCTAAGCCTTCCACTTCGCCTTAATTTGGAGAAAAATCATGTGTTTCGCATGGATTTGATGCTAACTCGTTTGTTTCGCATGCAGTTGAAGCTAAATCATGTATAAACAAGTATTTGAAGCTAAACCATTTGTATCGCAAGGATTTGAATCTAAGCCTCCTACTTCGCATGAATTTGAATCTAAAACATGTGTTTCGCTTGGATTTGAAGCAAACTTGTTTGTTTCGCATGCAATTAAAGCTAAATCATGTATATCACAAGTATTTGAAGCTATATCATTCGTTTCGCATGGATTTGAAGCTAAGCCTTCTACTTCGCATGAATTTTTAATCTAAATCATGTGATTCGCTTGGATTTGATGCTAACTCGTATGTTTCGCATGCAGTTCATGCTAAATCATGTATAAAACAAGTATTTGAAGCTAAACCATTTGTGTCGCATGGATTTGAAGCTAAGCCTTCTAGTGCGCATTGATTCGAAGCTAAATCATGTGTTTTGCATGGATTTGAAGCTAACTCGATTGTTTCGCCTTCCTTCTGCTTCGCATTGATTTGAAGTGTGGATTTGAAGCTAACTCGTTTGTTTCGCAATGCAGTTGATGCTAAATCATGTTTAAAACAAGTATTTTAAGCTAAACCATTTGATTCGCATGGATTTGAAACTAAGCCTTCTACTTCGTACTGATTTGAAGCTAAATCACGTGTTTCGCTTGGTTTTGAAGCCTACTCGTTTGTTTCGCCTGCAATTAAAGCTAAATCATGTATATCACAAGTATTTGAAGCTATATCATTCGTTTCGCATGGATTTGAAGCTAAGCCTTCTACTTCGCATGAATTTGAATCTAAATCATGTGATTCGCTTGGATTTGATGCTAACTCGTATGTTTCGCATGCAGTTCATGCTAAATCATGTATAAAACAAGTATTTGAAGCTAAACCATTTGTGTCGCATGGATTTGAAGCTAAGCCTTCTAGTGCGCATTGATTCGAAGCTAAATCACGTGTTTTGCATGGATTTGAAGCTAACTCGATTGTTTCGCCTTCCTTCTGCTTCGCATTGATTTGAAGTGTGGATTTGAAGCTAACTCGTTTGTTTCGCATGCAGTTGAAGCTAAATTATGTATATCACAAGTATTTGAAGCTAAACCATTTGTATCACAAGAATTTGTAGCTAAGCCTTCTACTTCGCATTGATTTGAAGCTAAATCAAGTGTTTCGTTTGGATTTGAAGCAAACACATTTGTTTCTCATGCAGTTGAAGCTATATCACTAATGTTCGCAAGTATTTGAAGCTAAATCATTCGTATCTCACGGAGTTGAAGCTAAGCCTTCTACTTCGCATTGATTTGAAGCTAAATCATGTCTTACGCTTGGATTTGAAGCTCACTCCTTTGTTTCTCCTGCATTTGAAGCTATATCACTTATATCGCAAGTATTTGAAGTTAAATCATTTGTGTTGCATGGATTTGATGCTAAGCCTTCTACTTCGCTTTGATTTGAAGCTAAACCATGTGTTTCGCATGGATTTGAAACTAACTCGTTTGTTTCGCATGCACTTGAAGCTAAATTATGTGTTTCACAAGTATCTGAATCTAAACAATCTGTTTCGCATGAATATTCAGCTAAACCATGTGTTTCGCATGAATTTGAAGATAAATCATTTGTTTCTCATTGTGTTTGAAGCTAAGCCTTCTACTTCGCATTGATTCGAAGCTAAATCATGTGTATTGCATGGATTTGAAACTAACTCGTTTGATTCGCATGCAGTTGAAGCTAAATCATGTATATCACAAGTATCTGGATCTAATCCATCTGTTTCGCAAGAATATGAAGCTATGAAGCTAATCCATGTGATTCGCATGAATTTGAAGCTAAATCATATGTTTCGCATGGATTTGAAGCTCAATCTTGTTTATCAAAAGTATTTGAAGCTAAAGCATTTGTTTCGCATGGATTTGAAGCTAAGCCTTCTACTTGACATTGATTTGAAGTTAAATCATGTGTTTCTCTTGGATTTGAAGCTAACTTGTTTGTTTCGCAAGCAGTTGAAGCTAAATCATGTTTATCACAAGTATCTGAATCTAAACCATCTGTTTCGCAAGAATATGAAGCTAAACCATGTGTTTCGCATGAATTTGAAGCTAAATGATGTGTTTCGCTTGGTTTTGAAGCTAACTATTTTGTTTCGCCTGCATTTGAAGATAAATCATGTATAGCACAAGTATTTGAAGCTAAACCATTTGTTTCGCATGGATTTGAAGATACGCCTTCTACTTTGCATTGATTTGAAGCTTACTCGATTGTTCCGCCTGCATTTGAAGCTATATCACTTATATCGCAATTATCTGAAGATAAATTATTTGTTTCTCATGTAATTGAAGATAAGTCTTCCACTTCGCATTGATTTGAACCTAAATAATGTGTTTCGCTTGGATTTGAAGGTAAAGCGTTTGTTTCGCATGCAGTTGAAGCTAAAACATGTTTATCACAAGTATTTGAAGCTAAACCATTTGTTTCGCATGAATTTGAAGTTAATCCTTCTACTTCGCATTGATTCGAAGCTAAATCATGTGAATCGCATGGATTTGAAGCTAACTCGTTTGTTTCGCCTGCATTTGAAGCTAAGCCTTCTACTTCGCATTGATTTGAAGCTAAGTCTTCTACTTCGCATTGATTTGAAGCTAAATCATGTGTTTCGCTAGGATTTGAAGTGAACTCGTTTGTTTCGCATGCAGTTGAAGCTAAATCATGTATATCACAAGTATTTGAAGCTAAACCATTCGTTTCGCATATATTTGAATCTAAGCCTTCTACTTCGCATGAATTTGAATCTAAATCATGTGTTCCGCTTGGATTTGAAGCTAACTCGTTTGTTTCGCATCCAGTTGAAGCTAAATCATGTATATCACAAGTATTTGAAGCTAAACCGTTTGTTTCGCATGGATTCGAAAATCAGCCTTCTATTTCGCACTGATTCGAAGCTAAATCTTGCGTTTCACATGGAATTGAAACTATCTCGTTTGTTTCGCATGGATTTGAAGCTAACTCGTTTGTTTCGCCTGCATTTGAAGCTAAATCATGTAAATCACAAGTATTTGAAGCTATACCTTTTCTTTCGCATGTATTTGAAGATAAGCCTTCTAATTCGCATTGATTTGAAACTAAATCATGTGTTTCGCTAGAAATTGATGATAATTCGTTTGTTTCGATGCAGTAGAGCTAAATCATGTATATCATAAGTATTTGAAGCTATAGCATTTGTTTCGCATGGTTTTGAAGCTAAGCCTTCTACTTCGCATTGATTTGAAACTAAATCATGTGTTTCGCTTGGATTTGAAGCTAATTCGTTTGTTTCGCATGCAGGTGAAGATAAATCATGTAAATCACAAGTATTTGAAGCTAAACCATTTGATTCGCATGGATTTGGAGCTAAGCCTTCCACTTCGCATTGATTTGAAGCTAAATCATGTGTTTCGCATGGATTTAAAGCTAACTCGTTTGTATCGCATGCATTTGAAGCTAAATCATGTGTATCACGAGTGTTTGAAGCTAAACCCTTTGTTTCGCATTGATGTGAAGCTAAGCCTTCTACTTCGCATTGATTTGGAGGTAAATCATGTGTTTCGCATGGATTTGAAGATAACTCGTTTGTTTCGCATGCAGTTGAAGCTATATCACATATATTCGCAAGCATTGAAAGCCATATCATTCGTTTCGCATGGATTTGAAGATTAGCCTTCTACTTCGCATTGATTTGAAGTTAAATCATGTGTTTCGCATGTATTTGAAGCTAAATCATGTGATTCGCTTGGATTTGAAGCTAACTCGTTTGTTTCGCATGCAGTTGTATCTAAATCATGTTTATCACAAGTATTTGAAGCTAAATAATTTGTGTCGCATGGATTTGAAGCTAAACCTTCTACTTCGCATTGATTTGAAGCAAAGTCATGTTTTACACTTGGATGTGAAGATCACTCGTTGGTTTCGCATGCAGTTGAAGCAAAATCATGTATATCGCAGGTATTTGAAGCTAAACCATTTGTTTCGCATAGATTCGAAGATAAGCCTTCTTCTTCGCATTGATTTGAAGCTGAAACATGTGTTTCATTTGAATTTGAAACTAAGACGTCTGTTTCACATGCAGTTGTAGCTAAATCATGTATAAAGCAAGAATTTGAAGCTAAACTTTTCGTTTCGCATGGATTTGAAGATAAATCGTGTTTTTCGCATGGATTTGAAGCGAAATCATGTGATTCGCATGGATTTGAAGCTAACTCGTTTGTTTCGCTTGCATGTGAAGCTAAATCATGTATATCACAAGAATTTGAAGCTAAACCATTTGTTTCGCATGGATTTGAAGCTAAGCCTTCTCCTTCGCATTGATTTGAAGCTAAATCATGTGTTTCGCTTGGATTTGAAGCTAACTCGTTTGTTTCGCATGCAGTTGAAGCTAAATTATGTATATCACAAGTATTTGAAGCTAAACCATTTGTATCGCAAGAATTTGTAGCTAAGCCTTCTACTTCGCATTGATTTGAAGCTAAATCATGTGTTTCGCTTGGATTTGGTGCTAACTCGTTTGTTTCGCATGCAGTTGAAGCTAAATCATGTTTGTCAACAGTATTTGAAGCTGAAGCATTTGTTTCGCATGGATTTGAAGCTAAGCCTTCTACTTCGCATTGATTTGAAGTTAAATCATGTGTTTCTCTTGGATTTGAAGCTAACTCGTTTGTTTCGCATGCAGTTGAAGCTAAATCATGTACATCAAAAGTTTTTTAAGCTAAACCATTTGTTTCTCATGTATTTGTAGCTAAGCCTTCCACTTCGCATGGATTTGAAGCTAACTCGATTGTTTCACCTGCATTTGAAGCTATATCACTTATATCGTAATTATCTGAAGATAAATCATTTGTTTCTCATGTATTTGAAGATAAGCCTTGTACTGCGCATTGATTCGAAGCTTAATCATGTGAATCGCATGGATTTGAAGCTAACTCGTTTGTTTCGCTTGCATTTGAATCTAAGTCTTCTACTTCGCATTGATTTGAAGCTAAGTCTTCTACATCGCATTGATTTGAAGGTAAATCATGTGTTTCGCTTGGATTTGAAGCTAACTCGTTTGTTTCGCCTGCATTTGAAGCTGAATCATGTATATCACAAGTACTTGAAGCTAAACCATTTGTTTCGCATGGATTTGAAGATAAGCCCCCTACTTCGCATTAATTTGAAGCTAACTCGATTGATTCGACTGCATTTGAATCTATATCACTTTTATCGCAATTATCTGAAGATAAATCATTTGCTTCTCATGTATTTGAAGCTAAGCCGTCTATTTCGCATTTATTTGAAGCTAAATCATATGTTTCGCATGGATTTGAAGCTAACTCGTTTTTTTCGCCTGTATTTGAAGATAAATCATGTATATCACAAGTATTTGAAGCTAACTCGATTGTTTCACCTGCATTTGAAACTATATCACTTATATCGTAATTATCTGAAGATAAATCATTTGTTTCTCATGTATTTGAAGATAAGCCTTGTACTGCGCATTGATTCGAAACTTAATCATGTGAATCGCATGGATTTGAAGCTAACTCGTTTGTTTCGCCTGCATTTGAAGCTGAATCATGTATATCACAAGTACTTGAAGCTAAACCATTTGTTTCGCATGAATTTGAAGCAAAGCCTTCTACTTCGCCTTGATTTGAATCTAAATCATGTGTTTCGATTGGTTTTGAAGTTAACTCGTTTTTTTCTCCTGTATTTGAAGATAAATCATGTATATCACAAGTATTTGAAGCTCAACCGTTTGATTCGCATGGATTTGAAGCGAACCCTTCTACTTCGCATTGATTTGCAGCTAAATCATGTGTTTCGCTTGGTTTTGAAGCTAACTCGATTGTTTCGCATGCAGTTGAGGCTAAATCATGTATAGCACAAGTATTTGAAGGTAAACCATTTGTTTCGCATGTATTTGAAGATAAGCCTTGTACTGCGCATTGATTCGAAGCTTAATCATGTGAATCGCATGGATTTGAAGCTAACTCGTTTGTTTCGCTTGCATTTGAAGCTAAGCCTTCTACTTCGCATTGATTTGAAGCTAAGTCTTCTACTTCGCATTGATTTGAAGGTAAATCATGTGTTTCGCTTGGATTTGAAGCAAACTTGTTTGTTTCGCAAGCAGATGAAGCTGAATCATGTTTATCACAAGTATCTGAATCTAAACCATCTGTTTCGCAAGAACATGAAGCTATGAAGCTAAACCATGTGTTTCGCATGAATTTGCAACTAATCATGTGTTTCGCTTGGTTTTGAAGCTAACTCGTTTGTTTCGCATGCAGTTGAAGCTAAATCATGTTTGTCAAAAGTATTTGAAGCTGAAGCATTTGTTTCGCATGGATTTGAAGCTAAGCCTTCTACTTCGCATTGATTTGAAGTTAAATCATGTGTTTCTCTTGGATTTGAAGCTAACTCGTTTGTTTCGCATGCAGTTGAAGCTAAATCATGTACATCGCAAGTTTTTTAAGCTAAACCATTTGTTTCTCATATATTTGAAGCTAAGCCTTCCACTTCGCATGGATTTGAAGCTAACTCGATTGTTTCACCTGCATTTGAAGCTATATCACTTATATCGTAATTATCTGAAGATAAATCATTTGTTTCTCATGTATTTGAAGATAAGCCTTGTACTGCACATTGATTCGAAGCTTAATCATGTGAATCGCATGGATTTGAAGCTAACTCGTTTGTTTCGTTTGTAGTTGAAGCTAAATCATGTTTACCACAAGTATCTGAATATAAACCATCTGTGTCGCATGACTATTGAGCTAAACCATGGGTTTCGCTTGAATTTGAAGCTAAATCATGTGTTTCGCATTGATTTGAAGCTAACTCGTTTGTTTCGCCTGCATTTGAAGCTGAATCATGTATATCACAAGTACTTGAAGCTAAACCATTTGTTTCGCATGTATTTGAAGATATGCCTTGTACTGCGCATTGATTCGAAGCTTAATCATGTGAATCGCATGGATTTGAAACTAACTCGTTTGTTTCGCTTGCATTTGAAGCTAAGCCTTCTACTTCGCATTGATTTGAAGCTAAGTCTTCTACATCGCATTGATTTGAAGGTAAATCATGTGTTTCGCTTGGTTTTGAAGCTAACACGATTGTTTCGCATGCAGTTGAAGCTAAATCATGTATATCACAAGTATTTGAAGCTAAACCATTTGTTTCGCATGGATTTGAAGCTGAATCATGTATATCACAAGTACTTGAAGCTAAACCATTTGTTTCGCATGGATTTGAAGATAAGCCTCCTACTTCTCATTAATTTGAAGCTAACTCGATTGATTCGACTGCATTTGAATCTATATCACTTTTATCGCAATTATCTGAAGATAAATCATTTGCTTCTCATGTATTTGAAGCTAAGCCGTCTATTTCGCATTTATTTGAAGCTAAATCATATGTTTCGCATGGATTTGAAGCTAACTCGTTTTTTTCGCCTGTATTTGAAGATAAATCATGTATATCACAAGTATTTGAAGCTAACTCGATTGTTTCACCTGCATTTGAAACTATATCACTTATATCGTAATTATCTGAAGATAAATCATTTGTTTCTCATGTATTTGAAGATAAGCCTTGTACTGCGCATTGATTCGAAACTTAATCATGTGAATCGCATGGATTTGAAGCTAACTCGTTTGTTTCGCCTGCATTTGAAGCTGAATCATGTATATCACAAGTACTTGAAGCTAAACCATATGTTTCGCATGAATTTGAAGCTAAGCCTTCTACTTCGCCTTGATTTGAATCTAAATCATGTGTTTCGATTGGTTTTGAAGTTAACTCGTTTGTTTCGCATGCAGTTGAAGCTAAATCATGTATATCACAAGTATTTGAAGCTAAACCATTTGTTTCGCATGGATTTGAAGATAAGCCCCCTACTTCGCATTAATTTGAAGCTAACTCGATTGATTCGACTGCATTTGAATCTATATCACTTATGTCGCAATTATCTGAAGATAAATCATTTGCTTCTCTTGTATTTGAAGCTAAGCCGTCTATTTCGCATTTATTTGAAGCTAAATCATATGTTTCGCATAGATTTGAAGCTAACTCGATTGTTTCACCTGCATTTGAAGCTATATCACTTATATCGTAATTATCTGAAGATAAATCATTTGTTTCTCATGTATTTGAAGATAAGCCTTGTACTGCACATTGATTCGAAGCTTAATCATGTGAATCGCATGGATTTGAAGCTAACTCGTTTGTTTCGCTTGCATTTGAAGCTGAATCATGTATATCACAAGTACTTGAAGCTAAACCATTTGTTTCGCATGTATTTGAAGATAAGCCTTGTACTGCGCATTGATTCGAAGCTTAATCATGTGAATCGCATGGATTTGAAGCTAACTCGTTTGTTTCGCTTGCATTTGAAGCTAAGCCTTCTACTTCGCATTGATTTGAAGCTAAGTCTTCTACTTCGCATTGATTTGAAGGTAAATCATGTGTTTCGCTTGGATTTGAAGCAAACTTGTTTGTTTCGCAAGCAGTTGAAGCTAAATCATGTTTATCACAAGTATCTGAATCTAAACCATCTGTTTCGCAAGAACATGAAGCTATGAAGCTAAACCATGTGTTTCGCATGAATTTGAAGCTAATTGATGTGTTTCGCATGGATTTGAAGCTAACTCTTTTGTTTCGCCTGCATTTGAAGATAAATCATGTATATCACAAGTATTTGAAGCTAAACCGTTTGATTCGCATGGATTTGAAGCTAAGCCTTCTACTTCGCATTGATTTGCAACTAATCATGTGTTTCGCTTGGTTTTGAAGCTAACTCGTTTGTTTCGCATGCAGTTGAAGCTAAATCATGTTTGTCAAAAGTATTTGAAGCTGAAGCATTTGTTTCGCATGGATTTGAAGCTAAGCCTTCTACTTCGCATTGATTTGAAGTTAAATCATGTGTTTCTCTTGGATTTGAAGCTAACTCGTTTGATTCGCATGCAGTTGAAGCTAAATCATGTTTATCAAAAGTATTTGAAGCTAAAGCATTTGTTTCGCATGGATATGAAGCTAAGCCTTCTACTTGACATTGATTTAAATTTAAATCTTGTGTTTCTATTGGATTTGAAGCTAACTTGTTTGTTTCGCAAGCAGTTGAAGGTATATCATGTATATCACAAGTATTTGAAGCTAAACCGTTTGATTCGCATGGATTTGAAGCTAAGCCTTCTACTTCGGATTGATTTGCAACTAATCATGTGTTTCGCTTGGTTTTGAAGCTAACTCGTTTGTTTCGCATGCAGAAGAAGCTGAATCATGTATATCACAAGTATTTGAAGCTAAACCATTTGTTTCGCATGAATTTGAAGCTAAGCATTCTACTTCACATTGATTTGAAGCTAAATCATGTGTTTCGCTTGGTTTTGAAGCTAACTCGTTTGTTTAGCATGCAGTTGAAGCTAAATCATGTATATCACAAGTATTTGAAGCTAAACCATTTGTTTCGCATGGATTTGAAGATAAGCCTCCTACTTCGCATTAATTTGAAGCTAACTCGATTGATTCGACTGCATTTGAATCTATATCACTTTTATCGCAATTATCTGAAGATAAATCATTTGCTTCTCATGTATTTGAAGCTAAGCCGTCTATTTCGCATTTATTTGAAGCTAAATCATATGTTTCGCATGGATTTGAAGCTAACTCGTTTTTTTCGCCTGTATTTGAAGATAAATCATGTATATCACAAGTATTTGAAGCTAAACCATTTGTTTCGCATGGATTTGAAGATAAGCCTCCTACTTCGCATTAATTTGAAGCTAACTCGATTGATTCGACTGCATTTGAATCTATATCACTTTTATCGCAATTATCTGAAGATAAATCATTTGCTTCTCATGTATTTGAAGCTAAGCCGTCTATTTCGCATTTATTTGAAGCTAAATCATATGTTTCGCATGGATTTGAAGCTAACTCGTTTTTTTCGCCTATATTTGAAGATAAATCATGTATATCACAAGTATTTGAAGCTCAACCGTTTGATTCGCATGGATTTGAAGCTAACCCTTCTACTTCGCATTGATTTGCAGCTAAATCATGTGTTTCGCTTGGTTTTGAAGCTAACTCGATTGTTTCGCATGCAGTTGAAGCTAAATCATGTTTATCACTAGTATATGAAGCTAAACCATTTGTTTGGCATGGTTTTGTAGGTAAGCCTTCTACTTCGCATTGATTTGAAGTTAAATTATGCGTTTCTCTTGGATTTGAAGCTAACTCGTTTGTATCGCATGCAGATGGCGTTAAATCATGTTTATCACAACTATCTGAATCTAAACCATTTGATTCGCATTGATTTGAAGCTAATCCTCCTACGTCGCATTGATTTGAAGGTAAATCATGTGTTTCGCATGGATGTCAAGATAACTCGTTTTTTTCGTCTGCATTTGAATCTATTTCATTCATATCGCAAGTATTTGAATCTAAATCATGTGTTTCGCTTGGATTTGAAGCTAAGCCTTCTACTTCGCATTGATTTGTAGCTGAATCATGTTTTTCGCTTGGATTTGAAGCTAACTCGTTTGTTTCGCAAGCTGTTGAAGCTAAATCATGTATATCACAAGTATTTGAAGGTAAACCATTTGTTTCGCATGTATTTGAAGATAAGCCTTGTACTGCGCTTTGATTCGAAGCTTAATCATGTGAATCGCATGGATTTGAAGCTAACTGGATTGTTTCGCGTGCATTTGAAGCTATATCACTTATATCGCAAGTATATGATGCTAAATCATTTGTTTCTCATGTATTTGAAGCAAAGACTTCTACTTCGTATTGATTTGAAGCTAAATCATGCGTTTCTAATGGATTTGAAGCTTACTCGTTTGCTTCGCCTGCATTTGATGCTATATCACTTATATTCGCAAGTATTTGAAGCTAAATCATTTGTTTCGCACGAATTTGAAGCTAAATCTTCTACATCGCATTAATTTGTGTGTCGTTCCATTTCTTTCAATTGTTTCTTCTTAGCTTTTGCCTGGTTTATCGTTTTAGCCACTGCAGCAGAGACGCCTGACAATGCCCCCAAAGCTTCTAAAGCAGGAAACAGCAGCGGTAGAAAACCACCTCGTTTGGCAATTGGTAGAATTCTTCCAGTATTGTAGCTACTGTGGTTCTTCTTCTTCTTCCCCTTGACCGCTCGTCGACCCTTCTTCCATATCTGACCCATACCTAATCTTGAGGGAATGTCTTTTACCAGTCTATAGCGGTATACGGAGCTGTTTCTTACCAGTCTGTAGCGGTATACAGAGCTGTTTAAACCAGTCTGTAGCAGCATACAGAGCTGTTTCTTACCTGTCTGTAGCGGTATACAGAGCTGTTTCTTACCAGTCTGTAGCGGTATACAGAGCTGTTTATACCAGTCTGTAGCAGTATACAGAGCTGTTTCTTACCAGTCTGTAGCGGTATACAAAGCTGTTTCTTTCCAATCTGTAGCGGTATATGAAGCTGTTATGTCAAAGGTTTTTTGATTGATAATGAACAAAAAAACTGTACGTGCGTTAGTTACACGGAGATGTGCTCTATCATTAGAATACGAGAAGACTGATATCTATGATGCTTGAGTTCTCGTATAAATACCTTATCGTTCGAAAAGAAAATGTAGCATAACAATAACAGTCGAGAGAGAGAGCATGCGTTTCGTACGACAGTCCTTGAATATCCAGGTTCCGACCTGCCGCACGTTCGACGACCATGATGAGATAATTCGGAAGCATGGGTCATTGCTACCGAGTACTATACGTTGCGTGATAAGCGGCCCGTCAGGATGTGGTAAAACGAACGTCATGATTAGCCTGTTGGAAAGTCCGAATGGACTGCGATTCGCAAATGTATACGTGTATTCGAAATCGTTACGTCAGCCAAAATATCAATACTTCAACAACTTGTTCTCGCACGTGGGCAAGGACGTAGGTTATTTTGCCTATTCGGACAACGCGGACGTGATTCCCCCTGCGGATGCTCGACCGAATTCGATATTTATCTTCGACGACGTTGCTTGTGACGAACAGGACGTTATGAGAGAATATTTCGCGATGGGCAGACATTCGCACGTCGATTGTTTCTATCTGTCGCAATCGTACGCGAGAATACCCAAACATTTGATTCGCGACAATGCCAATCTATTGATTCTATTCAATGAAGATGCCACGATTCTGCGACACGTTCATCAGGATCATGTGAATACCGATATGTCGTTCGAAAGTTTCAACGCAGTTTGTTCAAGGTGTTGGCGAAACAAGTATGAATTCCTTGTAATCGACAAAGACAGTCCTGAGAACCGAGGAAGTTACAGACGCGGATTTAACGAATTCGTCGTGCTGTGATCCGGCTCATTTGGACGGTAAGAGGTGTCGATGTCACATCGTGCTCCCCACTCGATATGCGTCCGTCAAAGAAAAACCTGCGAGCTGCCATCGTTAAGGAAATAGCTAAGACCAGTGACGTCATACGTAAAAAGAGTTTAGCCTTGAAAGTTGGGAAAATGGATGTACAGTCCAACATTGAGACGAATTTACGTCCGATTGTGGAACCGTTGAAACAGGTGGTTCAAAATACAGCTACGGAAGCGAAAGATAATACATCAAGTGCTGATCGACCGTTGGATTTGCAAGCAAACATAGCAGCAGCAGCAGCCGCTGTTCTCTGTGAAGAAGAAGAAAGTGGGGTGATAATTTATTAAGAAAAAGAGGAAACACGATGAAGCGACATTAACTCCAAGGATGCATTTGAAAAAGAAGAAGAATAAAGTATATTCCCCCATCGGTGTCAGCGATGACGTTGACTATGTTGACGTTGACGATGACGACGACGACCACGATGCGGACAGCAATATGGTGCTCGAACCAACACCTTCAATGCATCCGGAGAATGAGGTAGCTTTCGAATCATCTCCAACGGCTGCAACATCGTTGGAATCATCGATGCGAAATATTTTGAGAAGTCCTGAAAAGCATCGCCACGAATACGAGCATTTGTTCAGCAATCTTAGACCTTTAGCGAGCGAATACTTGAGAAATTTCTTTAGCGGGCAGCCGAAAAGTCAGGACAATGTGTACGGAGTGTATTTTCATAATAACAAACTGATGCTTGGAAACGTTGCGTTCGACGTGGAAAGCAACGATGATATTGTTATTAATAAAATTAGGTACAGGGGAACTCCAGGTCTCTACGAATTGATATTCAAAAGAATACCCAACGAGAACCTGTACACCGAGAACGATAAAGAAATTTATAGAAACATTCTCATCGCCACGCATGCGCACCGACGTGGTAATCAGACAATGGGAAATAAGGGCTACAAGTACAAAACTATTATAGGACCAATGTTCTCAGCGTTACGTGGAAAAGGTATAAATATTCCAACGACGATGATGCGTGTAACCAGCAATCCGGTCGATTATGTGCATCGGGATGACCCAAATGAGCTGGTAGATCGTTTGATATTGTTGATGGCATCGAAAAATGCTGGTCATACCAACCACGACAATGAAATAACATCCATAATCGAAGAACTTCGCGAAGCTGGATTGATTATAAATTAAATTGTTCGAATATTTATTACGTTAGTGACGAATGAAATGCCTGTTGGTAAATTTATCAAATGGTTCGATAAAACGAGTATCCGTTGGAATTGCTGCGAAACCAATCAAACGTTATTCGTAGACGAAAGTTGGGAGGTCAGATTTAAAAATATTGAGTTCAGACTCGACGACATTTGTCGGCAAATACAACAGATCGGGCAACAGCAAGATCTACTCGAGTTGTTGGTGTTAAAGAAGAAGAAGAAGAAGAAAGGAGAAGAAAACAACTGAACCAACAAACGAAAAAAAATGTCTATTAATAAATTTGGTACGTTGTATAAACATAGTACGCCCGAGTCGAAAATAGGCGATGATACTGTAACGTCATCGCTTCACGAGTACATGCAGAATAATGCGATGTGCTTCTCAACGGAATCGTACACGGCTCGAAATAAGAGGATCAAACATTTGGCGGAACCGTTTTGAAACGATGACGCGGCCACTAGATCGTACGTTGACGATGTATCGAAAAGAGGAGACGACGAGCTTCGTAGAAAAATAACAGCTAACGAAAAAGTGACGGAGGGTGTCGAACAGGCCGGTGTAAAATGCAAGTCCGAACTCGTGGGTAAAATAACGGCTAACGAAAAGTTGGCGAAGGATGCCAAACAGACTAGCGAGAAATGCAAGTCCGAACTCATGGGTAAAATAACGGCTAACGAAAAGCTGGCGAAGATGCCAAACAGACTAGCAAGAAATGCAAGTCCGAACTCATGGATAAAATAACGGCTAACGAGAAACTAACGATAGATATGGAGCAGACTAATGAAAAATGGAGGAATAAAGTGCTGGCTAAAATATATAATTTTCAATACGACAGTGATCAGAAAATTAAATCAATCGATTCAGATAACGATGAAATTAATGTGAAAATTGATAACGTATTTTCGGTATTGGAGCAAAAGGTTGAAGCGTTAAAACAGAATATGAAAGATGAAACGGACAGCTCAATCGGTAACCAACTAAAAATCTTTGAGGAAAGTTTTCGTGGTAAAATGAAGAAATTAGTTGCCGAGGAATGCCTCAAGTTCTATAAATAACATGCTTTTGCGTCGATTGCATCATTTTTGCTGGTGATTACGGTGGTAAAACATCGATTGTCGAAAGAAATTGGAGCAGCAGCAGCAACGATGCGTAACAGCAGCAGCAGCAGCAAGAAATCATCGTCTCGTGATTCGCTAAAGCAGACTATTCAAGACATCGTCGCGAATATAGACACGAAACATGAACATCACGAGGACAATTCAATCAACATGAAGTAATTCAATAGATTTATGTTCGATCTGATAAATACGATAAGAAAATACGTTCTACATGTATCGGACGAGAATGACGAGTTCGATGCATTGGGTCTGCCTATAGACAGTATAAAAGTTCCTATTAATACGAAGAAGTATGTCGACAACGTTATCAACGAGAGGGCGGTAATTTTGAACAGTGACAACGAATTTTTCGATGCAAAATCTCGAATTATTCGATATTTGGCAACTCCGGTTTTCGCCAGCGACTCGGCTGGAACACTAACCCTTCCAGCCCCACTCTCAGTCCCTACAAGAGATAAGACGCGGGTATAAGTAGGGAGCTAATTATGCGCGCAGCATTGATTGATTGACATTACAATCGGTAATCCGGAGGTACATATTGTGCGCGGCGGACAAGGTCCCAGACCGGCGTGAATTAATTTGTGGAATATTGTAAAATAAAAGACACGCTGGAAAGCTATAGCTTTCCAGCTCCTTTTTAATAAAAACAAGTGCTTCAAACACTGCGTAACAATTTGGCGATCATGCCAGGATCCGTCTGCTACGATCACAAAACAGACAAAACATGCAAAAGGACCACTACGCAGCAGAGCAAGGTAAAAAGCCTGGACTCATTATTTAAACGCTATCGCGAACCGCGGAGTTCCATACTATCTCCCACGAGCTTGAATACCAAAACCAACGTACAATGCTAAAAACACTCGCACTTCGTCGACAACACCAACAAACATACACTTATCACTTTGGATGTTCTTCTTCATCGTCTTCCATACCATATTCTCCGTGGAATATTTTTTTCTCTTTTTTTTGTCATCTTTTAAAGTTTCTTCGTGGATTCTACTTTTTATCAGCCTCTTCTTTGATCTTCAATTGCGCTATTCTTCTAGATTGTCTAACAGGTGTCTCGTTTTGGGTTGCTCCCGACTGTTCTTCGGCGATGTCTGTACCAATCTCGAGACCCAGCACCATTTTTCGTTTCTTTCGCTTTTTCTGAGGTATCGGCGTTAAATTCAAAGAATCGTTGACATTGTTTATTAAAAAACTCTGTTCATTGTACACTTTGCTCATTGTATACAAGGCTCGAGCATTCATATGGCCCATCCTCACGTACCCATGTTTTAGGCTTTATACTTGAGAATTAGTCGAAATCGCACTATTGCACTGTTCCGGAGGAATTTTCACTTCAAATAACATCCGAAATAGCTTGCCGTACCGTACACCAATTGAGGAGATATTTCCATGCGTATCACGAATTTCGCATCTCTTCGCATATGCATGGAATGAGTACTGTTTATCAATTATCGCACCAATTGAAAAAAGAATTCATTTCAACTCTGGCACATATAAAACATTTTCAACTCTTCATTCTTGATTTCGATTGTTCACTTTCTCTAATACTACTACCGTTCCTCTTCCTGCTGCTTCTAACACTTTGTCATCTTTTTTTTTTTTATCGTGGGGGAAATCTGCTGGTCAGACACCCCCGTCCCGCCCGAGAGGCGGGGCGGGGGTAGTGCGGGGTTCTACCCGCTAAAACCCCCACGGCGGCCTAGGGCGCTGGCGATTAGCGGGGGAGCCACGGGAACTCTCAAGAACACGACCGCGGCTCCCCCTCGCCTGGCCGGCCACCAGGATGGAGCGGTGAGCCCCCCATGAATCATCTTGATTCGGCGGAGCGGGGGACCGCACCCCACACCGCCTCGTCATGACGGCCGCACCGGCGGCCGTCGGGGGGCGACTTTATTTCGTCGCCCCCACTTCAGAAGGACAACCTCGGTTGGCGGGCGGCGGGCAATTAAACCAGAGGTCTGGTACACCCGCCGCCCACCTATTCTCAGCTGCTCGGGGGGGGGGCTCTAAGCGTGGGCGCACACGCCGCACCCCCCGCTCACGGCGACCCCGCTCGGCAGCCTCCTTCTGCAACATTACCTGCTCGCAGAAGGCTATGGCTGCCGCCCATTTTGTCGGGCTCTCCAGCATGGCCCCAACTAAGCTGGAGAGAGCGAGGTCGCGACCTACTTCCCTTCTTAGGACTCGGCGCAGCACTGAAAAGGCGGGGCATACCTCCAGTGTATGCTGCGCCGAGTCCTCCTCCGCGCCACAGTGGTGGCACACCGTCGTCGCTTCCCGACCGATGCGACACAGGTAAACACTGAAGCAGCCATGCCCGGTGAACACCTGCGTCGCACGGTAGGAGAGCCTGCCAAACCGCCTCTCCCGCCACGAGGTGAAGTGTGGCAGGAGAGCCCCAGGGACGCGCTCGCCGGCATGGGAGCAAAGCTCCGCATGCCATCTGGCGAGCGCTAATCGCCGGGCCTGGAGCTCGAAGCACTCGACCGCCTCCTGCTCCGGCGGGTCCCCCCGAGCCCGGCCGGCGATGCATAGGCGCCTATAAACATAGGCGCGCATCGCCGCCTGCAGCTCGAAGGGAATTTCTCCCGCCAGAGCAAGCGCCGCCACGGTAGACGTGGTGCGGTAACCTCGTATGAGGCGAAGGGCCATTTGCCTCTGAAGCCGGCGCAACAACAATGTGTTGCGCCGGCTTGCCCTCGCGTATGGCGCCCAAATCGGGGCGCCGTATAATGCCATGGACCGCACCACGCCTAGGTATAGGCGACGCACACTTTGTCATCTGCTATTTTCACATAATGATTATTGGTCAACGATACAAGCGAGGTAAACAAGTCTTTGCAACACGACATATGCATATTCGCACCAGAATCCGCGATCCATATGTCTTTATCACTGCTAGTAGTTTGCGAAGAATACGCCGTGACTTCACTGATGTAAGTAGAATCTATTAATTTCGACTCTGTTGCGTCTTCAGTTCGCTTCTTTTGTCCTCTCTTCGGGCACTCTCTCATCCAATGACCCTTTTCTTTGCAGCAATTACGTGTTTTTCTTTTCTTGAGGTCTTCTATCCTCATCTTTGCTTCGCTTTTGCTGAATTTACTGTTCCTTTTTGCATCTTTGTCGTCCGAATACTTCTTCAATTCGAGCGCTTGCACTCGAACTACAAGAGATGACCCGTTCTCTCCTTCGGCTTCAGAGAGTCGTTTATCCTCGCGGATGAGCCTGGCAAACAAATTTTCTTTCTTTCGCTCCGCTTTTGCAGTACATTCCCATGCCATTCTAAATGCGGAAAACTTGGAAGTTAGGCAACTCAACAGCTTACATTCCACAGCGGCATCGGAGAGTTCTTCTTCTGCATCCGCTAATCTCTTACAGATGCTTTCAAATCGCTCAACTTGAAGAGCGATAGATTCACCATCTATAAATCGGAACGCATAGTATTCTTGCCATGCACTTTGTTTAGTGTCTTCACTTGAGTCACTATACAAATCCTTGAGTTTTGTCCAAATCTGTTTTGGATCAGCGCAGTTAATCAAATTTGGATGTAGTCTCTTATCTACAGATCCATGGAGAATAACTGCAGCCTGTGCTTGAGATTTTTTCCATCTCTTCCAGTCGTCCACTCCTGTGCGGTTAGGCTCTGCTTCTGTGCCATTCACAAAGCCAGAAAGATCTTTTGCCTCCAACGGGAATGAAATACCGAATTTCCACATCGGGTAGTTCGTTCCGTCCAGCTTGATCAGATCAATTGAATCTTTATTGGCCATGATAAAGATGATGTGTCGCACGTTATTCTTTAAACACACGTCACACCACTATGCACTTGAATGTGTCCGAATAAATACACTAGTGGCGCAATGGAAGCGTGCTGGGGCCCATAACCTGTTGATTATTTATTGAACACACAAGATCTAATCTAGAGGCTTGCTCGTGAGAACTTAGAGACAACGAGTGTACTCTTAGGCTGTTCACCGACGACTAACTAAAAACGCGGAAGACCCGCAAACTATGGGTCGAGAAATCTTTATTGGTCATAAATAACTAATCCGTGTAACGGACTTTCGAGTCAACGCACGTTTCGCGTTCACGTGCCCTCCAGATGAGCAGCAAGGGCCGTTTTACCTAAGAAAACGGACAAGGCCGTAAAATTTACAAATTACCCATTTTCAACAGCATTGAAAATGCTTTTACATTTACAGTAACCCGTATTCCCCATTATCTGGTTACCTCGTTGATGCGCGCGCGTAGCGATGAGAATGTTTCTGTAAATATTCTTATCGGTCTCGGTGTACAGGTTCTCGTCGGGTATTCTTTTGAATATCAATTCGTAGAGACCTGGTGTTCCCTTGTACCTAATTTTATTGATAACAATATCGTCGTTGCTTTAACGTATTATCGTTCGCTTCCGTAGCTGTATTTTGAATCAGCTGTTTCAACGGCTCCACGAACGAACGCAAATCCGTCTCAATGTTCGACTCCGTATCCATTTTCCAAACCTTCGGCGCTAAACTCTTCTTACGCATGACGTCACTGGTCTTGGCTATTTCTTTGGTGATCGCGGCTCGCCGATTTTCCTTAGACCGACACATATCGAGCGGTACGATGCGAAACCGACGACTCTTGCAGTCCAAATGAGCCCCCGATCAAAGCACGACGAATTTGTTAAATCCGCACCAGTAACGACCACGATTCGCAGGACTGTCTTTGTCGATAACAAGGAATCCATACTTGTGTCCCCAACACCTCCAACAAAGTGCGTTGAACGTTTCGAACGACATATTTGTATTCGCATGATCCTGATGAACGTGTCACAGATTCGTGACATCTTGATTGAATAGAATCACTAGATTCGCATTGTCACGAATCAAATGTTTGGGTATTCTAGCGTACGATTGCGACAGATAGAACAAACGACGTGCGATTGTCTGCCCATCGCGAAATATTCTCCCATGACATCCTGTTCGTCGCAAACAACGTCGTCAAAGATAAATATTGATTTCGGTCGAGCATCTGCTGGGGGAATCACGTCCGCGTTGTCCGAGTAGGCAAAATAACCTACATCCCCCACGGACGAGAGCAAGTTGCTCAAGTATTGATACTATTGTCTGTATACCTTTACGGACTGGTAAAAACAGCTCCGTATGCCGTTTACAGACTGGTAAAAACAGCTCCATATACCGTTACTGACTGGTAAAAAGAGCTCTATATACCGTTACAGACTGGTAAAAACAGCTTCGTATGCCGTTTACAGACTGGTAAAAACAGATCCGTATACCGTTACAGATTGGTAAAAAAAAGCTCTGTATACCGATACGGACTGATAAAAACAGCTCTGATGAGGTTAAGTATGGGTCTGAAGAAGAAGAAGAAGGAGGAGTGACCGACGAGCGGTCAAAGGAAAGAGAAAGAATGGTAGTAGAAACAGTGTCGATAGAATTCTACCGACCGCCAAACGAGGCGGTTTTCTACCGCTGTTGTTACCTGCTTTGGGAGCTTTGGGAGCGTTGACAGGTGGCGCTGCTGGGGTGATCAAAACGATAAACGATGCGAAAGCTGCGAAGAAACAATTGGAAGAAGCGCGACGACACAATTGCGCTATGGAGGGCCGTGGAGTGTATCATACCGTACAAACGTGGAAAAGGAATGAAGAAAAGAAAAAAAGACAAAAGAAAGGAAAAAGATAACTCGGCGACGGACGTTGAATTGAAAATTACCGCATTTTCGCGGAGTTTTCATGCGCGATGAATTCCCGAAACAAGTATGGGTAAACGAACGAGGAATAGTGAATCTGGATAGCGGACAAGGTTCAGGAACGCACTGGGTCCCGTATATAAAGCATAGTTCGCAAGTCAGTTACTTCGATAGTTTTGGAGATCTTCGACCACCGATCGAATTGATTCGTTATTTCGGACCGAACGCGGCGATCTCGCACAATCACAAGATTTATCAAAGTTACGACGAAAGCGTGTGCGGACAATTTTGTGTGAAATTTCTGCGAGGAACTATGATATAGTTCGTCGCAAGGATGTCATACACGTTCACGTTATCGGGAAGAAGTAGCGTGTTATCGTCCAAGTAATTCCCGCCTATATATTATATTTCAACAATACTGATTACGAACTGGGCCTGCTCGATTTGCAAACTTATTACACGATACCATACATCAGTTCAAATATCGAAAACAATAAATTCTATTCCGGGGACGAGGGTGAGGAGATAATCATCCCGGACGGTTCGCACGAACTGGAGGTGATCAACGCTTACTTGAGGCGTGAGATAAGCGTGCGGTATCCTTCTCCAACCAAAGATAACAACGATGTAAAATATCCACTAATCCTATGAGCGAACAACAACACTATGAAAAGCGAAATTAAAAGTGCATATAAGATAGATTTTGCGAAACCTGACACCGTGGGTCCTATCCTAGGATTCTCTAGGAATCGCATTTTATCACTGAACTCGTGGCATGTATCGGACACTTCCGTGAATATCATTAACACATCTAGTATTCGAATAGAATGCAACGAAACCACCGGTTCGTACGATAACGGGAAACTGGTTCACATGATACACGAATTCGCGCCCAACGTGTCGCCGGGGTATAAAATATCGGAAACGCCAGCACGAGTCATTTACCTTCCAATCGTTACATGATCAATGGATGATTTAACGATTCGCATCGTGGACCAGTCTGGACAATTGATTGATTTTTGAAACGAAGAAATCACGGTACGGATGCACGTTCGTCGAACCGTCTCATAATCTTGACATAACCGTTATGATAGTTCATAATAATAATACGATATCGAATACGTCGAACATAAAAAACGGTGCGCCGTTTCGAAATAACAACAACAACAGTAAGGAGAAGAAGACAAGAAAACTAACCGCGCGAAAAGTGGAATATCTACGGTCTTTGGGATTCATCGTTACCAAGTAATCGAACTCGCTTCACCACCATGTCCGACGACATTTTCAACATCTCCGAGGCACCAATCATCGATAATCGAATAACTAAGATCGACCTGCACACCTACAATCCGTGCGACAGCACAACGTTTGGAAATAGCGATGAGATAAGAATACCCTTTCAACATCAAAACTGGTACACTCTTCCGAGTAAAAGCTTCCTATACGTGCAGGGAAGACTCAGCCTACCAGGAGGATCGACCAACGACATGGTGGCTCTAGACAACAATGCGGTAGCGTTTATGTTCGACGAGATACGTTACGTACTGAACGGAGTGAAAATCGATCGGTCCAGAAATCCCGGTACAACGACGACCTTGGAGAATTACGTGAGTCTTTACATTACGAAGAACAACGCGCTGTCCAACGCGGGCTGGATGTACAGAAACGATGATCAACGGAGGGAAAATATCACCGCAACGCCTACGAATTTGCTCAATTTCAACTTTTGTGTGCTTATGAACACATTGCTAGGCACCTGCGAAGATTACAAACGCGTTGTAATAAATGCTCGGCACGAATTGATTTTGATTCGCGCGCGCAACGACGCTAACGCTTTACGAAGCTGTTCCGACAATGCGAAACCTGTCCTGGATTTGCATAAAATTTAATGGAGAATGCCGCACGTCGCTTTGGAAGAAATACACAAGTTGTCGATGCTGCGTATTTTTGAGAGCGAAAGATCGATCAGCATGAGTTTCCGTTCGTGGGAACTGTACGAATATCCGATGCTGCAAACAACGGCTCCGCAAATGTGATATACATGATTTATCTTCAAATGCAGGCGAAACAAAAGAGTTAGCTTCATATCCCTGCGAAACACATCATTTAGCTTCAAATTCATGCGCAACACATGGTTTAGCTCAATATTCATGCGACAAAGATGGTTTATATTCAGATACTTGTGATGTACATGTTTTGGCTTCAACTGCATGCGAAAAAAACGTGTTAGCTTCAAATCCAAGCGAAACATATGATTTAGCATCAAATCAGTGCGAAATAGACGGCTTAGATTCAAATACATGAGAAGCAAATGATTTATCTTCAGATAATTGCGATATAAGTGGTATAGATTCAAATGCAGTCGAATCAATCGAGTTAGCTTCAAATCAATGCGAAGTGGAAGGCTTAGCATCAAATACATGAGAAACAAATGGTTTAGCTTAAAATACTTGTGATATACATGATTTAGCTTCAACTGCATGCGAAACAAAAGAGTTAGCTTCAAATCCATGCGAAACACATCATTTAGTTTCAAATTCATGCGAAATACATGGTTTAGCTTCATAGCTTCATAGTCTTGCGAAACAGATCTTTTGGATTCAGATATTGTGATAATCATGATTTAGCTTCAACTGCATGCGAATCAAACGAGTTAGCTTCAAATTAAAGCGAATCACATGGATTAGCTTCATAGCTTCATATTCTTGCGAAACGGATGGATTAGATCCAGATACTTGTGATGTACATGTTTTAGCTTCAACTGCATGCGAAACAAACGTGTTAGCTGCAAATCACAGCGAAACACATGATTTAGCTTCCAATCAATGCGAAGTGCAAGGCTTATCTTCAAATACATGAGAAACAAATGATTTATCTTCAGATAATTGTGATATAAGTGATATAGCTTCATATGCAGGCGAAACAAAAGAGTTAGCTTCAAAACCAAGCGAAACACATCATTTAGCTTCAAATTCATGCGAAACACATGGTTTAGCTTACTATTCATGCGAAACAGATGGTTTGTATTCAGATACTTGTGATATACATGATTTAGCTTCAACTGCATGCGAAACAAACGAGTTAGCTTCAAATCAAAGAGAAACACATGATTTAACTTCAAATCAATGCAAAGTAGAAGGCTTAGCTTCAAATCCATGCGAAACAAATGCTACAGCTTCAAATACTTTTCATAAACATGATTTAGCTTCAACTGCATGCGAAACAAACGTGTTAGCTGCAAATCACAGCGAAACACATGATTTAGATTCAAATCAATGCCAAATAGAAGGCTTAGCTTCAAATCCATGCGAATCAAATGGTTTAGCTTCACATACTTGTGATATACATGATTTAGCTTCAACTGCGTGCGAAACCATCGTGCTGGCTTCAAATTCATGCGAAACACATGATTTAGCATCAAATCAATGCGAAGTAGGAGGCTTATCTTCAAATCCATGCGAAACTAATGGTTTATCTTCAAATACTTGTGATATACATGATTTAGCTTCAAATGCTGACGAAACAAACGAGTTAGCTTCAAATCCATGCGCTACATATGATTTAGCTTCAAATCCATGCGCTACATATGATTTAGCTGCAAATCAATGCGAAGTAGAAGGCTTAGTTTCAAATCCATGCGAATCAAACGGTTTAGCTTAAAATACTTGTGATATACATGATTTATCTTCAAATGCAGGCGAAACAAAAGAGTTGGCTTCATATCCATGCGAAACACATCATTTAGCTTCAAATTCATGCGAAACACATGGTTTAGCTCAATAGTCATGCGACACAGATGGTTTATATTCAGATACTTGTGATGAACATGATTTAGCTTTAACTCCAAACGATACAAACGAGTTGGCTTCAAATCCAAGCGAAACTCATGATTCAGCTACAAATCAATGCGAAGTACAAGGCTTATCTTCAAATATATGAGAAACAAATGATTTATCTTCAGATAATTGCGATATAAGTGATATAGATTCATATGCAGGCGAAACAATCGAGTTAGCTTCAAATCAATGCGAAGTGGAAGGCTTAGCATCAAATACATGAGAAACAAATGGTTTAGCTTAAAATACTTGTGATATACATGATTTAGCTTCAACTGCATGCGAAACAAAAGAGTTAGCTTCAAATCCATGCGAAACACATCATTTAGTTTCAAATTCATGCGAAATACATGGTTTAGCTTCATAGCTTCATAGTCTTGCGAAACAGATCTTTTGGATTCAGATATTGTGATAATCATGATTTAGCTTCAACTGCATGCGAATCAAACGAGTTAGCTTCAAATTAAAGCGAATCACATGGATTAGCTTCATAGCTTCATATTCTTGCGAAACGGATGGATTAGATCCAGATACTTGTGATGTACATGTTTTAGCTTCAACTGCATGCGAAACAAACGTGTTAGCTGCAAATCACAGCGAAACACATGATTTAGCTTCCAATCAATGCGAAGTGCAAGGCTTATCTTCAAATACATGAGAAACAAATGATTTATCTTCAGATAATTGTGATATAAGTGATATAGCTTCATATGCAGGCGAAACAAAAGAGTTAGCTTCAAAACCAAGCGAAACACATCATTTAGCTTCAAATTCATGCGAAACACATGGTTTAGCTTACTATTCATGCGAAACAGATGGTTTGTATTCAGATACTTGTGATATACATGATTTAGCTTCAACTGCATGCGAAACAAACGAGTTAGCTTCAAATCAAAGAGAAACACATGATTTAACTTCAAATCAATGCGAAGTAGAAGGCTTATCTTCAAATCCATGCGAATCAAACGGTTTAGATTCAAATACTTGTGATATACATGATTCACCTTCAACTGCATGCGTTACAGATGAGTTAGCTTCAAAACCAAGCGAAACACATGATTTAGATTCAAATCAATGCCAAGTAGAAGGCTTAGCTTCAAATTCATGCGAAACAAATGGTTTAGTTTCAAATACTTGTGATATACATGATTCAGCTTCAAATGCAGGCGAAACAAAAGAGTTAGCTTCAAAACCAAGCGAAACACATGATTTAGCTTCAAATCAATGCGAATTAGAAGGCTTAGCTTCAAATTCATGCGAAAGAAATGGTTTAGCTTCAAATAATTGTGATAAACATGAATCAGCTTCAACTGCATGCGAAACAAACGAGTTAGCTTCAAAACCAAGCGAAACACGTGATTTAGATTCAAATCAATGCGAAGTAGAAGGCTTAGATTCAAATTCATGCGAAACAAATGATTTATCTTCAGATAATTGCGATATAAGTGATATAGCTTCATAAGCAGGCGAAACAATCGAGTTAGCTTCAAATCAATGCGAAGTACAAGGCTTATCTTCAAATACATGAGAAACAAATGATTTATCTTCAGATAATTGTGATATAAGTGATATAGCTTCATATGCAGGCGAAACAAAAGAGTTAGCTTCAAAACCAAGCGAAACACCTCATTTAGCTTCAAATTCATGCGAAACACATGGTTTAGCTTACTATTCATGCGAAACAGATGGTTTGTATTCAGGTACTTGTGATATACATGATTTAGCTTCAACTGCATGCGAAACAAACGAGTTAGCTTCAAATCAAAGAGAAACACATGATTTAACTTCAAATCAATGCAAAGTAGAAGGCTTAGCTTCAAATCCATGTGAAACAAATGCTACAGCTTCAAATACTTTTCATAAACATGATTTAGCTTCAACTGCATGCTAAACAAACGTGTTAGCTGCAAATCACAGCGAAACACATGATTTAGCTTCCAATCAATGCGAAGTGCAAGGCTTATCTTCAAATACATGAGAAACAAATGATTTATCTTCAGATAATTGCGATATAAGTGATATATCTTCATATGCAGGCGAAACAATCGAGTGAGATTCAAATCAATGCGAATTGGAACGCTTAGCTTCTAATACATGAGAAACAAATGGTTTAGCTTCAAATACTTGTGATATACATCATTTAGCTTCAACTGCATGCGAAACAAACGCTTTACCTTCAAATCCAAGCGAAACACATTATTTAGGTTCAAATCAATGCGAAGTGGAAGGCTTAGCTTCAAATACATGAGAAACAAATGATTTATCTTCAGATAATTGCGATATAAGTGATATAGCTTCAAATGCAGGCGAAACGATCGAGTTAGCTTCAAATCAATGCGAAGTAGAAGGCTCATCTTCAAATCCATACGAAACAAATGGTTTAGATTCAAATACTTGTGCTACACATGATTTATCTTCAAATGCAGGCGAAACAAAAGAGTTAGCTTCAAAACCAAGCGAAACACATCATTTAGCTTCAAATTCATGCGAAACACATGGTTTAGCTTAATATTCATGCGAAACAGATGGTTTATATTCAGATATTTGTGATAAACATGATTTAGCTTCAACTGCATGCGAAACAAACGAGTTATCTTCAAAACCAAGCGAAACAAATGATTTAGCTGCAAATCAATGCGAAGTAGAAGGCTTATCTTCAAATCCATGCGAATCAAACGGTTTAGCTTCAAATACTTGTGATATACACGATTTACCTTCAAATGCAGGCGAAACAAAAGAGTTAGCTTCAAATCCATGCGAAACACATGATTTAGATTCAAATCAATGCCAAGTAGAAGGCTTAGCTTCAAATCCATGCGAATCAAATGGTTTAGCTTCACATACTTGTGATATACATGATTTAGCTTCAACTGCGTGCGAAACCATCGTGCTGGCTTCAAATTCATGCGAAACACATGATTTAGCTTCAAATCAATGCGAAGTAGAAGGCTTAGCTTCAAATCCATGCGAATCAACTGGTTTAGCTTCACATACTTGTGATATACATGATTTAGCTTCAACTGCGTGCGAAACCATCGTGCTGGCTTCAAATCCATGCGAAACACATGATTTAGCTTCAAATCAATGCGATGTAAATGGCTTACGTTCAAATCCATCCGAAACAAATGGTTTGGTTTCAAGTACTTGCGATATACATGATTTAGCTTCAAATGCATGCGAAACAAACGAGTTAGCTTCAAAACCAAGCGAAACACATGATTTAGCAGCAAATCAATGCGAAGTAGAAGGCTTAGCTTCAAATTCATGCAAAACAAATGGTTTAGCTTCAAATACTTGTGATATACATGATTCAGCTTCAACTGCATGCGAAACAAACGAGTTAGCTTCAAAACCAAGCGAAACACATGATTTAGCTTCAAATCAATGCGAAGTAGAAGGCTTATCTTCAAATCCATGCGAATCAAACGGTTTAGCTTCAAATACTTGTGATATACATGATTCAGCTTCAACTGCATGCGAAACAAACGAGTTAGCTTCAAAACCAAGCGAAACACATGATTTAGCTTCAAATCAATGCGAAGTAGAAGGCTTATCTTCAAATCCATGCGAATCAAACGGTTTAGATTCAAATACTTGTGATATACATGATTCACCTTCAACTGCATGCGTTACAGATGAGTTAGCTTCAAAACCAAGCGAAACACATGATTTAGATTCAAATCAATGCCAAGTAGAAGGCTTAGCTTCAAATTCATGCGAAACAAATGGTTTAGTTTCAAATACTTGTGATATACATGATTCAGCTTCAAATGCAGGCGAAACAAAAGAGTTAGCTTCAAAACCAAGCGAAACACATGATTTAGCTTCAAATCAATGCGAATTAGAAGGCTTAGCTTCAAATTCATGCGAAAGAAATGGTTTAGCTTCAAATAATTGTGATAAACATGAATCAGCTTCAACTGCATGCGAAACAAACGAGTTAGCTTCAAAACCAAGCGAAACACGTGATTTAGATTCAAATCAATGCGAAGTAGAAGGCTTAGATTCAAATTCATGCGAAACAAATGATTTATCTTCAGATAATTGCGATATAAGTGATATAGCTTCATAAGCAGGCGAAACAATCGAGTTAGCTTCAAATCAATGCGAAGTACAAGGCTTATCTTCAAATACATGAGAAACAAATGATTTATCTTCAGATAATTGTGATATAAGTGATATAGCTTCATATGCAGGCGAAACAAAAGAGTTAGCTTCAAAACCAAGCGAAACACCTCATTTAGCTTCAAATTCATGCGAAACACATGGTTTAGCTTACTATTCATGCGAAACAGATGGTTTGTATTCAGGTACTTGTGATATACATGATTTAGCTTCAACTGCATGCGAAACAAACGAGTTAGCTTCAAATCAAAGAGAAACACATGATTTAACTTCAAATCAATGCAAAGTAGAAGGCTTAGCTTCAAATCCATGTGAAACAAATGCTACAGCTTCAAATACTTTTCATAAACATGATTTAGCTTCAACTGCATGCGAAACAAACGTGTTAGCTGCAAATCACAGCGAAACACATGATTTAGCTTCCAATCAATGCGAAGTGCAAGGCTTATCTTCAAATACATGAGAAACAAATGATTTATCTTCAGATAATTGCGATATAAGTGATATATCTTCATATGCAGGCGAAACAATCGAGTGAGATTCAAATCAATGCGAATTGGAACGCTTAGCTTCTAATACATGAGAAACAAATGGTTTAGCTTCAAATACTTGTGATATACATCATTTAGCTTCAACTGCATGCGAAACAAACGCTTTACCTTCAAATCCAAGCGAAACACATTATTTAGGTTCAAATCAATGCGAAGTGGAAGGCTTAGCTTCAAATACATGAGAAACAAATGATTTATCTTCAGATAATTGCGATATAAGTGATATAGCTTCAAATGCAGGCGAAACGATCGAGTTAGCTTCAAATCAATGCGAAGTAGAAGGCTCATCTTCAAATCCATACGAAACAAATGGTTTAGATTCAAATACTTGTGCTACACATGATTTATCTTCAAATGCAGGCGAAACAAAAGAGTTAGCTTCAAAACCAAGCGAAACACATCATTTAGCTTCAAATTCATGCGAAACACATGGTTTAGCTTAATATTCATGCGAAACAGATGGTTTATATTCAGATATTTGTGATAAACATGATTTA